>NC_092710.1:91581372-91890372 GCF_047496885.1 Scyliorhinus torazame
CTACCAGTGCCACGAGACAGTCAGAGTAGAAATTCAAGAATAGTCAGAATTAGTACGCGGCTTGCGAGATGGTGCAGGAGGGAGGGATTCAGATTTTTGGGACATTGGAACCAGTTCTGGGGGCGGTGGAACCATTACAAATCGGATGGTCTACACCTGGGCAGGACTGGAACCAATGTCCTAGGGGGTGCTTTTGCTAACACTGTTGGGGAGGTTTTAAACTAATGTGGCAGGGGGATGGGAACCAGATTAGGAAGTTAGAGGTCAGTAAAGAGGCAGCAACTAAAGCCAGTAAGGTACTAGATAATAAACTCAATGTGACTAAGGGGAAGGGTAGACAGGGAAGAGATGATGAACGCAAAGGGACAGGTGTTCTGAGGTGCATTTGTTTCAATGCCAGAAGTGTAGCAGGTAAGGCAGATGAACTTAGGGCTTGGATTAGTACCTGGGAATATGATGTTATTGGTATTACAGAGACTTGGTTGAGGGAAGGGCAAGACTGGCAACTAAATATCCCAGGGTATAGATGCTTCAGGAGGGATAGAGAGGGAGGTAAAAGGGGTGGAGGAGTTGCATTACTGGTCAGAGATGATATCACAGCTTTGATTAAGGAGGGCACGATGGAGGATTCGAGCACTGAGGCAATATGGGTAGAGCTAAGAAATAGGAAGGGTGCAGTAACATTGTTGGGACTTTACTATAGGCCTCCCAAAAGCGATTGTGAAGTAGAGGTACAAATATGTAGACAGATTATCGAAAAATGTAGGAGCAATAGGGTGGTCGTGATGGGAGATTTTAACTTCCCCAGCATTGAATGGGACTCATGTAGTGTTGGAGGTGTAGATGGAGCAGAATTTGTAAGGAGCACCAGGAGAGTTTTTTAGAGCAGTATGTAAATAGTCCAACTCCGGAAGGGGCCATACTGGACCTGGTATTGGAGAATGATCCCGGCCAGGTGGTTGAAGTTTCAGTCGGTAATTACTTTGGGAATAGCGATCACAATTCCGTAAGTTTTAGAATACTCATGGACAAAGACGAGAGTAGTCCTAAAGAAAGAGTGCTAAATTGGGGAAAGGCCAAGTATAACAAAATTCGGCAGGAGCTAGAGAATGTGGATCGGGAGCAGCTCTTTAAGGGTAAATCCACATTTGAAATGTGGGAGTCTTTTAAGGAAAGGTTGATTAGAGTGCAGGACAGACATGTCCCTGTGAAAATGAGGGATAGAAATGGCAAGATTAGGGAACCATGGATGACGGGTGGAATTGTGAGACTAGCTAAGATGAAAAAGGAAGCATACATAAGATCTAGGCGACTTAAATCTGATGAAGCTTTGGAGGAATATCAGGAAAGTAGGACAAATCTCAAACGTGCAATAAAGAGGGCTAAAAGGGGTCATGAAATATCTTTGGCTAACAGGGTTAAGGAAAATCCCAAAGCCTTTTATTCGTATATAAGGAGCAAGAGGGTAACTAGAGAAAGGATTGGCCTACCCAAAGACAAAAGAGGGAATTTATGCGTGGAGTCAGAGGAAATGGGTGAGATTCTTAATGAGTACTTTGCATCGGTATTCACCAAGGAGAGGGATATGACGGATGTTGAGGCTAAGGATGGATGTTTAAATACTCTCGGTCAATTCGGCATAAGGAAAGGGGAAGTTTTGGGTATTTTAAAAGGCATTAAGGTGGACAAGTCTCCAGGTCCGGATGGGATCTATCACTGAGGGAAGCAAGGGAAGAAATAGCTGGGGCCTTAACAGATATCTTTGCAGCATCCTTGAGCAAGGGTGAGGTCCCGGAGGACTGGAGAATTACTTCTGTTGTCCCTTTGTTTAAGAAGGATAGCAGGGACAATCCAGGGTATTATAGACCTGTGAGCTTGACGTCAGTGGTAGGCAAACTGTTGGAGAAGATACTGAGGGATAGGATCTATTCACATTTGGAAGAAAATACACTTATCAGTGATAGGCAGCATGGTTTTGTGCAGGGAAGATCATGTCGTACAAACCTAATAGAATTCTTTGAGGAAGTGACAACGTTAATTGATGAGGGAAGGGCTGTAGATGTCATATACATGGACTTCAGTAAGGCGTTTGATAAAGTTTCCCATGGCAGGTTGATGGAAAAAGTGAAGCCATATGGGGTTCAGGGTGTACTAGCTCGATGGGTAAAGAACTGGCTGGGCAACAGGAGACAGAGGGTAGTGGTGGAAGGGAGTGTCTCAAAATGGAGAAAGGTGACTAGTGGTGTCCAACAGGGATCTGTGCTCGGACCACTGTTGCTTGTGATATACATAAATGATCTGGACGAAGGTATATGTGGCCTGATTAGCAAGTTTGCAAATGATACTAAGATTGGTGGAGTTGCAGATAGCGAGGAGGGCTATCAGAGAATACAGCAAAATATAAATAGGTTGGAGAGTTGGGCAGAGTAATGGCAGATGGAGTTCAATCCAGGCAAATGCGAGGTGATGCATTTTGGAAGATCTAATTCAAGAGCGGACTATACGGTCAATGGAAGAGTCCTGGGGAAAATTGATGTACAGAAAGATCTGGGAGTTCAGGTCCATTGTACCCTGAAGGTACATCGGACGGGGTATCGAGTACAAGAGTCGGCAAGTCATGTTACAGTTGTATAGGACTTTGGTTAGGCCACATTTGGAATACTGCATGCAGTTCTGGTCGCCACATTACCAGAAGGATGTGGATGCTTTAGAGAGTAGTGCAGAGAGTGTGCAGAGGATGTTCACCAGGATGTTGCCTGGTATGGAGGGTGCTAGCTCTGAAGAAAGGTTGAGTAGATTAGGATTTTTTCTTGGAAAGACGGAGGTTGAGGGGGGACCTGATTGAGGTCTATAAAATTATGAGAGGTATGGACAGGGTAGATAGCAACAAGCTTTTTCCAAGAGTGGGGGTGTCAATTACCAGGGGTCACGATTTCAAGGTGAGAGGGGGAAAGTTTAAGGGAGATGTGCGTAGAAAGTTTTTTACGCAGAGGGTGGTGGGTGCCTGGAACGCTTTGCCAGCGGAGGTGGTAGAGGCGGGCACAATAGCATCATTTAAGATGCATCTAGACAGATATATGAATGGGCGGGGAACAGAGGGAAGTAGATCCTTGGAAAATAGGTGACAGGTTTAGATAAAGGGGCGGGATTCTCCCCTACCCAGCGGGGCGGGGGGTTCCGGCGTAATGGAGGAGCGGGAACCACCTCGGCGCGGGCCACCCCAAAGGTGCGGTAGTCTCCGCACCTTTAGGGGCCAAGCACTCACCTTGAGGGGCTAGGCCCGCGCCGGAGCGGTTTCTGCTCTGCCGGCTGGCGGGAAAGGCCTTTGGCGCCACGCCAGCCGGCGGCGAAAGGTCTTCGTCGGGCAATGCATGCGCAGGACCGTCAGCAGCTGCTGACGTCATCCCCGCGCATGCGCAGGGGAGGGGGTCTCTTCCGCCTCCGCCATAGTGAAGACCATGGCGAAGGCAGAAGAAAAAGAGTGCCATCACGGCACAGGCCCGCCCGCAGATCGGTGGGCCCCGATCGCAGGCCAGGCCACCGTGGGGGCACCCCCCGGGGCCAGATCGCCCCGCGACTCCCCCAGGACCCCGGAGCCCGCCTGCGCCGCCTTGTCCTGCCGTTCAAAAGGTGGTTTAATCCACGCCAGCGGGAGACGGTTGACAGCGGCCCATCGCGGGCCGGAGAATTGCCGGGGGTGGGCCCGCCGACCGGCACGGCGCAATTCCCGCCCCCGCCGAATCTCTGGTGGCGGAGAATTCGGGACAGGGCAGGGGCGGGATTCACGCCAGCCCCCGGCGATTCTCCGACCCGGTGGGGGGTCGGAGAATCGCGCCCAAGGATCTAGATCGGCGCAGGCTGGGAGGGCCGAGGGGCCTGTTCCTGTGCTGTAATTTTCTTTGTTCTTTGTAACTTCTACCGCTTTTACCACGTTGTAATACGAAGCCACCCCCCCCCCCCCCCCCCCCCCCGCCGGACTCTTTTTTAAATGGGGGTGAGTGTGGTAGTCTGTGTTCAAAGGATTACGGTACCTGGTAATGCCGGAATACCATTGGTGCAGAATGTACCTGGTCCCATTGGTTAAGCTTGTATGTTAGCTCCGCCGTGCAAGGCGGGGTCTAAGAGCTCGTGCCACCCCAGCAGCTTTCTTCTGTACCTGCGCTGCTGGGGGAAACATCTTGCGTATTAAAGCCTTCAATTGTCTCCAATCTCGTTTCTGGAGTTATTGATCGTGCATCAGTTGGCTAGACAGCTGGTTGGTGATGCAGAGCGAGACCAGCAGCGCGGGTTCAATTCCTATACCAGCTCAGGTTATTCATGCCTTTCCCCTTGCCTGTGGTGTGGTGATCCTCTGCTTAAATCACCACCAGTCAGTCTCCCCGTCAAAGGGGAAATCTGGGACAATGGTGACTTTATCTTATCTTATAGTCAAAGAATAAAAACCTAGAACAGATCTTATAGTTAAAGAATACAAACCTAGGACAGACATTTTAGTCAAAGAATACAAACCTAGGACAGACCTTTTTGTCAAAGAATACAAACCTAGGACAGAATTCTCCCGTGACTAAGTCCCATGGTGGGAGTGGAGTCAAAGACCCACACTGTTTCCTGCTGTGGAGCCTGATGTGAAATTACACCATATATTCTGTCCCCGGAGTAATTAATTATGCATCTGAGGATTTCACGCCATCTTCTATGGCAGGCTGGGCTTGAGGCACCATCATATCTCAATGCTATATTTTAAAGATGCCCACATCACTGACCCACCATTGAAGACTGAAGATGGACCTCGTGAAGAAAGAAGATGGACCTCCAGGAACATTGTGGGGCTCCAAGGTAAGCATCGTGGAAGCTGGAAGATCCACCTGATGGATGCTCCACCCACCCACTGCTGTGGTGTTCCAGGATCACAGGCGGCCCACTTCCTGAACTCTGGAGGCAGCCCCAGGCCTTCTTTGGGTGAGTCCAGACGTCTGCACACCATGTTATCCCAGACGTGTTCCTGAGCAGCGTCTTTTCCCGCTGGTCAGTGTTGTGTTGGGTGCTCTGGATCCGTGGAACACATACAGGCCACCAACACCTAAAATAGTGCAACACTATTTTATTAAGTCAGAAACTGTTGAACATACTTTCACTGTGGGTTAACACGATATTAGATTGAACTAAAGACCTATGCCTGTCCTAACCAGTCTATGCACTCAGCACATGGTGAAGATCTGTGCTTTAAGCTATAAGCTCTGTCCTTGTAAGAGGCTGCATCCCGAATGAGCGGGAACTCTGATGCTCCCTGTCTTTATAGTGAGTGTGCTCTAACTGGTGATTGGCTGCGGTGTTGTGTGTGCTGATTGATCCCACTATGTGTCCATCAGTGTGTGTCTGCACCATGATATACTGGTGTATATTATGACAGTCAGGTCTTCATCTGCATCCCATTAGTGGGATGCAAATCGGTTTCACACTGGCCTCGTCTAATCCTGGCCTCTTGCATATCTATAACTTCATTCGCTTCAACTTTGCTGGCTGTGTCTTCAATTGTTTCGACCTTAAACTCTGAAATTCCTTCCCTAAACCTCTCCATCTCCCGCTCCCTCCCATTAAGATGCCTATTAAAACCAGCCTATTTGACCAAGCTTTTGTTCACCTGCCACTACCTCTTTCTTTGATTCACTATCAAATTTTGGCTGATCAAGCTGCTATGAACCACAGAGGTTTTACCACGTTAAAGGTGCTACATAAATCCAAGTTGCTTTCTTTATTGGCAATCAGGTGACAGTTTACATGACAGCGAGTTCAATGCTCCAAATGTGGGAATAAAGCCCAAAGGTGCACAATCAATATGGCGAAGCAGCAAAGCACAGTAACTGTAAATAATCATAACCTTTTTCTGTAAAATCTAAAATTAATGTTACAAGGTGAATTTTGACAAACAATTCAAAATGTGGTTATCATGGCAATAGAGAGAAATAAGGATTTTAAAAACAAAAACATTCTCTGATTGATTAGTATTAGGGTTGCAAATGCTCTGACCCACCTTCAAGGTCCGATGAATTGCTTTGAGATTCCTCGCCCTCCTGACTGACGCCACTCCATGGCACAGCGGGCACCATAGTCGGTGCAAGATGGAAGGTTCCAGCAGCTGTTGCCATGACAGAGTTTTTTGTGCTGATGGTGGGTTCACCAGGTAGGCACATGACACTGTTCAAGCCATCAACACATTCCGAGCCCACTGGACACGCATAGATAAAGCAATCATTGTAATTTTGCTCACAGTTTACTCCCTGAAAAGGAAAAAAAGAGAAAAAAGGTCTCTCTCAAATACCTAATCACAGATTTGTCCCCAAGTCTGGGTGGGATTCCTCCGGGTGCTCCGGTTTCCTCCCACAGTCCAAAGATGTTAGGTGGATTGGCCATGCTAAATTGCCCCTTAGTGTCCAAAGGATTAGGTGGTGTTACTGGGTTACGGGATAGGGTGGAGGCGTGGGCTTAAGCAGGGTGCTCTTTCCAAGGAAAGGTGCAGACTTGATGGGCCGAATGGCCTAATTTTGCTCTGTAAATTCTATGAAAAGATTTGCTACAGTCTGAAGGCAAGAACAGGAACTTTAAATTGACTGGTTGCTTCATGTAGGTCAACAAGCACATGGATGATGGATGAACAGGAACTTCAGCAGCAGAATTTTGGGTGGCCAAATTTATGGATGGTAGAAATTGGGAGGACGGCCAGGAAAAGTCCAGACTAAATCTCACAATGACTCCAGAGTGCATCTCCTTGGACCACACTTCAAAATTCTTCCTTGGTTGGAAAGTATTATGGGGTGTCCTGCTATGTGTTCTTGTAACACAGAGGGTTTCAAATAATGAGGGGTTGAGCTGCCGCTGAGACAGAGTTGGGTGATGTAACCGAGGTAGAAAGCAGGCGGTCAAAGTGGCAGGACAGATTGGCGGTAGGAAGCGTAGCTCGGGATCAATTACGACACCGAGGTTGTGTGCATTCTGGGTTCCTCAGACACTTGTCAGTGAGAGAAATGGAGTCGGTGATAAGGGATCAGAGTTTGTGACAGGGACCATCCAGGACTGAATATTGGACAAACAGTTTGACAATTTAGAAATAGCAGAGAGTTCAAGGATGAGATAGTGGTGGGTGGAATGAACATTGCAAATAATGACGACAATTGTAAATGCAATGACTAACATACATCATTGGAAGAAACAGATTAGGTTTTGCACCTTATGTAATGTGAACCTTGAACGTGCTGTTTCCATCTCGAATCCCACTCCAGAAACTTGAACATGAAATCCAGGCTGACACTTCAGAATAGTCCTGATCGAGTGCGCCCTGTCAGATGTGCCGTCTTTCAGATGAGATACAAAGTCAGGACCCACCTGCCATCTCAGGGTGTGGGTGTGTCAGAGTCAATGGGCATGATCTAACACAAAGGTTTCTAAGTGTGGTAGCAAGCAGGAATTGCCAAGTGCTACCCAAAGTCCGACCCTGCGAGAGCAGCAATTAGGGCTGATAATGATGTCCCACGGGCTTCATACCAGAATTGACTGTCCCGCCAGCTGATTTGCCTGGACTGCACCTGGCAGCTCCCCGCTAACAGCTAGCAGCTCTTAAACCGCTCTTAAACGCAGAGTAGACTCCAGACAGCATGCAACCATGTCACCGTGCAGCCCCACTCCATGATTCGGAAATCCCGATCTGGCCAGTTTGCTGGGTGCGGTGGGTCCAGAGGGGATACCCTGTTCCCCCATGGGGACTCATTCAGTGCCATCTGGGAGGCAGTGACAGCGGCCATCAGTATAGGGAGTGTCACCAGGAGGACTACCACCCAGTGCCGCAAGGTCAGTGACCTCTACCAGGCCACCCGGGCGAGTTGGCATCGGCCCCCTGGCACAGGTCCCACCTGCCACTGCAACCTATCCACCCACACCTGATGACCTTGTGGTTGGCACCACAACACCCCCAGCCTCAGCACCCCTTACACCCAACAGCACAATCCACCCATGCCCAGCAGCGATGTATATGCCTAGCCACCCCCTTTGCCCAACATGCATGAAGCATGCAGCTCACAATGCCCTGTCTCTCTGTCCCTGCAAGAGAAGTTGGCCCATAACAGAGGGGAAATGGCCCAGATGGCCAACGGGATGCCGGACATCAGAGTCCTCACCCACTACGAGGAATGGGCCCTGGAAGTCACGCGGGTGACCGTGTTTGGTTACCGACATCGAGCTTGGCCTGCGCCGCAGGTGTGAGGATCCACTGGCCCCACCCTGATGACCTGTCACATGTGTATTGTTCATGCCAGATAGAACGATCCTTCCCTCTCACTGACCACATGTTCATTACCCCGCAGGATCCTCACCTGATGGTACCACCCCACTCGGTGTGGTCACGACCACCCCCACCCCCCGCCTTCCAAAAGGAGGGATCCGAGGATGCCACCATTGAGGTGTCACAGCTGTCATCCCCACCTTTCACCAGTGCAGCGACACACACCCCGGTGGACAGAAGTAGTAGGTGGGCTTCTGGGGCACAATCTGGTGCGCACTTCATAGCTGGGCCCCAGTCAGATGTCGAGCCTCTGGACCAGGTTATCCCAGAGCTGAGGCAGACACTAGGATGCAGCCGTGAGATCACTGGGGGGATGTTAGCGACACTCCAGTGGGTCCATAGCCAATTGGAGGAGTCCCAATGGATACGGGCGCAGGACATAGAACATAGAAAATACAGCACAGAACCGGCCCTTCGGCCCACGATGTTGTGCCGAACCTTTGTCCTAGATTAATCATAGATTATCATTGAATTTACAGTGCAGAAGGAGGCCATTCGGCCCCCTGAGTCTGCACCGGCTCTTGGAAAGAGCACCCTACCCAAACTCAACACCTCCACCCAACACCAAGGGCAATTTTGGACACTAAGGGCAATTTATCATGGCCAATCCACCTACCCTGCACATCTTTGGACTGTGGGAGGAAACCGGAGCACCCGGAGGTAACCCACGCAGACACGGGGAGGACGTGCAGACTCCGCTCAGACAGTGACCCAAGCCGGAATGGAACGTGGGCCCCTGGAGCTGTGAAGCAATTGTGCTATCCACAATGCTACCGTGCTGCCCTTAAGAACAAATAAATCTGCACTATATCATTTTACCGTAATCCATGTACCTATCCAATAGCTGCTTGAAGGTCCCTAATGTTTCCGACTCAACTACTTCCACAGGCAGTGCATTCCATGCCCCCACTACTCTCTGAGTAAAGAACCTACCTCTGATATCCCTCTTATATCTTCCACCTTTCACCTTAAATTTATGTCCCCTTGTAATGGTTTGTTCCACCCGGGGAAAAAGTCTCTGACTGTCTACTCTATCTATTCCCCTGATCATCTTATAAACCTCTATCAAGTCGCCCCTCATCCTTCTCCGTTCTAATGAGAAAAGGCCTAGCACCCTCAACCTTTCCTCATAAGACCTACTCTCCATTCCAGGTAACATCCTGGTAAATCTTCTTTGCACCTTTTCCAAAGCTTCCACATCCTTCCTAAAATGAGGTGACCAGAACTGTACACAGTACTCCAAATGTGGCCTTACCAACGTTTTGTACAGCTGCATCATCACCTCACGGCTCAAATTCAATCCCTCTGTTAATGAACGCGAGCACACCATAGGCCTTCTTCACAGCTCTATCCAGTTGAGTGGCAACTTTCAAAGATGTATGAACATAAACCCCAAGATCTCTCTGCTCCTCCACATTGCCAAGAACTCTACCGTTAACCCTGTATTCCGCATTCATATTTGTCCTTCCAAAATGGACAACCTCACACTTTTCAGGGTTAAACTCCATCTGCCACTTCTCAGCCCAGCTCTGCATCCTATCTATGTCTTTTTGCAGCCGACAACAGCCCTCCTTACTATCCACAACTCCACCAATCTTCGTATCGTCTGCAAATTTACTGACCCACCCTTCAACTCCCTCATCCAAGTCATTAATGAAAATCACAAACAGCAGAGGACCCAGAACTGATCCCTGTGGTACGTATCTGGTAACTGGGATCCAGGCTGAATATTTGCCATCCACCACCACTCTCTGACTTCTATCGGTTAACCAGTTTGTTGTCCAACTGGCCAAATTTCCCACTATCCCATGCCTCCTTACTTTCTGCAGAAGCCTATCATGGGGAACCTTATCAAATGCCTTACTAAAATCCATGTACACTACAGCCACTGCTTTACCTTCATCCACATGCTTGGTCACCTCCTCAAAGAATTCAATAAGACTTGTAAGGCAAGACCTACCCCTCACAAATCCGTGCTGACTATCCCTAATCAAGCAGTGTCTTTCCAGATGCTCAGAAATCCTATCCTTCAGTACCCTTTCCATGACTTTGCCTACCACCGAAGTAAGACTAACTGGCCTGTAATTCCCAGGGTTATCCCTAGTCCCTTTTTTGAACAGGGGCACGACACTCACCACTCTCCAATCCCCTGGTACCACCCCTGTTGACAATGAGGACGAAAAGATCATTGCCAACGGCTCTGCAATTTCATCTCTTGCTTCCCATAGAATCCTTGGATATATCCCGTCAGGCCCGGGGGACTTGTCTATCCTCAAGGTTTTCAAAATGCCCAACACATCTTCCTTCCTAACAAGTATTTCCTTGAGCTTACCAGTCTGTTTCACACTGTCCTCTCCAACAATATCGCCCCTCTCATTTGTAAATACAGAAGAAAAGTACTCGTTCAAGACCTCCATCCCCTCTTACCTGACAGAATATAGCTGCCCTGTGGACTAACTAGATCTCCGCCCTCCGACTCTGCTCCCAGTCAGCTACACTTTCTGTAAACTCCTGGCTCTCTTCTCACTCTTTGCGGAAATGTCGGAAACAAAATGAAAGGAGCACCTTACTCCCTCCTCACCTAACTCCCTCGGTCACCAAAGTCTTACTATACCACTCAAAATGCACCAAATTCAGCACTCCCTCGGTCACCAAACTCTTACTATAGCACTCAAAATGCACCAAATTCAGCACTCCCTCGGTCACCAAACTCTTACTATAGCACTCAAAATGCACCAAATTCAGCACTCCCTCGGTCACCAAACTCTCACTATAGCACTCAAAATGCACCAAATTCAGCACTCAGTGCAAACAAAGTCTGCACTGTAGGGGATCACTTTTATACTGTGAATCTAGCCTCTGAAAACTGGCCTAATCCAATTAACTAATTAACAATCTCCAGCTGCAAGTGCCTACAAGTAGAAGCTTATTTAAAGCTGATTGAAAATTCACCTTCTTCTAAACCAAACAGCAACTTTTAAGCTAATTAACTAAATAAAAGAAAGACTAAACTTTAGATAAAAATTAAGCCTTATACTCCCTCGGTCACCAAACTCTTACTATAGCACTCAACATGCACCAAATTCAGCATTCAGTGCAAACTGAGATGGCAGCTGCAATGCATGGCACTGAGGCCAACACTGCCAGGGTGGTAACCACAGTGGAAAGCCTGGAGCACGACGTCAGCAGCATGAATGGTGGTGTCCAAGGCACGGCTCAGTCAGTGATTTCCATGGCTGAATGCCTCAACAGCATGTCCCAGTTGCTGGGGACGTACCCCTGATGCAGGTGGAGCTTGCCAAGGTGCTGCAGAGCATGTCCCAGTCTCAGGTGGGCATTGCCGAGCCGCTCCAGTGCATGTCCCAGTTGCTGAGGACTATATCCCACTCTCAGGTGGACCTTGTCGAGGCACTCCAGAGCATGTCCCAGTCGCTGAGGAACATGCCCAAATGCAGGCAGATATTGGTGAGGCACGATCAATTGGACTTGTGGATGTAGGCGGGGTAACCAAACCGAGCGAAGACTGTGTTGAGGGATTTAATGACGGTGGCAGACGTCATGTCAGGACATGGGATGGCAAAGGGGAATCTGGAGTATTCGTCGATCACACTGAGAAAATATGTGTGACGGTCGGTGGAGGGGAGGGGGACTTTGAAGCCCACACTGAGGCATTCAAAGGGGCTGGAGGCCTTCACCAGGCGCGGCGGTCCGGCCGGTAGAAGTGCGGCTCGCACTCCACACAGACCTGGCAGTCCCTGGTGATTGTCCTTACTTCCTCAACAGAGTAGGGCAGATTTTGTGCCTTAATGAAGTGGTACAACCGTGTTACTCCTGGGTGACAAAGGCTGTCGTGCAGGGCCCGGAGTCGGTCTACCTGTGCGCTGGCACATCTACCTCGTGATAGGGCGTCTGGGGGCTCGTTGAGTTTGCCGGGGCGATATATAATCTCGTAATTGTAGGTGGAGAGCTCGATCCTCCACCTCAAGATTTTATCGTTCTTGATCTTGCGTGTTGTTGAACATGAAGGCTACCAACCATTGGTCAGTGAGGAGAGTGAATCTCCTGCCGGCCAGGTAATGCCTCCAATGCCGCACAGCTTCAACGATAGCTTGGGCCTCCTTTTCGACGGATGAGTGCCGAATGTCTGAGGCATGAAGGGTGCGGGAAAAGAATGCCACAGGCCTGCCTGCCTGATTGATGTTGGCGGCAAGGGCGACGTCTGATGCGTCGCTTTCTACTTGGAAGGGCAATGTCTCATCTACAGCGTGCATTGTGGCCTTGGCAATATCACCTCTGATCCGGGCGAAGACCTGTTGGGCCACGGCCGTCAGGGGAAATTGGGTGGACTGTATGAGTGGGCGGGCCTCATCCGCATAGTTTGGGACCCACTGACCTTAGTACGAAAAGAACCCCAGGCAGAGTTGGAGGGCCTTGGGGCAGTGGGGGAGGGGGGAGCACCATGAGGGGGCGCACGTGGTCGGGATCGGGCTCCAGAACTCCGTTCTGGACCACATAGCCGAGGATGGCTAAGCGGTTTGTGCGGAACACGCACTTTTCCTTGTTGTAAGTGAGGTTTAGGAGAGTAGGGTGTGGAGAAATTTAGCAAGGTTGGCATCGTGGTCCTGCTGGTCATGGCCGTAGATGGTGACGCCGTAACCCGTACCGGTCGACCATTCGGTCCATCTCCCCTTGGAAGACCGAGATCCCGTTGGTGACGCCGAAGGGGGCCCTAAGGAAGTGGTATAGACGGCTGCCTGCCTCGAAGGCAGTGTATGGACGGTCCAATTTACGGATGGGGAGCTGGTGGTAGGCGGATTTCAGGTCTACCGTTGAGAAGACCCAGTACTGCGCTATCTGGTTAACCATGTCAGATATGCGTGGGAGGGGGTACGCGTCGAGCAGCGTGTACCGGCTGATGGTCTGGCTATAGTCCATGGCCATTCGGTGTTTCTCCCCCGTTTTAACTACTACCGCTTGAGCTCTCCAGGGCTGTTGTTGGCCTCGATGATGCCTTCCTGAAGCAGCCGCTGGACTTCGGACCTGATGAAGTTCTTGTCCTGGGTGCTGTACCGTCTGCTCCTGGTGGCGACGGGTTTGCAATCTGGAGTTAGATTGGCAAAGAGGGAAGGTGGGTCGACCTTTAGGGTCGCGAGGCCGCACACAGTGAGGGGTGGTAAGGGCCCGCCAAATTTCATAGTTAGGCTCTGGAGGTTGCACTGGAAGTCCAGGCCGAGGATTAGTGCAGCGCAGAAGTTAGGGAGGACGTAGAGGCAGAAGCCACTGAATTCTACGCCCTGGACCGTGAACGGGACCATACAGTACCCCCGGATCGCTACGCAATGGGATCCGGAGGCCAGTGAGATTTTTTGGTTGGCGGGGTGTATCGTGAGGGAGCAGCGTCTTACCGTATCCGGGTGTATGAAGCTTTCAGTGCTCCCCGAGTCCAGCAGGCAGAAGGTTACATGTCCGTCGACTTTCACGCTGGTGGATGCGTTGGTCAGGTTATGCGGACGAGGCTGGTCGATTGGCCTCCAACAGCAGCTGGCGAAATGGCTGCTGGCTGGAGGACACGCATATTTATACCCCGCCTCCTGAACGGAGCCAGTAGGCAGGAACTACCGGCGAACCTGTAGTACATATCCTACCATACATCACTTAATACAGGTGAACAGTGGTTTACCACAATTGGCGAGGCACTGCAGGGCGAGGCTTGGTCACAGAAAGGTATCACTGAGGGCGTCAGCACTATGGTTCAGGAAGAGGCAGATAATGCAGGGTGCTCTGGAGCTCACTCCAGCTGCCCCTCTGTCACAAGGTGACACCCAGGGCACCAGCCAGGAGGAAGAAGCTCTGGAGGCCAATCTGGAGACAGCAGCAGTCACCAACTCTCTCGAGACCCCGCCTCCTGACAACGGCAGGTCTAGGGATCAGCAGGCGGAACAAGGTGGCACGGTGAGGCATGTGCCACAGCAAGTAGTCTGGGGCCCTCCAGCCTAGGCCCTCCAGAGGACGCCTTCAATGTGCATCCTGGAGACACACTTAGATGTACCGGTAGAGCATGGAGGGCTAAGCAGTTTGAGGATCACTGAGAGAAGGCTCGGGGGGGTTTGGCACCATCGGTAGCAAGGGGCAAGGTGAACGTTCAGAGAGTGGAACCACTTCCTGTTAATGAAGGGTGCTCCCTGATAGCCTGGTGCAACAAGGCGACATGCATGCCATCTATTACCCCCTGGACCTGGGGCATCCCGGCAAAGGTGAAGAATCCTGCTGCCCTGGCATCTTGATGGGCTCGGTCCAGGTCAAATTTCATATAATCAGCTGCCCGGGCAAACAGGGCATATGACTTCATGGCTGCACTTGTGGGCTTTATGTTGGGATATGCCATATAAGTCCCCCCTCAAGCCCAGGAATGAACCCGAGGCATAAAGGTTCAGGACTGCGGTGACCATGGCAGCCACTGGGAGCGGATACCCTCCTCCTCCACAAGGACATTGCACAGGTGCTGCACCATCCCCTTGTTGAGGTGCAGCCTCATAGTTTCTCCTGTCTAACATCTCCTCCACCGACCAGCGATGCCAGTACACCTTGGGCTGTGGCCGGCCTCCCCCTCGGGGTCTCTCCCCGGCCTGTTTCCTTGGGTTGAGCCGGTTCAAACTTCTGACAGGTGGGGCAGTTGAGGACCGTGTTGGCAATATCCTGGTTAATGCGCGGCCAGTAAACCACCTCCCGAGCTCTGCGCGGCATTTCTCAACTGCAAGGTGACCCTCATGGAGTTGACCCAGCACCATAGCCTGCATGCTTTGAGGAATAACGATCCTGTCGAGTTTCAGAAGGATTCCCTCCACAACCGTCAGCTCGTCTTTAACATTAAAGAATTGGGGACATTGTCCCTTCTGCCAGCCATGGGTAAGGTGCTGCATCACACACTGCAGTAAAGGATCCTTGGCCGCTTCCTCGCCAATTTGGACCATTCCTGGCTGGGAGGTTGGTGGCACACAATTGCACTTGCGCTTCTATGTGGCAGATGAAGTCACCTTGTTCACACGGTGTGGTGATGGACCGGGATAGGGCATCTGCAATGATTAACTCTTTGCCTGGCGTGTAGACAAGTTCGAAGTCATAGCGGCGGAGTTGAAGAAGAATTCGCTGTAACCGAGGTGTCATGTCATTTAAATCCTTCTGGATTATGTGGACTAGAGGCCTGTGGTCCGTTTCCACCGTGAATTTCAGCAGGCCGTAAAAGTAGCCATGAAACTTGACTATTCCTGTCAGGAGACCCAGACACTCCTTTTCGATCTGGCCATACCGTTGCTCAGTGGGCGTCATGGCCCTGGAGGCATATGCCACTGGAGCCCAGAACGAGGAGTCAGCTCGCTGGAGGAGCACTGCCCCAATGCCGTCCTGGCTTGCATCAGTTGATATCTTGGTTTCCTTGGTTGAGTCGAAGAACGCTAGAACTGGGGCTGTGGTGAGCTTTGCCTTCAGCTCACGCCATTCCGCTTCATGTTTGGGCAGCCACTGGAATTCCGTTGACTTCTTGACAAGATGGCGGAGGGCCGTGGTGTGGGATGCCATATTGGGAATGAATTTCCCGAGAAAGTTGATCATCCTGAGGAAGCGGAGGACCACCTTCTTGTCCTCCGGGGTCTTCATGGCGTTGATCGCGAGACCTTGTTGGCATCTGGCCGCACGCCCTGCTGCGAGATATGGTCACCCAGGAACTTAATATCCGATTGACCAAATGAGCACTTGGCCCTGTTCAGCTGGAGACCATGTTCATGAAGTCACTGGAAGACCTGCTTGGGGCGAGCGATGTGTTCCTGGGGCATTGTGGACCAGATGATCACATCGTCCACGTATACTCGTACCCCCTCGATGCCCTCCATCATCTGCTCCATGATGCGATGAAACACTTCGGAGGCAGATATGATACCAAAAGGCATCCGGTTGTAGCATTAGCGGCCAGGGTGTTGAACGTGCACAGCTTGCGACTGGACGCATCCAGCTGTATTTGCCAAAAACCCCAGGAGGCGTCCAGCTTAGTGAAGAATTTGGCATGAGCCATCTCACTGGTTAACTGTTCACGCTTCGGGATCGGGTAGTGCTCCCGCATGATGTTGCGGTTTAGATCCTTGGGATCAATGCAAATGCGGAGCTCCCTTGATGGCTTCTTTACGCAGACCATGGAGCTGACCCAGTCTGTTGGCTCCGTGACCTTCGAGATGATGCCCTGGTGTTGGAGGTCCTGTAGTTGCTTTTTCAGACGATCCTTGAGGGGCACCGGCACCCGGCGTGGTGCATGGATTACAGGGGTGGCGTTCGGCTTGAGCAGTATTTTGTATCGGTACGGGAGTGTGCCCATTCCATCGAATACACTGTGGTACTGCGTGATAATGTCATCTGTGTTGGCTTGCAAATTTCCATTGGGCGATGCCGTCGCCGGTGACGATGACATGGTGTGGACTCGCTGAACCAGGTTTTGCAAGTGCGAGCACCGAGCAGGGACGCCCTGTCAGGCCTGACGATTTCAAATCGTAACGTTGCCTTGATCGCCTTGTTGGATACCCCGAGTTGACACGTGCCACTGGCAGCTATGGCATTGCCATTGTAGTCAAGGAGCTGGCAGGCCGGTGGAAGAATGCTTGGTCGGGCCCGGATGGTGTCGAGGTCGGATTGAGAGATGAGGTTCGCAGACGCGCAGCTGTCCAGTTTAAATCGGATGCGAGCCTTGTTAACTGTGAGGACAGCACACCACTCGTCGTCGGGATCCACACTGAGGATCGAGAGGCGTTGCGCAGGTGTGGTGGAGGCCAGCTCATGTGTGGTTATGATGCCCACCCGATATGGAGACTTGAGGCAGTCAGCATCAGGGTCTGTTGGGCTGTTGGGATCAGAATCTGGCATGCCTTGTTGTATTGAGCGGATACTTCTGCGCCGCAGTGGGGACCGCTAGCTGCTGAGTGGTGGAGCGGATCTGCAGAGGGCTGCGTAGTGGCCAAGCTTGCCACACTGGAGACATCGGCGACCTCTTGCCCGACATTGCCGCTTTAAGTGGGCGGAGCCACAATTCGGACACGTCATGACGCTGACATCAGCGCGATCCGTGCGCCATCACGCATGCGCAGTGCGGTCGGCTGACGGACACACCTGCGCAGTTGGGTTTTCGGTCTCGCCGTCCACTCGGTCGTGGCGTGCATGCGCAGGGATCTGAGAAAAGCACGCGAAACGGCCACTCTCCTCGATGCTCAGGCCCTGCATTTGTGCAATGGCCTGCACCCTTTCTGCCTTGTGGGAGGCCAGCTTTGCAGTTTCTGCCGCCCTGATGTGGGAGTAACGATTCTTGGCATGCTCATGGACAACGCACGTCTCGATAGCGACAGAGGGAGTCAACTGTTTGATTTTAAGGAGCTGCCGCCGCAGGGAGTCGGAGTGGACCCCGAAAACGATCTGATCCCGGATCATGGAATCAGCCATCGAGTCATAGTTACATGACTGCGCTAGGATGCGGAGATGGGTCAAGAAGGACTGAAAAGGTTCATCCTTACCCTGAAGCCTCTGCTGGAAGATGTACCGTTCAAAGCTCTTATTCACCTCAATGTCGCAGTGGCTGTCAAACTTCAGCAGGACTGTTTTGAATTTTGATTTGTCTTCGCCATCGGTGAATGTAAGTGAATTGTAGATATGGATGGCGTGGTCCCCCGCAGTGGAGAGAAATAGTGCGATCTTCCTGGCATCCGATGCTGCCTCGAGGTCGGAGGCCTCGATGTACAAGAGGAACTTCTGCTTGAAGATTTACCACTTGGTGCCGAGGTTGCCGGAGATGCGGAGTTGCGGAGGAGGCTGGAGGCTGGATGTTTTCCATTTCGCTGGATGGCTGCTTGCTGGTCGATGCTGATTCACTCGAGGTAGGTCCGTCAAGATCAATATCACTCTGGTACCATGATGTGTTCGGCAGGTTGGTTCGATGTGGACTGCACTCGATGCAGGGAAGTTAGAAACAGACGTCTAACACAGGAGAAGATCCAACACTGTTTTATTCAACTAGATGAACTGCTGTACATATTCAGCTGTGGGTTGACACTATACTGATCTGACTAGTGACCTTGTAGTAGCCTGACCAGACTTACTAGCTACCGCATGGTGTTTGTGCTTGCTAGCTCGTGGACTCTGACTGTCTCAGTAGCTGGGTCCCGAGAGAACGGGAAACCTAGTGCCCTCTGGCTTTATAGTGGTAGTGTCCTGTCTGGTGATTGGCTGCACTGTGTTGTCTGCTTACTGGCCATCCTGTGTGTCAATCACTGCCTGTCTGCATCTCATTATATACATGTGTGGATATTATGACACCTTCCTCTTCTCCACCCTCCTCCTCTCCTCCTCCTCTCCCCCTCCCCTCCTCCTCCTCTCCCCTCCCTCCTCCTCAACTCCCCCTCCCCTCCTCTTCTCCCCCTCCCCCCATCTCCTCTCCCCCTCCCCCTCCTCCTCTCCCCCTCACCCCTCCTCTCCCCCTCCTCCTCCCCTTCTCCTCTCCCCCTACTCTCCCCACTCCTCCTCTCCCCTCCTCCTCTCCCCTCCCCCTCCTCCTCTCCCTGTCTTCCTCTTCTCCTCCCCCTCCTCCTCTCCCCCTCCCCCTCCTCCTCTCCCCTCCCCCCTCCTCTTCTCCCCCTCCACCTCTCCCCCTCCTCTCCCCTTCCCCCCTCCTCCTCTCCCCCTCACCCTCCTCTCCCCCTCCTCCTCCCCTTCTCCTCTCCCCCTACTCTCCCCACTCCTCCTCTCCCCCTCCTCCTCTCCCCTCCCCCTCCTCCTCTCCCCGTCTTCCTCGTCCCCTCCCCCTCCTCCTCTCCCTCTCCCCCTCCCCCTCCTCCTCTCCCCTCCCCCTCCACCTCTCCCCCTCCTCTCCCACTCCCCCCTCCTCCTCTCCCCCTCCTCCTCTCCCCCTTCTCCTCTCCCCCTACTCTCCCCACTCCTCCTCTCCCCCTCCTCCTCTCCCCTCCCCCTCCTCCTCTCCCTGTCTTCCTCTTCTCCTCCCCCTCCTCCTCTCCCCCTCCCCCTCCTCCTCTCCCCTCCCCCCTCCTCTTCTCCCCCTCCACCTCTCCCCCTCCTCTCCCCTTCCCCCCTCCTCCTCTCCCCCTCACCCTCCTCTCCCCCTCCTCCTCCCCTTCTCCTCTCCCCCTACTCTCCCCACTCCTCCTCTCCCCCTCCTCCTCTCCCCTCCCCCTCCTCCTCTCCCCGTCTTCCTCTTCCCCTCCCCCTCCTCCTCTCCCTCTCCCCCTCCCCCTCCTCCTCTCCCCTCCCCCTCCACCTCTCCCCCTCCTCTCCCACTCCCCCCTCCTCCTCTCCCCCTCCTCCTCTCCCCCTCCTTCTCCCCTCCTCCTCCTCTCCCTCCCCCCATCTCCACCCCCCCCTCTATTCCCCCCTCATTCCCCCCGCCCCTCCCCATCCCCCACCCCCCCCCCCCTTCCTCTGCGGCAAAGAGTTCTACAGATTCACCACCCTCTGGCTGAAGAAATTCCTCCTCATCTCTGTTTTGAAGGATCGTCCCTTTAGTCTGAGATTGTGTTTTTCCTACTAGTGGAAACATCCTCTCCACGACCACTCTATCCAGGCCTCGCAGTATTCTGTAAGTTTCAGTAAGATCCCCCTCATCCTTCAAAGCTCCAACAAGTACAGACCCAGAGTCCTCAACTGTTCCTCATACGACAAACTCTTCATTCCAAGGATCATTCTTGTGAACCTCCTCAGGACCCTTTCCCAGGCCAGCACATCCTTCCTTAGATTAGGGGCCCAAAACTGCTCACAATACCTCAAATGGGTATTGTGGTCACAGCCTTATACAGCTTCAGAAGTACATCCTTGGTCTTGTATTCTAGCCCTCTCGACATGAAGGGGCAGCACGGTAGCACAGTGGTTAGCAGAGTTGCTTCACAGGTCCAGGGTCCCAGGGTCGATTCCCTGCTTGGGTAACTGTCTGTGTGGAGTCTGCACGTTCTCCCCGTGTCTGCATGGGTTTCCTCCGGGTGCTCCGGTTCCTCCACAAGCCCCGAAAGATGTGCTGTTAGGTAATTCTGAATTCTCCCTCTGTGACCCGAATAATATTATTATTATGAATGCGAACATTGCATTTGCCTTCCTAACTGCCGACTGAGCCTGCACGTTAGCCTTAAGAGAATCGTGAACAAGGACACCCATGTCCCTTTGTGCTTCTGATTTCCTAAGCATCTTCCCATTTTGAAAATAGTCTGACAATAAAGATTATTATTATTATTAGTCTATCTATGCCTCCGTTCCTCCTTCCAAAGTGCATAACCTCACACTTTTCCACATTGTATACCACTTCTTTGCCCACTCTCCCAGCCTGTCCAAGTCCTTCTGCAGCCTGCCTGCTTCCTCAATACTACCTGTCCCTTTACAGATCTTTGTATCATCTGCAAACTTAGCAACAGTGCCTTCAGTTCCTTCTTCCAGATCATTAATGTATATTGTGAAACATTGTGATCCCAGCACAGACCCCGAGACACACCACTAGTCACCGGCTGCCATCCTGAAAAAGACCCCTTTATCCCCACTCTCTGCCTTCTGCCAGTCAGCCAATCCTCTATCCATGCCAGGATCTTACCCTTAACACCATGGGCTCTTAACTTATTTAACAGTCTCCTATGTGGCACCTTGTCAAAGACCTTCTGGAAATCTAAATAAATCACGTCCACTGGTTCTCCTTTGTCTAACTTCCTTGTTACTTGCTCGATGAACTCTAACAGACTGGTCAGACATGACCTCCCCTTGACGAAGTTGTAGAAATAGAAATAGACTCAATCCTATTTTATCATGCACTTCCAAGTACTCCGCGATCTCATCTTTAATAATGGACTCTAAAATCTTACCAATGACTGAAGTCAAACTAACCGGCCTATAATTTCCCGTCTTCTGCCTCCCTCCCTTCTTAAACAGAGGTGTTACGTTAGCCACTGTCCAGTCCTCTGGGACCCTTCCTGCCTCCAGTGATTCCTGAAAGATCACCACTAATTCCTCCATAATCTCCTCAGATATCTCTTTTATAACCCAGTGGTGTAGTCCATCCGGTCCAGGTGATTTATCCATAGAATCATAGAAGTTTACAGCATGGAAACAGGCCCTTTGGCCCAACCAGTCCATGCCGCCCAGTTTTTACCGTTAAGCTAGTCCCAGTTGCCCGCACTTGGCCCATAACCCTCTATACCCATCTTACCCATGTAACTATCTAAATGCTTTTTGAAAGACACAATTGTACCCGCCTCTACTACTACCTTTGGCAGCCCATTCCAGACACTCACTACCCTCTGAGTGAAGAAATTGCCCCTCTGGGCCCTTCTGAATCTCTCCCCTCTCACCTTAAACCTATGCCCTCCAGTTTTAGACTCCCCTACCTTTGGGAAAAGATGGTGACTATCTACCTTATCTATGCCCCTCATTATTTTATAGACCTCTATAAGATCACCCCTAAGCCTCCTATGCTCCAGGGAAAAAAGTCCCAGTCTATCCAGCCTCTCCTTATAACTCAAACCATCAAGTCCCGGCAACATCCTAGTAAATCTTTTCTGCACTCTTTCTAGTTTAATAATATCCTTTCTATAATAGGGTGACCAGAACTGCACACAGTATTCCAAGTGTGGCCGTACCAATGTCTTGTACAACTTCAACAAGACGTCCCAACTCCTGTATTCAATGTTCTGACCAATGAAACCAAGCATGCCGAATGCCTTCTTCACCACCCTGTCCACCTGCGACTCCACCTTCAAGGAGCTATGAACCTGTACTCCTAGATCTCTTTGTTCTATAACTCTCCCCAACGCCATACCATTAACTGAGTAGGTCCTGGCCTGATTTGATCTGCCAAAATGCATCACCTCACATTTATCTAAATTAAACTCCATCTGCCATTCGTCGGCCCACTGGCCTAATTGATCAAGATCCCGTTGCAATCCTAGATAACCTTCTTCACTATCCACTGTGCCACCAATCTTGGTGTCATCTGCAAACTTACTAACCATGCCTCCTAAATTCTCATCCAAATCATTAATATAAATCACAAATAACAGTGGACCCAGCACCGATCCCTGAGGCACACCACTGGTCACAGGCCTCCAGTTTGAAAAACAACCCTCTACAACCACCCTCTGCCTTCTGTCGTCCAGCCAATTTTGAATCCAATTGGCAACCTCACCCTGGATCCTGTGAGCTTTAACCTTCTGCAACAACCTACCATGCGGTACCTTGTCAAAGGCTTTGCTAAAGTCCATGTAGACAACGTCTACTGCACTGCCCTCATCTACCTTGGTCACCCCCTCAAAAAACTCAATCAAATTTGTGAGACATGGTTTTCCACGCACAAAGCCATGCTGACTGCCCCGAATCAGTCCTTGCCTCTCTAAATGCTTGTAGATCCTGTCTCTCAGAATACCTTCTAGCAACTTACCTACTACAGACGTTAGGCTCACCGGTCTGTAGTTCCCAGGCTTTTCCCTGCTGCCCTTCTTAAACAAGGGCACAACATTCGCCACTCTCCAATCTTCAGGCACCTCACCTGTGGCTGCCGATGATTCAAATATCTCGGTTAGGGGACCCGCAATTTCCTCCCTAGCCTCCCACAACATCCTGGGATACATTTCATCAGGTCCCGGGGATTTATCTACCTTGATGCGCTTTAAGACTTCCAGCACCTCCTCCTCTGTAATATGCACACTTCTCAAGACATCACTATTTATTTCCCTTAGTTTCCTAACATCCATGCCTTTCTCCACCGTGAATACCGATGAGAAATATTCATTCAGGATCTCACCCAACTCTTGTGGCTCTGCACATAGATGTCCTTGTTGATCCTTAAGAGGCCCGACTCTGTTCCGAGTTACTCTTTTCCCCTTTATGTATCTGTAGAATCTCTTTGAATTCTCCCTTGCATTATTTGCCAAAGCAATTTCATGTCCCCTTTTTGCCCTCCTGATTTCCCTCTTAACTCTATTTCGACAATCTCTATACTCTTCAAGGGATCTACTTGATCCCAGTTGCTTATGTACGTCATATGCCTCCTTCTTCTTTTTGACCAGAGTCTCAATATCTCGAGTCATCCAGGGTTCCCTACTTCTACCAGCCTTGCCCTTCACTCTAAAGGGAATGTGCTTACCCTGCACCCTGGTTAACACATTTTTAAAAGCCTCCCATTTACCAGCCGTCCCTTTGCCTGCCAATAGTCTCCCCCAATCTACCTCTGCAAGTTCCTGTCTGATACCATCAAAATTGGCCTTGCCCCAATTAAGAATTTTAACTCTTGGGCCAGACCTATCATTCTCCATAGCTATCTTAAAACTAATGGAATTATGGTCACTTGTCCCAAAGTGATCCCTCACTAGCACTTCTGTCACTTGCCCTTCCTTATTTCCCAAGACGAGGTCAAGTTTTGCCCCCTCTCTAGTCGGTCCATCCACATACTGAATGAGAAATTCCTCCTGAATACACTCAACAAATTTCCCTCCATCCAAGCCCCTAATGCTATGGCTGTCCCAGTCAATGTTGGGAAAGTTAAAGTCCCCTACTACTACCACCCTATTATTCTTGCAGCTATCTGTAATCTCCTTACATATTTGCTCCTCAATTTCCCGCTGACTATTTGGGGGCCTGTAGTACAGTCCTACCAAGGTGATCTCTCCCTTCTTATTTTTCAGTTCCACCCATATAGACTCAGTGGGCGAACCCTCGGATATATCCCCTCTAAGTACTGCCGTGATGTTCTCCCTAATCCAAAACGCCACTCCCCCTCCTCTCGTACCTCCTGTTCTATCCTTTCTATAGCATCTGTACCCCGGAACATTGAGCTGCCAGTCCTGCCCCTCCCATAGCCATGTTTCAGTCATAGCTATAATATCCCAGTCCCATGTGCCCGTCCACGCCCTGAGTTCATCCGCTTTGCCCGTCAGGCCCCTTGCATTGAAATAAATGCAGTTTAATGTAGACCTTCCTTGCTCTCTGCCCTGCTTTCTCTGGTCATGCTTTACACACTCTCCCTTCCTGCCTTTTGTTTCTGTCCCCACTGACTTCCTACATCGGTTCCCATCCCCCTGGCACATTAGTTTAAACCCTCCCCAACTGCACTAGCAAACACCCCCCCGAGAACATTGGTTCCGGTCCCACCCAGATGCAGACCGTCCGATTTGTACAGGTCCCACCTCCCCCAGAATCGGTCCCAATGTCCCAGGAATTTGAAACCCTCCCTCTTGCACCATCTCTCAAGCCACGTATTCATCCTAGCTATCCTGTCATTCCTACTCTGACTATCACGTGGCACTGGTAGCAATCCTGAGATTACTACCTTTGAGGTCCTACTTTTTAGTTTAATTCCTAACTCCCTAAATTCAGCTTGTAGGACCTCATCCCGTTTTTTACCTATATCGTTGGTGCCTATATGCACCACGACAGCTGGCTGTTCACCCTCCCCCTCCAGAATGCCCTGCAGCCGCTCCGAGACATCCTTGACCCTTGCACCAGGGAGGCAACATTCCAACCTGGATTCTCGTTTGCGTCCGCAGAAACGCCTGTCTATTCCCCTTACAATTGAATCCCCTATCACTATAGCTCTGCCACTCTTTTTCCCGCCCTTCTGTGCAGCAGAGCCAGCCACGGTGCCATGAACCTGGCTGCTGCCACCTTCCCCTGGTGAGCCATCTCCCCCAACAGTTTCCAAAACGGTAAATCTGTTTTGGAGGGAGATGACCGCAGGGGATCCCTGCACTGCCTTCCTACTCTTCCTCTGTCTGTTGGTCACCCATTCCCTATCTGCCTCAGTAATTTTAATCTGCGGTGTGACCAACTCACTGAATGTGCTATCCACAACTTCCTCAGCATCGCGGATGCTCCAAAGTGAGTCCATCCGCAGCTCCAGAGCCGTCAAGCGGTCTAACAGGAGCTGCAGTTGGACACACTTCTTGCAGATGAAGGAGTCAGGGACAGCAGAAGGGTCCCTGACTTGCCACATCTCACAAGAGGAGCATGACACGAGTCTGAGCTCTCCTGCCATGACTTAAACCTGAAGTTAAATTTGAACTACACTACACAGCTAAGAGAAAGTCAAAGAGAGAGAAATCACTTACCAGTTACAAGCCAATCACTTACCTGCTGGCTGTGATGTAATTGCTCCAGAGACTCCCTCACAGCTCTGCTTCTCTGCACCTCCTTCAGGTGAGCACCAAATTCCCTTAACTAGTTAATTAATTTACTTAATTAATTTGATTTTTTTTTTTTTTTTGTCACTCCCCTCTTACCCGAACTCAGCCTTACCCAAACTCAGATACACTCTGTTTGCCTCCAGCACTCTGTTTCTATAGGCACTTCAGCCACACCCTTTGTATCCTTCCTGATTTACAGTCAGCCACCTTCAGACTTTTCAGTTTCCCCAGAACCTTCTCCTTCGTAATGGTCACTGCATTGACCTCTGCACCCTGGTTCTCCTGGAGCTCTGGCATCCCACTGGTGTCTTCCACCCTGAAGACTGATGCAAAGTAACTATTCAGTTCCTCTGCCATTTCTTTGTTTCCTACTCCTCCAGCCACATTTTCCAGCGGTCCAATGTCTATTTTTGCCTCTCTCTTTTCTTTTATAGATTGAAAAATACTCATCCTATCTACTTTTAGATTACTAGCTAGCTTGCACTCACATTTCATTTTCTCCCCCCTTTTTGCTTTTTTAGTTGTCCTCTTCTCGCTTTTAAAGGCTTCCCAATCCTTTGGCTTCCCACTAATTCCCGCCACTTTGTATGCTTTTACTTCTGCATAAAGCGGGCAGCCCGTACTGGGATGGCGTACTGGAGTGCACCACCAGTGTGATCGAGACATCGAAGTTCCAGCCGCCCATCCTGGGGTGGTCCTCGAAGAGGCCAGGGATGACTGACTGCCCCAGGATGTAGTTGTCATGGACACTCCCCGGGGAAGTATGTACACAGAGGATTATCTTCCTCTGGTGGTTGCACACGAGCTGTATGTTTAGGGGGTGGAACCCCTTTCTGTTAGTGTAAGGCACTGCCAGATGGCCCGGTGAGTGCAGTGCAACGTGCATGGTATCTATTACCCCCTGGACCTGGGGCATCCCGCCAATGGCGGAGATACCTGCAGCCTCGGCATCTTGCTGGGCTTGGTTCATGTCAAAGATGATATAGTTGTCCACCTGGGCACATACGGCATTCGTGACCTGCCGGATGCACCTGTGGGATGTGGCCTGTGAGATACCACACAGGTCCCTGTATCAGCGCTGGATTTATCCCAAGGTGTAAAAGTCAGGGCTACGGTGACCTTGACGCCAACCAGGAGCGGGTGTCCTCCTCATCCATGTGGTGCCAAGTCCACAAGGACGTGGCAGAGATGCAGCACCGTCTCCTTATTGGGCAGCACGGTAGCCTTGTGGATAGCACAATTGCTTCACAGCTCCAGGGTCCCAGGTTCGATTCCGACTTGGGTCACTGTCTGTGCGGAGTCTGCACATCCTCCCCGTGTGTGCGTGGGTTTCCTCCGGGTGCTCCGGTTTCCTCCCACAGTCCAAAGATGTGCAGGTTAGGTGGATTTGCCATGCTAAATTGCCCTTAGTGTCCAAAATTGCCCTTAGTGTTGGGTGGGGTTACTGGGTTATGGGGATAGGGTGGAGGTGTTAACCTTGGGTAGGGTGCTCTTTCCAAGAGCCGGTGCAGACTCGATGGGCCGAATGGCCTCCTTCTACACTGTAAATTCTATGATAATCTATGATAATCCTGCAGCACACGCCGTCCGTCATCTGTTCGAATCACCAGTGACACCTGTACACTGATGCCTGATGGGCTGCCATTTCCTCAGGGTGTGGGGTGGATTCCGGCACATGGGCCGCCACCTGAAGCATCTGCAAACGTTGCTGCTGCCGCCATCACCAGCGTCTGGCCACCCAGGCTACCAGCAGCACCACCAGGAAAAATTCTGGATCCAATATCCCTGCCATATTGTTCAACATCTGTAAGGAATTGGGAGAGGTTCTTAGATTGACGAACAGCGGTGGCTCCCACGCCAGGACCCTCCATTCCCCCATGAAACCCCATCCTCCCCTTACCCGGAACGCCTTGCTTAAGCACATCTGGTCGCAGCAGGCCCCCCTTACCGGACACCAGACCTTGCACCCTGTACACCTGATCATAACATCACCTGGACCGGGCGCTGCTCCCCTCCAGAGAGCTGTGTCCCATCCGCTGGGTTATAGGATGTTGGCTGCTGCGTGTGTCGTGTTGCCTTATGCAGTGTCCAGGCATCAAGGTCTGAATGGGATACTAGGAAATGGCTCCCATGTACTACATAAGACATAGGAGCGGAAGTAAGGCCATTCGGCCCATCGAGTCCACTCCACCATTCAATCATGGCTGATTTCAACTCCATTTACCCGCTCTCTCTCCATAGCCCTTAATTCCTCGAGAAATCAAGAATTTATCAACTTCTATCTTAAAGACACTCAACGTCCCGGCCTCCACCGCCCTCTGTGGCAATGAATTCCACAGACCCACCACTCTCTGGCTGAAGAAATTTCTCCTCATCTCTGTTCTAAAGTGACTCCCTTTTATTCTAAGGCTGTGCCCCCGGGTCCTAGTCTCCTCTGCTAATGGAACCAAGTTCCCTACGTCCACCCTATCAAAGCCATTCATTATCTTGTAAGTTTCTATTAGATCTCCCCTCAACCTCCTAAACTCTAATGAATATAATCCCAGGATCCTCAGACGTTCATCGTGTGTTCGGCCGACCATTCCTGGGATCATCCGTGTGAATCTCCACTGGACCCGCTCCAGTGCCAGTATGTCCTTCCTGAGGAGTGGGGCCCAAAATTGCTCACAGTATTCTAAATGGGGCCTAACTAATGCTTTATAAAGCTTCAGAAGTACATCCCTGCTTTTATATTCCAAGCCTCTTGAGATAAATGACAACATTGCATTTGCTTTCTTAATTACGGACTCAACCTGTAAGTTTACCTTTAGAGAATCCTGGACTCGGACTCCCAAGTCCCGTTGCACTTCAGCATTATGAATTTTGTCACCGTTTAGAAAATAGTCCATGCCTCTATTCTTTTTTCCAAAGTGCAAGACCTCGCACTTGCCCATGTTGAATTTCATCAGCCATTTCTTGGACCACTCTCCGAAACTGTCTAAATCTTTCTGCAGCCTCCCCACCTCCTCCATACTACCTGCCCCTCCACCTATCTTTGTATCATCGGCAAACTTAGCCAGAATGCCCCCAGTCCCGTCATCTAGATCGTTAATATATAAAGAGAACAGCTGTGGCCCCAACACTGAACCATGCGGGACACCACTCATCACCAGTTGTCATTCCGAAAAAGAACCTCTTATCCCAACTCTCTCCTTCTGCCTGACAGCCAATCGTCAGTCCATGTTAGTGCCTTGCCTCAAATACCATGGGCCCTTATTTTACTCAGCAGTCTCCCGTGAGGCACCTTATCAAAGGCCTTTTGGAAGTCAAGATAGATAACATCCATTGGCTCTCCTTGGCCTAACCTATTTGTTATCTCTTCAAAGAACATGGTCTGTCCGCCCACGGGAATCCACTTGTGGGTGTGCAAAGTACTCACTTAACCATGATTGCCAATTCCTTATTAGCAATAACCTTCAGCAACACGACCAGAGGCCTTGGCAGTCAGTGGGGGTTGTAGGTGGTCGGTGGAGCAGACGGGCAGGGACAAGGATGCCCTTGGTACGGGTACACACGATCCAGGGTTGACCCCCATTGCCCTACCAGTACCTCACCTCCCATCTCCCTCCCATGGCAGCCCACCCCAGCCGAGACTGTCTCCATCCCCCCACCCCAACCGAGGGTCACCCTCCCCTCGCCGAGCACTTTGGTGGTAAGCCCAGCTCACCTGGTTTCTCTGCCTGTGAGCAAAGATGGCTACTCACCTCCTCAGCTCCCCACAGAAGCCCTTCCGCCATGTTCACATTTTTAAAAGGGAGTGCTAATCAACGCCAGCGTGACTACTTGCTGGGGAGGCTGAATGACGGGAGGCCGTAGGATATGGGTGGCTCTTGTTAATTGTATGGAAATAGGACTTAAGAGGTGATAATTGGTTTCTCACCACACTACGACGGGATCCCGATTTCGTCTACGGGAATGAGCCGGTTGCAAACTGTTTGGTGCCTGGCGCGATTCTTGTTTTTGGCCTCTCCCGCTATTCACCAGCCTTGTTTCGCTTGAGCGGGAGCACAATAAGGCAGTGGAATCGCCCCCAGAGTAAAGGTATATGACAGAACAATCCTTCAAGATTTTGACAGTGGGGAATTCATTGATGGTAATGCGAGTAAATGCCAAGGGGCATTTGTTGCATTCTCTCTTGTCAAAGATAGCAATTGCCTGGCACTTTTTTGGCACAGATGTAACTTGCCACTTATCAATCCAAAGAACAAAGAGAAGTACAGCACAGGAACAGGCCCTTTGGCCCTCCATGCCTGCGCCGACCATGCTGCCCGTCCAAACTAAAATTTTCTACACTTCTGGGGTCCTTATCCCTCTATTCCCACCCTATTCATGTATTTGTCAAAATGCCCCTTAAACTTCACTATCGTCCCTGCTTCCACCACCTCCTCCGGCAGCGAGTTCCAGGCACCCACTACCCTCTGTGTAAAAAACTTGCCTCGTATATCTCCTCTAAACCTTGCCCCTCGCACCTTAAACCTATGCCCCCTAGTAATAGACCCCTCTACCCTGGGAAAAAGTCTCTGACTATCCACTCTGTCTATGCCCCTCATAATTTTATCGACCTCTATCAGGTCTCCCCTCAGCCTCCTTTGTTCCAGTGAGAATAAACCAAGTTTATTCAACCTCTCCTCATAACTAATGCCCTCCATACCAGGCAACATCCTGGTAAATCTCTTCTGCACCCTCTCTAAAGCCCCCACATCCTTCTGGTAGTGTGGCGACCAGAATTGACCACTATACTCTAAGTGTGGCCTAACCAAGGTTCTATACAGCCGCAACATGACTTGCCAATTCTTATACTCAATGCCCCGGCCAATGAAGGCAAGCATATCGTACGCCTTCTTGACTACCTTCTCCATCTGTGTTGCCCTTTTCAGTGACCTGTGGACCTGTACACCATGATCTCTCTGACTGTCTATATTCTTGAGGGTTCGACCATTCACTGTATATTCCCTACCTGCATTAGACCTTCCAAAATGCATTACCTCACATTTGTCCAGATTAAACTCCATCTGCCATCTCGCCGCCCAAATCTCCAAACAATCTAAATCCTGCTGTATCCTCTGAGTCCAAGCCTGGATATTTCCAGGTCTTGCTGCATTTGGACATGGACTCCTACAGTATCTGAGGAGTTACGAATGGTGTGAAACACTGTAAAATTCAATTCTGGGTGGTGGGGTTGGGAGAGGTGGGGGGTGTGGGGCGGATGGAGGGGAGGTCCCTCAATCAAAGCCTCAGCAAGGGAGTGTACATATGATCAAAGGACCTGATAAGAGCCACCCAATTGTTCAATCCTGTCCACAGCCCCTCTTCCCATGATGCCCACTGACGAGACACCTCCCTGCCCACACCGGTTGCTCTGTGATCCTGCAAGTCCAGAAGTTGAGGTGGAGGTTGGTGGTGGGGTGGTATTCTTCCAGCAGCAGCCACATCCTCCCATCTGGAGCTGTTGTGCACAAGAGCTGCTGGCCTCTCATTAGTCGGCAGCTCTCACCAGATGGGATTTAAGGCTCTGGTGGATGAGCAATTGTCAAACCATTAAAGGAGATTATCTTCGGTAAATCAGTCCATTCTTATTTGTGATGGCCAATGCCAGTAACCTTGTTCTAACAGCCTTCATTTAGCACAAAGAAAATCAAACTCCAATCGTCTCTCCATTACATTTAAAAATAAGATTAAGGGCAGCATGCTGACACAGTGTTTAGCACTGCTGCCTCACAAGGACCCGGGTTCGATTCCGGCCTTGGGTGACTGTCTATGTGGAGCTTGCACTTTTTCCCTGTGACTGCGTGGGTTTCCTCCGGGTGCTCCGTTTTCCTCACACAGTCCAAACATGTGCAGGTTAGGTGGATTGACCATGCTAAATTGTCCCTTAATGTATAAAGATGTGCAGGTTTAGTAGGTTTACGACGATAGGGCAGGAGAGTGCGCCTAGGTAGGATGCTCTTTAAGAGGGTTGGTGCAGGGGTCGAATGGCCTCCTTCCATGCTTCTAAGACACCCTTGTATTTCTCCAGAAACCTCATGATCTTAGGATATCCCAAAACATCTTAAATCCAATGAAGTACTTTTTAAAATAAATTTTCAGTACCCAATTCATTTTCTCCAATTAGGGGGCAACTTAGTGTGGCCAATCCACCTACCCTGCACATCTTGGGTCGTGGGGGCAAAACCTACACAAACACAGAGAGAATATGGAAACTCCACACAGACAGTGATCCAGAGCCGGGATCGAACCTGGGACCTTGGCGCCGTGAGGCAGCAGTGCTACCCACTGGGCCACCGTGCTGCCCTAATGAAGTACTTTTAGGTTGTAGTCACTGTTGTAATGCGGGAATCACAGCAACAAATTTACATACAGTAATTCCCGAAAACAGCAATGTGGCAATGAGCAGCTAATCTGTTTTAATTATGTCAATTAAGGTATGACTATTGGCTAGCCTGTTTATCGTTGGCTTCTTCCTCTGGAAGGGATCTTGCTGGAGGTAACGGTTTTTTGTTCAGGAACATTTGTTTACCAGTTAACAAAGATTAAATAAGACCAAGACATAGCTGGAGCTACATTCCGAGGTGCTTCACACTCATCCTCTCAGTGAGTGACACCACTGTGACACCCTCCTTATCCGCATTGCTCAGTAGCTATCATTCGAGTTAATTAAGCCTTTACTCTACAGCTAGGACACAGAACAGAAATCTTCTGCTCTTTAAATTTTTTTACATTTAACTGAGAGAGGCAGACAAAAGACCTCTGTAATAACCCGCACGAGGCCCACGGGGACACCCTGATCAATCTCCCCGTGGGACTTGTGGAATACAAGCTTCCCCGCTAGTGGGCAGCGGCCTGCCCAGCTGAGACTCGCTACCAGGCCATGTAAAGGCTGGCCGGGCTAGGGACCAGCATTCTGGTAATCCCGACGAGGGATTGCATGCATGCCGCCGTAGCGGTCGTTTTCCATTACTACAATAGACTGGCATTTATCCACTTACACGGGGCTCCTGGGTCTTCATAGCCTCAATTTAATGTCCCAGCTCAAGAATTGCTCCGCCTACTGTGCAACACTCCCTCAGTACTGCATGTGCTGGAATGTCAGCCGAGGTGACATGCTGAAGATTTTGGTACTCAAACCCACAACCAGTAGATTCAGTGGTGAGAGTGGTACTAAGTCAAAGTGGCATTGCGAGAGTTGATCCAGGACCAAAGTTCAAATGAGCAGGAGAGAGCTTTAAATATTGTTCGGTAAGGCCAGGATATAGATACAAGAGAATTATTATATTAATGAAATTGAAGGAATGTGCAACTCATTCAGTATTTATAAAGCAATTGCACAGTACACTATGTTTTGGCTTGCCTCACAATGCTTCCCTACTAGAACTATTTCCCGACATTACTTCCATTACTTGGTGTGTTAAGATGCAGATATTTCCCCAGGGTAAATGCCCTGCAGCCAATAATCCTTTTTATCTTTCATCCTCCCTGAGCAAATCTTCCACAGCAGGTTAAAATCTCAAAACAGATTATTTTGTGGTTAAGATGCATCTCCCCAAGCTCACCGCTTTGGAAAATTAACCTACATTGGTTTATTCCCTGGGCTCCTAAGCAGTAAATTAATATACCACAACTCGCTGTGCTGATCACACATCCTGAATCCTTGAGGAAAGTTTACACACGTTGGCTGACTTCACCACTCCGTCAAACTGCAGAGAGAAGTACCTCAGCAGAATCCGCAGCTGCCCTGGCTCAGAGCTAAAACGCAAGGCTTGCGCAATCATTTCTTTCCAGCCTTCACCATGTGTGAAAAGGAAAGTGCAAGCACTCTAAAGGCCTGTAAAACAAAGCAGCATTTTACGCAGGTGATCCTGTCCGGATAGTTTAAATAAATGAATAAGCTGGGACAGCTTAACACAGAACTTCGCTACGAAATATTCAATAACCAGTGCATGGACATACACAAGGAATTGGAACTGTTGGAATTTTATAAGTCTCTATGAGATCCACCCTCTTTCTTCTGAACTCCAGCGAGAACAATCCCAACCTCGTCAATCTCTCCTCATATGACAGTCCCACCATCCCTGGAATCAGTCTGGTAAACGTTCGCTGCACTCCCTCAAGAGCAAGAACATCCTTCCTCAGAGAAGGAGATCAAAACTGCACACAATACTCCAAGTGTGGCCTCACCAAGGCCCTGTACAATTGCAGCAACACATCGATTCCAGCTTGGGTCACTGTCTGTGCGGAGTCTGCACATCCTCCCCGTGTGTGCGTGGGTTTCCTCCGGGTGCTCCGGTTTCCTCCCACAGTCCAAAGATGTGCAGGTTAGGTGGATTGGCCTTGCTAAATTGCCCTTAGTGTCCAAAATTGCCCTTAGTGTTGGGTGGGGTTACTGGGTTATGGGGATAGGGTGGAGGTGTTGACCTTGGGTAGGGTGCTCTTTCCAAGAGCCGGTGCAGACTTGATGGGCCGAATGGCCTCCTTCTGCACTGTAAATTCTATGATAATCTATGATAATCCCTGCTTCTATACTAGAAACCTCTTGCAATGAAGGCCAACATACCATTAGCCTTCGTTACTGCCTGCTGCACCTGCATGCTTACCTTCAGGTCCCGCTGCACACCCCCCTCTCCCAATTTACAACCATTCAGGTAGTAATCTGCCTTCCTGTTTTTGCTTCCAAAATGAATAACCTCACACTTATCCAAAATATACTGCATCTGCCATTGATTTGCCCACTCGCCCAACCTGTCCAGATCTTTATGTAGGATCGCTGCATCCTCGTCACAATTCACGCTCCCACCTAATTTGGTATCATCTGCAAACTTTGAGATGTTACATTTTGTTCCATCATCCAAATCATTAATATATATTGTGAATAGCTGCGGTCCCCGCACCGATCCCTGTGGTACCCCACTGGTTACTGCCTGCCAATTTGAAAAGGACCCATTAATCCCTACTCTTTGTTTCTTCTCTGCCAACCAGTTTTCTATCCACCTCAGTACATATCCCCCAATCCCATGCGCTTTAATTTTGCACAATAATCTCTTACGCAGGACTTTGTCAAACGCCTTCTGAAAGTCCAAATATACCTTGTCGACTGTACTGGTTACCACTTCAAAGAATTCCAACAGATTTGTCAAGCATGATTTTCCCTTCATAAATCCATGCTAACTCTGACTGATCCTGCCACTGCTTTCTAAATGTTCCGCTATAAAGTCCTTGATAATGGATTCAAGCATTTTCCCCACTACTGATGTTAGGCTTACTGGTCTATAATTCCCTGCTTTCTCTCTACCTCCCTTTTTGAATATCGGAGTGATGTAAGCTACCCTCCAATGTGCAGGGACAGTTCCAGAGTCTATAGAATCCCGGAAGATGACCAGCAATGTATCCGCTATTTCCAGAGCCACCTCCTTAAGCACTCTGGGATGCAGATTCTCAGGCCCTGGGGATTTATCCACCTTCAATCCCATCAGTTTTCCCAGCACCATTTCTCGACTAATGTTGATCTCCCTCAGTTCTTCCCTCTCACTAAACCTTTCATTCTCCAACATTTCTGGGATCTGATTTGTATCCTCAAGACAGAACCAAGGTATGTATTCAATTACTCAGCAATGTCTTTGTCAATGGGATTACAATGGGATGAGAGAAGAGCTGGCTAAGTTAGACTGTGAGCAAATACTTTATGGTGAAACAGTTGAGGAACAGTGGAGAACCTTCCAAGCGATTTTTCACAGTGCTCAGCAAAGGTTTATACCAACAAAAAGGAAGGACGGTAGAAAGTGTGAAAATTGACCGTGGATATCGAAGGAAATAAGGGAGAGCATCAAATTGAAGGAAAAAGCATACAAAGTGGCAAATATTAGTGGGAGACTAGAGGATTGGGAAATCTTTAGGGGGCAACAGAAAGCTGCTAAAAAAGCTCTAAAGAAAAGTAAAATAGATTATGAGAGTAAACTTGCTCAGAATATAAAGACAGATAGTAAAAGTCTCTACTATATAAAATGAAAAAGAATGGCTGAGGTAAACATTGGTCCTTTAGAGGATGAGAAGGGAGATTTGATAATGGGAGATGAAGAAATGGTTGAGGAACTGAACAGGGTCGGTCTTCACAGTGGAAGACAGAAATAACATGCCAGTGACTGATGGAAATGAGGATCTTGAAACGATTGTTATCACTAAGAAGGTAGTGATGGACAAGCTAATGGGGCTAAAGGTAGACAAGTCTCTTGGCCCTGACGGAATGCATCCCAGAGTGCTAAAAGAGATGGCAAGGGAAATTGTAAATGCACTAGTGATAATTTACCAAAATTCACTAGAGTGGGTGGTCCCGCGGATTGGAAAATAACAAACGTGACACCACTGTTTAAAAAAGGAGGTAGGCAGAAAGCGGGTAATTATAGGCCAGTTAGCTTAACTTCGATAGTAGGGAAGATGCTGAAATCTATCATCAAGGAGGAAATAGCGAGGCATCTGGATGGAAATTGTCCCATTGGACAGATGCAGCATGGATTCATAAAGGGCTGGGTGTACCTAACTAATGTAATGGAATTTGTTTAGGATATTACCAATGCGGTAGATAATGGTGAGCCAATGGATATGGTATATCTGGATTTCCAGAAAGCTTTTGACAAGGTGCCACACAAAAGGTTGCTGCATAAGATGAAGATGCATGGCGTTAAGGGTAAAGTAGCATGGATAGAGGATTGGTTAATTAATAGACAGCAAAGAGAGGGGATTAATGAGTGTTTTTCTGTTTGGCAATCAGTAGCTAGTGGTGTCCCTCAGGGATCAGTGTTGGGCCCACAATTGTTCACAATTTACATAATGATTTGGAGTTGGGGACCAAGTGCACTGTGTCCAAGCTTGCAGATGACACTAAGATGAGTAGTAAAGCAAAACGTGCAGAGGATACTGGAAGTCTGCAGAAGGATTTGGATAGTTTAAGTGAATGGGCTAGGGTCTGGCAGATGGAATACAATGTTGACAAATGTGAAGTTATCCATTTTGGTAGTGTAGCGCACAATGACTTACGAGAGAGACGAATAGAGACGAAGTCGATGAGGCTTTATTAAGCGTGACTTGTTCCTCGCAGTTCAGCAACAGACTGGAGCGGCAGGGAGAAGCCCGGGTTTTTATACTCCGCCTTCAGGGCGGAGCTAGGGGGTCAACAGCCAACCAGGACCCGGGATCTGTCAGCCAATAGTATCACGGCTTCACAGTCCCACATGACCCCTAATACATACTACCACATTCACCCCTTGTTAAAAATGAACCCGGCGGGGTGGTGGTTCGCATGCTGGTACGGGTTTACAAGGCTGGTCCTGGGAGGAAAAATTTGAGGCATGTCATTACAATCTTAGCCCTACACTGGGCTATGTACAAGGTTTGTGAACTATTTACAATATTCGTAAGAGAAAAGGAACATTTTCGTTACAGTCCAACAACATTCTTGGTGTCACACCGATGCCACGAGTCGAGCGGGTGGTCTGGTCTTCCTCGTCGATCGCCTCAGCCCCAGTGGTGGTGCAGGTGCTTGTTCCAGCGTTGTCATCTCCGGGAGCGTTTCGGTGTCTGTTTCTGTTTCACTCCTGGTCGGACACGGGAGGAGGACCGATCCTCCCGGGAAGGGGGCGGTCGCGGGGTGCGCCGGTAGGCATACTTCGGGTTCGCGTGGAGGAGGTGAACCCTCTCGACCAACGGGTCCGACTTGTGCGCCCGCACATGTTTCCGGAGCAAGATGGGTCCTGGGGCCGCCAGCCAGGTCGGCAGCGACGTTCCGGAGGAGGACTTCCTGGGGAAGACAAGGAGGCGCTCATGAGGCGTTTGATTAGTGGTGGTACACAGTAGCGACCGGATGGAGTGGAGAGCGTCTGGGATGACCTCCTGCCACCGTGAAACTGGGAGATCCCTGGACCGTAGGGCCAGTAGGACGGTCTTCCAGACCGTGCCGTTCTCCCTCTCTACTTGCCCGTTCCCCCGGGGGTTGTAGCTGTTCGTCCTGCTCGAGGCTATACCCCTGCTGAGCAGGAACTGGCGCAGCTCGTCACTCATGAAGGAGGACCCCCTGTCGCTCTGGATATATGCGGGGCAACCGAACAGTGTGAATATGGTGCTAAGGGCTTTAATGACTGTGGCCGCTGTCATGTCGGGGCAGGGGATGGCGAAGGGGAAATGGGAGTACTCGTCCACCACGTTCAGGAAGTATGTGTTGCGGTCGGTGGAGGGGAGGGGCCCTTTGAAATCCAGACTGAGGCGTTCAAAGGGGCCGGAAGCCTTGATCAGGTGCGCTCTATCCGGCCTGAAAAAGTGCGATTTGCACTCTGCGCAGATGTGGCAGTTCCTGGTGACTGTACGGACCTCCTCCACAGAGTAGGGGAGGTTGCGGGACTTTATAAAATAGTAGAACCGAGTGACCCCCGGGTGTCAGAGGTCCTCGTTAAGGGCTTGGAGACGGTCTATTTGTGCGTTGGCACATGTGCCGCGGGATAGGGCATCGGACGGCTCGTTCAGCTTTCCGGGACGGTACAAGATCTCGTAGTTGAAGGTGGAGAGCTCGATCCTCCACCAAAAGATCTTGTCATTTTTAATTTTGCCCCGCTGTGCATTATCGAACATGAAGGCTACCGACCGTTGGTCAGTGAGGAGAGTGAATCTCCTGCCGGCCAGGTAATGCCTCCAATGTCGCACTGCTTCCACTATGGCTTGGGCTTCCTTTTCCACTGAGGAGTGGCGGATTTCTGAGGCGTGGAGGGTTCGGGAGAAGAAGGCCACTGGTCTGCCCGCTTGGTTGAGGGTGGCCGCTAGAGCTACGTCGGAGGCGTCGCTCTCGACCTGGAAGGGGAGGGACTCTTCGATGGCGCGCATCGTGGCCTTTGTGATATCCGCTTTGATGCGGCTGAAGGCCTGGCGAGCCTCTGTCGACAGGGGGAAGGTAGTGGTCTGTATTAGCGGGTGGGCCTTGTCTGCATACTGGGGGACCCACTGGGCGTAATATGAAAAGAACCCCAGGCAGCGTTTCAGGGCTTTGGAGCAGTGGGGGAGGGGAAATTCCATTAGGGGGCGCATGCGTTCGGGGTAGGGGCCTATTATCTCATTGCGCACTACGTATCCCAGGATGGCCAGCCAGTTTGTGCTAAAAACGCACTTTTCCTCGTTGTATGTGAGGTTCAAGGCGTTAGCGGTCTGGAGGAATTTTTGGAGGTTGGCGTCGTGGTCCTGCTGATCGTGGCCGCAGATGGTTACGTTGTCGAGATACGGGAACGTGGCCTGCAACCCATGTTGGTCAACCATTCGGTCCATCTCCCGTTGGAAGACCGAGACCCCGTTCGTGACACCAAATGGGACCCTTAGGAAGTGGTATAGACGCCCGTCTGCCTCGAAGGCTGTGTACTTGCGGTCACCTGGGCGGATGGGGAGCTGGTGGTAGGCGGACTTGAGGTCCACGGTGGAGAAAACCTTATATTGGGCAATCCGATTTACCATGTCGGATATGCGGGGTAGAGTGTACGCATCTAGCTGTGTGTACCTGTTGATGGTCTGGCTATAGTCTATGACCATCCTTTGCTTCTCCCCGGTCTTTACTACTACCACCTGTGCTCTCCAGGGACTATTGCTGGCCTGGATTATGCCTTCCTTCAGCAACCGCTGGACTTCAGACCGAATAAATATCCGGTCCTGGGCGCTGTACCGTCTGCTCCTAGTGGCGACGGGTTTGCAATCCGGGGTGAGGTTTGCAAACAAGGATGGCGGTTCAACCTTGAGAGTTGCGAGGCCGCAGATAGTGAGTGGGGGTATTGGGCCGCCAAATTGAAACGTTAGGCTCTGCAGGTTGCACTGGAAATCTAATCCCAGTAATGTGGGCGCGCAGAGTTGGGGAAGGACGTAGAGCCTGTAGTTTTTAAACTCCCTCCCTTGCACCGGTAGGTTCACGATGCAGAACCCTTTGATCTCTACGGAGTGGGATCCTGCAGCTAGGGAAATCTTTTGCGTACTTGGACGGATGGTCAAGAAACAGTGTCTTACCGTGTCGGGGTGGATGAAGTTTTCGGTGCTCCCAGAGTCGATCAGGCATGGTGTCTCGTGTCTGTTGATCAGCACCGTTGTTGTCGTCGTCTGGAGTATCCGGGGCCGTGATTGGTCCAGCGTCACCGAGGCCAGTCGTGGTCGTAGTGTCTCAGCATCTTCTTCGGACCCCGTGGAGCTGTCGATGCTGGGGTCCTTTGTTGTCATCCAAGATGGCGGCGTCCATGAATCACACGCGGCCGGGGGTGGACAAAATGGCCGCCCCCATGGATCGCACGTGGTCGGGGGTGGACAAAATGGCCACCCCCATGCATCGCACGTGGCTGGGGGGTCACAAGATGGCGGCGCCCAGCCTCCCCTCGTGGTGGCTGGGTCCCAAAATGGCGGCGCCCGCGGGTCGCACATGTGGCGCTGGGGGGGGGTTGGGGAGCGTTTGGAATGCGCTGTGCTCGTTCTTCTCCTGGGACTGCGGCGACCCCCCGGTACCGGGACACAGCCGCGAAATGGCCCTTTTTGCCGCAGCTCTTGCAAATAGCTGCGCGGGCCGGGCAGCGCTGCCGGGGGTGTTTCGCCTGCCCGCAGAAATAGCAGCGGCCCCCCCGGGATGATCTGGCGTCTTAACCGCGCAAGCCTGTGAGGGGGGCGGGGTTTGTCGCGATGGGGGTCCACGGAGCCCAAGGGGCTGCCGCGCGGTCGGGGCCGTAGGCGCAGGCGTTTTGCGAGGCCACATCTAGGGAAGCTGCAATGGCCCGTGCCTCTGAGAGTCCTAGCGACTCTTTTTCTAAAAGTCTTTAGCGGATTTGGGGAGAGTTCATACCTGCCACAAACGCATCGCGAATTAACATGTCCGTGTGTTCAGTCGCGTTTACCGGCGGGCAGCTGCAGCCCCTTCCCAAAATTAGCAGCGCGGTGTAGAACTCCTCTAACGATTCTCCGGGACTTTGCCGTCTCGTTGCGAGTTGGTAGCGTGCGTAGACCTGGTTCACGGGGCGAACGTAGATGCTCTTCAGTGCTGCGAGCGCCGTCGGGAAATCCTCTGCGTCTTCTATGAGAGGGTAAATTTCCGGGCTTACCCTTGAGTGCAGGACCTGCAGTTTCTGGTCTTCTGTGATCCGGCCGGGGGCCGTTCGGAGGTAGCCTTCGAAACAAGCTTGCCAGTGTTTAAAAACTGCTGCCGAGTTAACTGCGTGGGGGCTGATCCGCAGGCATTCCGGGGCGATCCTGAGCTCCATAGTCCTTTAAGTCACACTTAATAAATTGTAGCGCACAATGACTTACGAGAGAGACAAATAGAGATGAAGTCGATGAGGCTTTATTAAGCGTGACTTGTTCCCCGCAGTTCAGCAACAGACTGGAGCGGCGGGGAGAAGCCCGGGTTCTTATACTCCGACTTCAGGGCGGAGCTAGGGGTCAACAGCCAACCAGGACCCGGGATCTGTCAGCCAATAGTATCACGGCTTCACAGTCCCACATGACTCCTAATATATACTACCACAGGTAGGAATAACAGCAAAAGGGATTATTATTTAAATGATAAAATATTTAAAAATGCTACTGTGCAGAGGGACCTGGGTGTCCTAGTGCATGAGTCACAAGAAGTTAGTTTACAGGTGCAACAGGTGATTAAGAAGGCAAATGGAGTTTTGTCCTTCATTGCTAGACGGATGGAATTTAAGACCAGGGAGGCTATGCTGCAACTCTATCAGGTGTTAGTGAGGCCACATCTGGAGTATTGTGTTCAGTTTTGGTCTCCTTACCTGAGAAAGGACGTACTGGCGCTGGAGGGTGTGCAGAGGAGATTCACTAGGTTAATCCCAGAGTTGAGCGCGTTGGATTACCGGAGAGGTTGAGTAGACTGGGACTGAACTCGTTGGAATTTAGAAGGAATTGGGGGGGGGGGGGATCTTACCGAAACATATAAAATTAAGAAGGGAATAGATAGGATAGATGTGGGTAGGTTGTTTCCACTGGTGGGTAAAAGCAGAACTAGGGGGCATAACCTCAAAATAAAGGGAAGTAGATTTAGGACCGAGTTTAGGAGCAACTTCTTCACTCAAAGCTGAATAATCTATGGAATTCCTTGCCCAGTGGAGCAGTAGAGGCTCCTTCATTAAATGTTTTCAAGATAAAAATAGATAGTTTTTTGAAGAATAAAGGGATTAAGGGTTATGGTGTTCGGGCCAGAAAGTGGAGCTGAGTCCACAAAAGATCAGCCATGATCTCATTGAATGGCGGAGCAGGCTCGAGGGGCCAGATGGCCTACACCTGCTCCTAGCTCTTATGTTCATCTCCAGCAACTTCTGGGTCATAGGCAACATGACTTCATGTGGCTCTCTTCAATTTGCAGTCTGTCTGTATCTAAATTCCTGACCTTTGATCCTCATCAACAGCACTCAGCATTAAAATGGATTCCCAAGATGAATAATCGCTCTGTTGGTTCTGAGCGATGGTGAAAATTTCGAGACCCATCCTACCGAAATGTCGACCTCTCCTGAGGGGAGACGGAACAATGGAGGACAGCAATTTCAAAGATACTTTCAGGGAAGTTAGCTAGCCATAGTGACTTCAAATCACATCAAATAAGTTGAAAACAAGGCGTTTTCAAGGTTCCTAAAAGGCTGTAGCCCATACTGATTGGAGTTTAGAATAATGAGAGGTGAACTTATTGAACCATATAAAATTCTGAGGAGGATTGACAGGTTAGATGCTGCGAGGATGCTTACCCTCATGCAGGTATCTAGAACAAGGGAAGGGGGCTGCCATTTGAGATGGAGACGAGGAGGAATTTATTTCTCTCAGAGGGTCATCCGTGTTTGGAATTCTCTCTCACAGCAAGTTGGCTGAGTTTGATTTTTTGATTGACAAGCGAATCTTGCATTATGGGGGGGCAAGCAGGAAAGTGGAGTTAAAGCCACAGCAGACTGGCCATGATCTTTGTGAATGATGGAGCAGGTTCGACGGATCAAATGGTCGACTCTTGCTCCTATTTCTTAATTTCTTATGATGATGATAAAAAGACATTAGCAATCCTCTTCCGAGAGCGATAAGGCTTTATTGCAGGGATTACCCTTCGCTAATTTCCACCCCCCCCCCCAAAAAAAATGTTAAGCAGGGAATTTGAGTGAATGTTTTCAGAAGGACAATTGTGCTCAGGTTCAGAGCCTTTGTTGTGCTGTGCTTCACAGCTTTAGTACTGTATCATTTAATATGTGCTAGTTTAATATTCCTCCTGAAATTATCTTTCTATATTTAACAGGTTTAAAAGCAAGTTCCATCCAATAGTGCAGATCAAGACAATCCACTCAAGCTATTTATTTTTGTGAACTCAGACTGAGTCCAGGGCCACCACAGTCGGGTGGGAGCTGTTCCGCAGGCAAGGGGGGCTTTGGCAGGGGTGGGGGCACTGGTGGGGGGTGGCGAGCCTGGTCAAAGGGGGGTAGTTTTTGGCAGGCTGGGTCCGCCCGCGGCCGGCGCCATGTTGCACGGCGCGGCTGTTGTAGGCTGCCGCCATGTGCATGCGTGACCACGGATCCGGCAATTATCCGGCCATATCTGCAGCTAAAGCCGGGGGCTTTACGCTGCCTGCCTGCTCGCCCCCCACCGGACAGGATCGGTGCAGCATTTGCGCCGTTTTTTTCAGGTGTAAAACGCCACTGTTCCCACGCTGGTGTCAGCACGTAGTCTTCAATCCGGAGAATCCAGCCCAGTGTTCCAACTTGGACCAAAATTGTATTTTGTAGTAATAATAATCTTTATTGTCACAAGTAGGCTTACATTAACACTGCAATGAAGTTACTGTAAAGCCCCGAATCGCCACACCGGCGTCTGTTTGGGCATACTGAGGGAGAATTCAGAATACCCAATTCAACTATCAAGCACGTCATTCGGGACTTGTGGGAGGAAACTGGAGCACCCGAAGGAAGCCCACGCAGACACAGGGAGAACGTGCAGACTTCGCACAGACAGTCTCCCAAGCCGGGAATTGAAATTGGGACCCTGGCGCTGTGAAGCAACAGTGCTAACCACTGTGCTACAGTGCCGTCCAGCGTGGTATAGGTTCAGCGTGACTTCCTGGGCTTTTGGACTCAATGCCTTAATTTATAATGGCCTCCATCACAGATGCTTTATTAATTGTTTCGTTAACCTGTTCTGCCCATGAAAAGATTTGTAAACAACCACCCCAGGCCTCTCTGGCCTAGCAACCCTTTTTAAATTATGACATTTTGTTTGTATTGTCTTTCGTTATTCTTCCAACCTCACACTTTTCTGTATCAAATCTCACATATTATGTGTTCATCCATCCTAAAGGGGAAAATGGGATGAAACTGGCTAAAACTGCAAATGTATCGGAATGGCTGCTCTCCAGAATAATCAGAACATAAGCACTAGGAGCAGGAGTAGGCCATCTGGCCCCCCGAGCCTGCTCCACCATTCAATGAGATCATGGCTGATCTTTTGTGGACTCAGCTCCACTTTCCGGCCCGAACACCATAACCCTTAATCCCTTTATTCTTCAAAAAACTATCTATCTTTATCTTAAAAACATTTAATGAAGGAGCCTCAACTGCTTCACTGGGCAAGCAATTTCATAGATACACAATCGTTTGGGTGAAGAAGTTCCTCTTAAGATCAGTCCTAAATCAACTTCCTCTTATTTTGAGGCTATGCCCCCTAGCTTTCACCCGCCAGTGGAAACAACCTGCCCACATCTACCCTATCCCCTTCATAATTTTATATTTTCTATAAGACCCCCCCCCGCATTCTTCTAAATTCCAATGAGTACAGTCCCAGTCTACTCAACCTCTCCTCGTAATCCAACCCCCTCAACTCTGGGATTAATCTGGTGAATCTCCTCTGCACACCCTCCAGTGCCAGTACGTCCTTTCTCATGTAAGGGGACCAAAACTAAACACAAAACCCCAGGTGTGGCCTCACGAACACCTTACTCAGTTGCAGCACAACCTCCCTAGTCCTAAACTGCATCCCTCTAGCAATGAAGGACTATTCTCCATTTGCCTTCTTAATCACCTGTAAATCAACTTTTTGCGACTCATGCACTAGCACACCCAGGTCTCTCTGCACAGAAGCATGTTTTAACATTTTATCATTTAAATAATAATCCATTTTGCTGTTATTCCTACCAAAACGGATAACCTCACATTTGTCGACATTGTATTCCATCTGTCAGATCCTAGCCCATTCACTTAAACTGTCTAAATCCCTCTGCAGATTTCCAGTATCCTCTGCACTTAATGATTTCCCACTCATCTTAGGGGTTGGTTTAGCACAGTGGGCTAAACAGCTGGCGTGTAATGCAGAACAAGGCCAGCAGCGCGGTTTCAATTCCCGCACCGGCCTCCCCGAACAGGCGCCGGAATGCGGCAACTAGGGGCTTTTCACAGCAACTTCATTGAAGCCTACTTATAGAACATTACAGCGCAGTACAGGCCCTTCGGCCCTCGATGTTGCGACATCTGTCCTATATTTATTTCCCCTCAATTTAAAGCTATGTCCCCTCGTGCTAGACATCACCATCCGAGGAAAAAGGCTCTCACTGTCCACCCTATACAATCCTCTGATCATCTTGTGACAATAAGCGTTTGCAAACTTGGACACATTGCACTTGGTCTCCACCTCCAAATCATCTATGTAAATTGTGAACAATTGTGGGCCCAACACTGATCCTTGAGGGACTCCACTAGCTACTGATATGGGCCAGGGTTTAGAAAACCCCAAAGTGTATCATGGAGTTCACCTGACCTACATCTTTTAACAGATTGTGGTACGGGGAGCACACGGCCCACTCTACAGGTGTGGTAGAGCAGAAATGGAAAAGTATTTTTTAAAGCAAAACAATGTTTATTCTATGAACTCAAGTTAACCTAAAACATACAGTGAACATCTTAGCAACCATTAATTCAAATACAACCCCCAAAGAATACAATATTAAGTAATAGTTAAGCTGTCTTTTTAACATCCATAAGACTTTTTAAAAAACCTTTAAATAGAAGCACATCAGGTTAAAGTCACTACTGAGACCAGTTACTAGTTTTAAATCACCAAAGGATCACCAGGAGACTTGTCTACCTTTAGCCCAATTAGCTTGCCCATCACTACCTCCTTAGCGATAACAATCATCTCAAGATCCTCACCTGTCATAGCCTCATTTCCATCAGGCACTGGCATGTTATTCCACTATGAAGACTGACCCAAAAAACCTGTTCAGTTCCTCAGCCAGTTCATCATCTCCCTTTATTAAATCTCCCTTCTCATCCTCTAAAGGACCAATATTTACCTTCGCCACTCTTTTTTGGTTTATTAGTCAGGTCCTGTTAGTCAGGCTTTTTCCACAAATTTCAGTTCAAACATTGTTTTCCTGTTAGTTTCTAGAAGTACGAGCTGATGATTCCATGGTGAGGGAATTGAGCCATCTGGGACCGTAGTGAACAACAATCAGAGTAGTCCCTCAATCAATGAGGTTGAGAATTGATAAAGAAACTGAGGAATAGTGGAGAAGAAAACTGAGTGAATTTGAGTCAAATCAGGCATAGGAAGAAAAATAAATAAAATTAAAGGAAGTTTGAGTCGAGAGAGAAAAAGATTCAGAACAGAGAAGAAAAAACATTAAAAATTTAAATTAAAAATATTTTAACTCCAGTTACAATTTACTACCCAGAGGAATGGGACACCACAGTTTAAGCATTCCCCTTCTGTGGCGAAGATGTTAATTAGTGTTGCACTAATCATTACTTAAGCATTGCAACTTTCTGTTGGATAATGAACATGCAAATATAGCAAATCGATTAAACAGCTGGAATTATAGAATCCCTACAGTGTAGAAGGAGCCCGTTCGACCCATTGAGCATGCACCAACCCTCTGAAAGAGCATCCTAACTAGGCCCTCTCCCCTACCCTATCCCTGTAACCCCATAACACCACCTTACGTTTGGACACTATGGGCAATTTAGAATGACCAATCCACCTAACCTTTATGATATTTGGCTGTTGGAGGAAACTGGAGCACCGGGAGGAAACGGGGAGAGCGTGCCGGCTCCACACAAACAGTGACCGAAGCCGGGAATCGAACCTGGTAACCTGCAGCTGTGAAGCAACTTTGCTAACCACTGTGCTACTGTGCTGGGGTTACTAGGCGACAGGGATAGGTAGAGGTGTGGGGTACTCTTTCCAAGGGTCGGGGCAGACTCGATGGGCCAAATGGCCTCCTTTGCATTATAGATTCTATGGTAAACATCCCAGTAAACAGAAACAGAAAGCCTGGAATGTATTTCATTGCATTCCCTACTTTTATTGCTGTTGTCTCTCAGATCAGGTAACAGACCACGTATCAAGTTTGAGCCGCGTGTGTGGCTCAGAGCAGTGTTTTTCAAACTTTTTTTCCGGGGACCGATTTTTACCAACCGGCCAATCTTCGGGACCCAACCCGGCCAACATTCGCGACCCACGCCGGCCGACCTTCGCGACCCAAGCCGGCCGACCTGCGCAACACACCATTTTCTCTTACCTTGTTTGTTGCTGACAAAAATGGAGGAAATGGTTTTGGGTCCCTTTGGCCCCAATGGCCCCTTTGTCCATTTGGTCCCTTTGGCCCCCCCCCGAACTTGAAAAAAAAAGGCTGTGACCATATAAAAAAACGTGGCTGCACTGCGCATGCTTGCCCGATCTTCGGTACGCATGCGCATAGTTTTGCGCATGCGCACCGATGATCGGGCACGCACGCGCAGTGCGGCCGAATTTTGCTCATCTGTTCCTGGCCATTTTGAAGGCCGCTCTCAGCCGGCATTATTAAACGCCGGCTGCTGCGCGATCGGGAGCGCCGCGACGGATGGCTCCGCGACCCTCCTGACACCCACCTGTGGGTCGTGCCCCTGAGTTTGACAATGCCTGGCTCAGAGCATGATGCCCTCATATGTCATTCCCAAAGGAAGTGTTTGCGAGCAAGAAAAAGGGCAATGAAAGTGTAAAATTACAACATCTGAAGCGTGGCTAAACTCACTGACATCAAATGGGTTTTAATCATCTCAGCCCAATCGCCTTGTGAAAGTGCGGTTGACACTGACCAGCAGTTCAGGCATCTCATGCAAATCTGAGTCAAATGTTCACCTCTGCTATTCAGTCTGACCTCCTCAAATTAAGTTGTTTGAAAGCAACAGCCCGCAACCACCTCGGGTCACAAAATCCTGGTCTGTTATTTTTACTCAACACCAATGCTTATTTAGCATTGCAAAGCTGGTCTCTAAAACAGAGTTCTCCAAATAAAATGAACAAAATTCATTTTGATTTTCCAAACCATGAGATAAATTACGGTGGTTATCCTCACAATTAATTAACCAGTACAGCGTTCAGTGTAAAGCCTTGAAGAGGGTGCCAGGAGATTCAATGGGATGATAAGAACCATGAGATCAATGTGGAGAGGGCCTGGGATTTGTTCTTCCAGAGCGAGAAGGCGAGGGAGGAGAGGTAAGAGACATGTTCCAAAATCATGAAGAGTTTTGATAGAGCAGAGAGCAAGAGATTGTACCCAGTAACAGGAGGGCCGGTAACCAGAGGGACACAGATATTGGCAAAAGAACCAGAGGAGGAGGATGAGGGGAACTGTTTCCATGCAGGGGATTGTTAAGATCCGGAATGCGTTGCTGGAGAGAGTGAATCATAATAATCTTTATTATCACAAGTAGGCTTACATTTACACTGCAATGAAGTTACTGTGAAAAGCCCTGAGTCGTCCCAAGGCTTTTTACATGTACATAAAAAGCAAGGGGGTAGCCAGGGAAAGGGTTGGCCCACTGAAGGATAGGCAAGGGAATCTATGTGTGGAGCCAGAGGAAATGGGCGAGGTACTAAATGAATACTTTGCATCAGTATTCACCAAAGAGAAGAAATTGGTAGATGTTGAGTCTGGAGAAGGATGTGTAGATAGCCTGGGTCACATTGAGATCCAAAAAGACGAGGTGTTGGGTGTCTTAAAAAATATTAAGGTAGATAATCCCCAGGGCCTGATGGGATCTACCCCAGAATACTGAAGGAGGCTGGAGAGGAAATTGCTGAGGCCTTGACAGAAATCTTTGGATCCTCACTGTCTTCAGGGGATGTCCCGGAGGACTGGAGAATAGCCAATGTTGTTCCTCTGTTTAAGAAGGGTAGCAAGGATAATCCAGGGAACTACAGGCCGGTGAGCCTTACTTCAGTGGTAGGGAAATTACTGGAGAGAATTCTTTGAAACAGGATCTACTCCCATTTGGAAGCAAATGGACGTATTAGTGAGAGGCAGCATGGTTTTGTGAAGGGGAGGTCGTGTCTCACTAACTTGATGGAGTTTTTTGATGATCAGGGGTGAGCTGGCAAGGTGGATACAGAACTGGCTAGGTCATAGAAGGCAGAGAGTAGCAATGGAAGGATGCTTTTCTAATTGGAGGGCTGTGACCAGTGGTGTTCCACAGGGATCAGTGCTGGGACCTTTGCTGTTTGTAGTATATATAAATGATTTGGAAGAAAATGTAACTGGTCTGATTAGTAAGTTTGCAGACGACACAAAGGTTTGGTGGAATTGCGGATAGCGATGAGGACTGTCAGAGGATTTAGATTGTTTGGAGACTTGGGCGGAGAGATGGCAGATGGAGTTTAATCCGGACAAATGTGAGGTAATGCATTTTGGAAGGTCTAATGCAGGTAGGGAATATACAGTGAATGGTAGAACCCTCAAGAGTTTGGAAGTCAAAGAGATCTCGGAGTACAGGTCCACAGGTTACTGAAAGGGGCAACACAGGTGGAGAAGGTAGACAAGAAGGCTTACGGCATGCTTGCCTTCATTGGCCGGGGCATTGAGTATAAGAATTGGCAAGTCATGTTGCAGCTGTATAGAACCTTAGTTAGGCCACACTTGGAGTATAGTGTTCAATTCTGGTCGCCACACTACCAGAAGGATGTGGAGGCTTTAGAGAGGGTGCAGAAGAGATTTACCAGAATGTTGCCTGGTATGGAGGGCATTAGCTATGAGGAGCGGTTGAATAAATTCGGTTTGTTCTCACTGGAACGAAGGAGGTTGAGGGGCGACCTGATAGAGGTATACAAAATTATGAGGGGCATAGACAGAGTGGATAGTCAGAGGCTTTTCCCCGGGGTAGAGGGGTCAATTACTCGGGGGCATAGGTTTAAGGTGAGAGGGGCAAGTTTTAGAGTAGATGTACGAGGCAAGTTTTTTACGCAGAGGGTAGTGGGTGCCTGGAACTCGCTACCGGAGGAGGTGGTGGAAGCAGGGACGATAGTGACATTTAAGGGGCATCTTGACAAATACATGAATAGGATGGGAATAGAGGGATACGGACCCAGGAAGTGGAGAAGATTTTAGTTTAGTCGGGCAGCATGGTTGGCACGGGCTTGGAGGGCCGAAGGGCCTGTTCCTGTGCTGTACATTTCTTTGTTCTTTATTCCGGCGCCTGTTCGGGTCACAGAGGGAGAATTCAGAATGTCCAAATTACCTAACAGCACGTCTTTTGGGACTTGTGGGAGAAACCGGAGCACCTGGAGGAAACCCACGCAGACACAGGGAGAACGTGCAGACTCTTTACAGACAGTGACTGAGGTACCCTCAATAATGATGCCAAGCCAGCAATCAAACCTGGGACCCTGGCGCTGTGAAGCAACAGTGCTAACCACTGTGCTACCGTGCCACCCATAGTTGTTAAATGGAGCTTGGATAATTATCTAATTAGAAAGGGCTAAGGAGTGGAAATAACTGAGTTGCCCTTTACAGCGAGCCACCATGGACATGACAGGCTGAAAGGCCTCCTTCTGTGCAGTAATCATCCTATGATCCTATGCTATATACATGAAAACTCTGTCTTTCTTTCCAATTGGATGGGTTGCACAAAACACAGGGAAGGTGCCAACTGTCTGTTTGCTGATTTTACGATTTGTTTGTCGAGGAGGAAGCAAAATGGTTTACAAACAGCCGACTGTATAGCAAGGGAATAATTGAGGCTCACCACAAATCCTGGGATGCAGAAGCAGCTGTAGCCAGGGAGTGGAGTATTCTGGACACAAATGCCGTAGACACAAGGATTTGGCTGGCACTCGTCAATGTCCACTTGGCAGTTTGTTCCTGTCCAACCTGCCAGATTGAAGATTCAAAAGGATAACATATATCAAACATTCAAAGCAAGAACCCACACAGAAGCAGGGAGGGGGGGGGGGGGGGGGGGGGGCAGGTGTTGGGGAGTTGCGAGCAATTATTGAAGAGTAGGCAGGTTGTACAGGATGAAAGTAGCTCACAGATGTATCCTAACACACACCAATCCGTTTGCCCATCAGCCATTCTTTTTAAAAAATTAATTTAAAGTACCCAATGTTTTTTTCCCAAGGGTCAATTTAGTGTGGTCGATCTACCTACTCTTCTTATGTTTGGGTTTTGGGGTTAAACCTACACAGACACGAGGAGAATGTGCAAGCTCAACATGGACAGTTACCCGGGGCCGGGATCGAACCAACTGAGGTAGCAGTGCTAACCACTGCATAACTGTGCCGCCTCGTCCATCACCCATGCTGATCCATATTACATAGAAATTAGAAGCAGGAGGCCATTCGGCCCTTCGAGCCTGCTCCGTCATTCATTATGATCATGGCTGATCATCAGGTTCAATACCCTGATCCCACCTTCCCCCCATATCCCTTGATCTCTATAGCCCCAAGAGCTATATCTAATTCCTTCCTGAAATTACACAATGTTTTGGCCTCAACTGTTTCCTGTGGTAGTGAATTCGACCCCCCATCCCCCTCCCCAGCACGGATCCCCCCCCCCCCCCATCCCCCTCCCCGGCACGGACCCCAACCTCCTCCCCGGCACGGACTCCCCATCCTCCTCCCCGGCACGGACCCCCCTCCCGGCACTCCCCCGGAGCCCAGCCCACTCTAACCACCCCCCCCCCCCCCCCCCGCCGCACACACACAACCCGAGACACACCTCTCCCCACACATTCAGACTGCGGCCACGCCATCGCCTGCCCAGCGGCCAACCCCCCCAGGCCGTCACTCACCTCCACGCTGGTCGGCGTGAACCTGGAGCACAGGGTCACGCCGATGAAAAGGAGGTTTGATTTACGTCGACGTGAACGGTCATCACGTCGACGGGACTTCGGCCCATCCGGAAGGGAGAATATCGGCAGGCCGAAAATCGGCTGTCTTGCGCAGACCCGTGCCATTCTCCGACGTCAGCGGCGCCATTAACGCCCCGCCGACTTTTCTCCCTTCGGAGACTTCGGCAACCAGCGGGGGCGGGATTCACGGCGGCCAACGGCCATTCTCCGACCCGCTGGGGGGTCGGAGAATGACGCCCCAGCTCTTTGTCACTGGAGCACACAATCTCCTGATATACTGAAGCAACAAGACCTAGACAGCATCCAGGCTGAGCCTGATAAGTGACAAGCCATCTCCAACAAGCAAGAATCTCCTCCTGACTCAGCAAAGCCTGTCCACCATCTACAAGGCGCAAGTCAGGAGTGCTATGGAATACTCTCCATTTACCTGGATGACTGCAGCTCCAACAACACTCAAGAAGTTCAACAATGTCCAGTCAAAGAAGCCCATTTGATTGGCACCCCATCCACTATCATAAAACATTCACTCCCACCACCACTGGGTGCACTGTGGCTGCAGTCTGTATCATCTACAAGATGCTTTGCAGCAACTCACTCCTGCTTGTTCAAACCTCCAAACTCATAGGTCGGACCTCGCGCCGGGTCGGAGAATCCCCGGGGGGACTCAAGAATCGCACCCCGAGGCTGGCTAACCTATTCTCCGGCGGCGATTCTCGGGCAACCGCGGGATCGCCGCCGCCCCGGTCACAGCCCCCTGGCGATTCTCCGGTCCCCGATGGGCTGAGTAGCCGCCGAGTTCGGCCGAGTCCCACCGGTGTGGGTTATTCAGGTCCCACATGGCGGGACCTGGAAGGTGTGTCTGCGGGGGCCGAGCTGGAGGGGGGCAGGGGGAATCCAACCCCGAGAGGGTGGGGGTGGCCCACGGTGGCCTGGCCCGCGATTGGGGCCCACCGATCGGTGGGCAGGCTGGTTCCGTGAGGGCCTATGTTCCTCTGCACCGGGCCCCTGTAGGGCTCCGCCATATTGCCCGGGGGCCAGCACGGAGAAGGGAACCCACGCGCATGCGCGAACTTGCGCGGCCGTTCTGTGCCGGCTGGAGCTGCGGTGACCACTCTGGCGCCGACCTAACCCCCTAGGAAGGGGAGCATTGCTCAATATCGGGGACCGTTGACGCCGGAGTGGTTGGCGCCGCTTTTCAGCATTTGGCCGCGGGATTGGAGAATCCCGGCCATAATCTTTTACACCAAGAAGGAAAAGGGAAGGTGACATATGGGAGCACCACTACCCGCATGTTTCTATCGCTGAATTCTCCACTCTTAACATCCTGGGTGTTACCATAGACCAGAGTCTGAACTGAAAACGAGTCAAGCACATGAGTGAGGAAAATAGTTGATTACAATGGAAGATTAAGATGCAGAAATATGAGAGGAAGCTTGAGTGCACCACAAACACCAGAATGGACTGGTTAAGCTGAATGGCCTGTTTTTGTGCCGTATATCTCATGGTAATAATATTTTTAGAGATTAGCAAAAGGCCGATTGGCTGGGTGAATATAGAACATAGAACTGTACAGCACAGAACAGGCTCTTCGGCCCTCGATGTTGTTCCGAGCTTTGTCCAAAACCAAGATCAATCTATTCCACTCCCTGTCATTCTGGTGTGCACCATGTGCCTATCCAATAACCGCTTGAAAGTTCCTAAAGTGTCCGACTCCACTATCACAGCAGGCAGTCCATTCCACACTCTAACCACTCTTGAGTAAAGAACCTACCTTGGACATCCCTCCTATATCTCCCACCTCGAACCTTATAGTTATGCCCCCTTGTAACAGCTACATCCACCCGAGGAAATAGTCTCTGAATGTCCACTCTATCTATCCCCCTCATCATCTTATAAACCTCTATTAAGTCGCCTCTCATCCTCCTTCTCTCCAATGAGAAAAGCCCTTGCTCCCTCAACCTTTCCTCATAAGACCTCCAATCCAGGCAGCATCGTGGTGAATCTCCTTTGCACCCTTTCCAATGCTTCCACATCCTTCCAATAATGGTGACCAGAACTGCACACAATACTCCAAATGTGGTCTCACCAGGGTCCTGTACAGTTGCAGCATAACCCCATGGCTCTTAAACTCAAGCCCCCTGTTAATAAACGCTAACACACTATCGGCCTTCTTCACGGCTCTATCCACTTGAGTGGCAACCTTCAGAGATCTGTGGACATGAACCCCAAGATCTCTCTGTTCCTCCACATTCCTCAGAACCCTGCCGTTGACCCTGTAATCCGCATTCAAATTTGTCCTACCAAAATGAATCACCTCACACTTATCAGGGTTAAACTCCATCTGCCATTTTTCGGCCCAGCTCTGCATCCTATCAATATCTCTTTGCAGCCTACAACAGCCCTTCATCTCATCCACTACTCCACCAACCTTGGTGTCATCAACAAATTTACTGACCCTCCCTTCAGCCCCCTCCTCCAAGTCATTTATAAAAATCACAAATAGCAGAGGACCCAGCACTGATCCCTGTGGTACACCGCTGGTAACTGGTCTCCAGTCTGAAAAATTTCCATCCACTACCGCCACCCTCTGTCTTCTATGTGATAGTCAGTTACTTTTCCAATTGGCCAAATTTCCCTCTCTCCCACATCTCCTTACTTTCTTCATGAGCCGACCATGGGGAACCTTATCAAACGCCTTACTGAAATCCATGTATACCATATCAACTGCTCTACCTTCATCGACACACTTAGTTACCTCCTCAAAGAATTCAATCAAATTTGTGAGGCAAGACTTACCCTTCACGAATCCATGTTGACTTAAGCTGCATCCGGATTAAGCTGCATCTTTCCAAATGGATTAATCCTATCCCTCAGGACCCTTTCCAACATACCGACCACCAAAGTAAGACTAACCAGCCTATAATTACCAGGGTCATTCCTATTCCCTTTCTTGAACAGAGGTACAACATTCGCCACTCTCCAGTCCTCTGGCACTGTCCCCGTGGACAGTGAGGACCCAAAGATCAAAGCCAAAGGCTCTGCAATCTCATCCCTTGCCTCCCAAAGAATCCTGGGATATATCCCATCTGGCCCAGGGGACTTGTCGACCCTCAGATTTTTCAAAATTGCTAATACATCTTCCCTCAGAACATCTACCTCCTCCAGCCTACCCGCCTGTATCACACACTCATCCTCAAAAACATAACCTCTCTCCTCGGTGAACACTGAAGAAAAATATTCATTCAACACCTCTCCTATCTCTTCTGACTCCATGCACAAGTTCCCACTGCTGTCCTTGACCGGCCCCAACCTCACCCTGGTCATTCTTTTATTTCTCACAAAAGAGTAAAAAAGACTTGGGGTTTTCCTTGATCCAACCCGCCAAGGACTTCTCATGCTCCCTCCGAGCTCTCCTAAGCCCTTTTTTTTTTAGATCATTCCTTGTACCTTGTAACCCTCAAGTGACCCAACTGAACCTTGTTTTCTCATCCTTACATCGCTTCCTTTCTCCTCTTGACAAGACATTCAACCTCTTTTGTGAACTAGGTTCCCTCACACGGCCATTTCCTCCCTGCCTAACAGGGACATACCTATCAAGAACACGCAGTATCCCGGAACTTCCAACAACCTTTCTAACCTGTTCTAACCATGTCTCCGTAATGGCCACAACATCGTAGTCCCAAGTACCAATCCACGCTCCAAGTTCACCTACTTTATTCCGGATGCTCCTTGCATTCAAGTAGACACACCAAACCACCTTCCTGCCTGCCGGTACACTCCTAAGACCTTAATACCCTCCTCAGTACCTCACTACTCGCAACACCAGCTTCTGGACTAGAGCTCGTTTTCCCATCCTCCTGACAAATTAGTTTAAACCTCCCCGGAGAGCCGCAGCAAATTTTCCTCCAATGGTATTGGTGCCCCTCTGGTTCAGGTGCAAACCGTTCTGTTTGTACAGGTCCCCACCTTCCCCAGAATGTGCTCCAATTATCCACATAACTGAAACCCTCCCTCCTACACCATCCCTGCAGCCACGTGTTTATCTGCATTCTCTCCCTGTTCCTCAACTCGCTAGCACGTGGCACCGGCAACAAACCAGAGATGACAACATGGTTTGTCCTGGCTCTCAGCTTCCACCCTAGCTCCCTAAATTCCTGTTTTAAATCCCCGTCAATACTCTTACCTATGTCGTTGGTACCGATGCGTACCACAAATTGTGACTGTTCCCCCTCCCACTTAAGGATTCTGAAAACACGATCCGAGACGTCACGGACCCTGGCACCTGGGAGGCAACATTCCATCCGTGAGCCTCTATCATTGCCACAGAACCGTCTATCTGTCCCTCTAACTATCGAGTCCTTGCCCAGTGAAGCAGTAGAGGCTCCTTCATTAAATGTTTTTAAGATAAAGATAGACAGTTTTTTGAAGAATAAAGGGATTAAGGGTTACGGTGTTCGGGCTGTAAAGTGGAGCTGAGTCCACAAAAGATCGATCTCATTGAATGGCGGAGCAGGCTCGAGGGGCCAGATGGCCTACTCCTGCTCCTAGTTCTTATGTTCTAACTATTGCTTTCCTGCTCTCCCTCCTTCCTTTCTGAGCCACAGGGACGATCTCACTGCCGGAGATCCGGTCACCGTGGCTTACCCCTGGTAAGTCCCCCCCCCCCACCAGTATCCAAAGTGGTATACTTGTTACTACTGGGCGGAGTGGTTGGGAGCTGGAGTTCAAATGCTGAAAACTCCAGGACAAAGCCCAGTTCCTTCAATGGACAGAAACTGATGGGCAACTGTGTCTGAGACTTTCCAATGTGTGCTGCTGCAAGAGCAATATTTTGCAATTATCTTCAATGCTTAAACAAACAGGTAAGAATGAATCAAATGGCATGGAATATAATTGAGTAGGGGGATGGGGAAATGGAAGAAACATTGGGCGGGATTCTCCGTAATAGCAGCAGAATGTTGACGCCGTCGTACATGCCGGAGCGTTTTACGACGGCGTTAGCGGGCCGCTGGGAGCAGCGTTCCTGCGGCGCACAAGCAGCCAGCATGGCGCCGTGTGAAGCGCAGGAGGAGCAGCCCCAGACCGGCATCGGATACGCGGGCCGCGCCATTGATGCGGCGCCGCGTCACATAAGTTGTGCGAGCGGCGCACACTGCTGACGCTTGCAAGGTGGCCATCGCCCGCCGTGCTGCCCCGAGGTTTAGAGACCACGACCTCGAACGCTCCTGGACGCGGTGCAGGAGAGGAGGGCGGTGCTGTATTCTGGACCGGGCCGTAACACCCCGCGAAGCAACGTCCGGCGTATGGAGGGAGGTGGGCCAGGCCGTCAGTGCTGTGGGGCACATCCCACGGACCGGCGACGAGTGCCGCAAAAAGCTGCACAACCTAACGAGGGCAGCCAGGGTGTGTACACCCCCACTACCACCCACACATATGAAGGCCCCTCCCCCACCCCCAGGAGGACGGCACAATCCCCTCCCTGACCCACATGGGCTGCACCCACGCATGCCAGCCGCATTGGCTGGATGCCCTGTGCTCCTACGCCATCATATACCCAACAGCATGCGTCGGACCGCCGAACACACCCTCACCCCAGCCCCCCACTCCACCCCCTCACCCCAACCCCCCACCCACACCCTCACCCCAGCCCCCCACTCCACACTCTCACCCCAGCCCCCCACTCCACACCTTCACCCCAGCCCCCACTCCACACCCTCACCCCAGCCCCCACTCCACACCCTCACCCCAGCCCCCCACTCCTCACCCCAGCCCCCACTCCACACCCTCACCCCAGCCCCCACTTCACACCCTCACCCCAGCCCCCCACTCCACACCCTCACCCCAGCCCCCACTCCACACCCTCACCCCAGCCCCCCACTCCACACCCTCACCCCAGCCCCCCACTCCACACCGTCACCCCAGCCCCCCACTCCACATCCTCACCCCAGCACCCCACTCCACACTATCACCGCAGCCTCCAACTCCACACCCTCACCCCAGCCCCCCACTCCACACTCTCACCCCAGCCCCCCACTCCACACCTCACTCCAGCCCCCCACTCCACACCCTCACTCCAGCCCCCACTCCACACCCTCACCCCAGCCCCCCACTCCACACCCTCATCCCAGCCCCCCACTCCACACCCTCACCAGAGCCGCCCACTCAACACCCTCACCCCAGCCCCCCACTCAACACCCTCACCCCAGCCCCCCCACTCGACACCCATACCCCAGCCCCCCACTCCAGCCCCGCACCCCCGTCCTCCTGTCTAACGATACATGCTGTCTTGCGCCTTACCGGACCAGCTGCCGGTCGTCCCAGGCCGTCTGGTGTACCTCGCCCACGGCAGGGAGGGCAGCCATCACTCAGACCCAGGACACAGACACACAGAGGACGGACACAGATGGACAGACTGGACACTGACACACAGACGGGGGCGACACAGGGACCATCGGGCCAAGGATCTACGCAGGAGACCCCTGACTTTGGCTCCGAAAAGGACATGGACCTTTCGTCACTGCTGTCTCCCACACCCTCCACCATCGCAGAGACTATCACCTCGGTGGGCAATTTAGTGATGAGGCTTCTGGGACTCTCACTGGTGCGCATCACACAGCCATACCCCAGCCCCACACTCCACACCCACACCCCAGGCTCCACACCCTCACCCCAGGCCCCACACTCCACACCCTCACCCCAGCCTCCAACTCCACACTCTCACCCCAGCCCCCCACTCCACACCCTCACCCCAGCCTCCCACTCCACACCCACACCCCAGCCCCTACTCCACACCCTCACCCCAGCTCCCCCCCCCCTACTCCACACCCTCACCCCAGCCCCCCCCCCACTCCACACCCTCAGCCCAGGCCCCACTCCACATCTTCTCCCCACTCCACACCCCAGCTCCCCACTCCACACCCTCACCCCAGGCCCCACTCCACATCCTCACCCCAGCCCCCCACTCCACACCCTCACCCCAGCCCCCACTCCACACCCTCACCTCAGCCCCCACTCCACACCCTCACCCCAGCCCCCCACTCCTCACCCTCACCCCAGCCCCCCCCCCCCCACTCCCACTCCACACCCTCAGCCCAGGCCCCACTCCACATCTTCTCCCCACTCCACACCCCAGCTCCCCACTCCACACCCTCACCCCAGGCCCCACTCCACATCCTCACCCCAGCCCCCCACTCCACACCCTCACCCCAGCGCCCCACTCCACACCCGCACTCCAGCCCCGATGGTCCCTGTGTTGCCCGTCTGTGTGTCAGTGTCCGGTCTGTCCGTCTGTGTCCGTCCACTGTGTGTCCGTCCTCTGTGTGTCAGTGTCCTGGATGTCCGTGTCTTGGGTCTGAGTGACGGCTGCCCTCCCTGCCGTGGGCTTGGTACGCTGCATCCCTGGGGCCAGTGGTTCAGCAGGTAGGAGCAGCCGAGGGGTCGGAGGGCAGCCCAGCCCCAGCAACCAGCTGCCGCCCAGACGGGTCCTGGGTTCCTGGAATTACCACACCCATCCAGAGACCCGATGCAGTCAGACACCCAGGGACTAGACAACGGGATGACGCCCGGCTTCCAGCAGCGGCAGACGCAGGTGGAAGAGTCCAACCGCCTGCAGGAGCAGGAAGGGGTGCCGGTCATGGCTGCCACCCAGGCCGACACCGCACGGGTGGCGTCTGCGGTGGAGGCAATGGGGACGACGGTGTTGGACATGGGTCAGGTTATGAAGGCCTGGGGCTATCTGTGCAGGCAGAGGCCGTGGCCCAGGACATCGCTGCCCACTCACAGGCAACCATGTGCCAGAGCCCGCTACAGATTGCAGCGGCCGCTCCTCAGCTTTGTACAGGATTCACATCATATTATGTGAAACATAAAACAGCAGTGTAATTGTTTTGAAAGGGGCAACATTGGAAGTCTTGCATTTACCAACTTCCATTACTACAAGTGTTCTTTTCTTGTAAGAATTTTTCTTGGTCCCAAAGGAAACTTTGATGTATGCATTTACATAGCCCAAGCTTCTATGACATGAATGAACTGATGTAGAACAACGCTCTCCTTGTTCAGTTGTAATGAGGATTGACAGTACATTTGTACGAAAAAGATCTATATTACATTGATGGAGTCAAATAGATAAACGACACAAGGGACAACTGTTGTTACACACACAGAATTGAATAAAAGCTACAAAACAGAAATAGACCATTGGGCCCCAACAGGTCTGTCAGTGGTTACGCTCCATGTGAATCCTCTCCTCCCCCATCCTACCTCACCCCAACTAAGCAGCACCTATCATCTACAAGCATTGCCTATTTATTGAACACATAGCCAATCAGTTACAAGCCCTGCCTAAAAGTACAGTGTGTTGCTTTTACTCACATTAACCAGGCAGATATGACTCATTTTCTATTTACATTGGTGAGTGCAATGGTTGTAAGTTCATTCCCGCTGCCAAGCTGGCTATGAAGAATGTAAAAATCTAGGAGGAGCCTGAACTCATGCGTCTAACATCCCTGATATCACAACGTCCGAAGTGCACTTAATGTTTGGGGTGATTTTATCCATACCCACTTAAATGAAACAGCAAGAAAGCATTTTACAGCAGGTCCAGGTTGTTGACCCAACACAAATTTGCCAAGACAACCAGGGTTCCTTCACTGGGCAGGTGGGAAGGACACTACCAGGGTCACAGAGTCTTGTGACATATCGTGCCAATAATGACTCTGAGAAGCTACCAATTAATCCCATTCCCTTTTTGTTTCACCATAGCCCTGCAAATGTTTTGTTTCATAGTTGATTCAATTCCTTTTTAATTGTGATTTTTCGGTAGTATATTCCAGATCATCATAACCCGTTGCATTAGAAAGATTCTCCTAATCTCCCCACCTTTCCCCCAACTGATTACCTTAAACTTGTACGTGCCCTCTGGTAACTGACCCTTCAACCAGGGGAACGGCGTCACCTCCAATTACTGGAGCTAAACCTCTCATAATTTTCAATGGTTCCACTAAATCTTCCCTTAATCTTCTCTGCTTTAAAGCGAGCAATGCCGACTCCTCTTGATATATGTCCATCTTTACATATTCATTACATCAACGGGACCCGATCATAACTTCCCCCTGGCTTTCATGTCAGCTGAATTCACTGGGAAGGGGAGTTGGAATGAGGAAACATCCAAACAGGTATGTTTATGCACCTTGCTTGTAGGCCAGAAAGACCAAGTGGTCCTTCAGGAGTTGTGAGAAAAGTTTGGTTGCAGGTCGGAATGCAACATGTGGGATTTAAATGAGGCTGACGAGTTAAAATCTTATGAGCCTATCGCCTGTTAAAGTGGTGAAGATTCCAACTCACCTGGCTAGCCGGTCAGCTGAACCTCGCCGGGTGTAGTTTGGAACAGTGTTAAATTAATTTTCTGAACAGCATAGTGTAATTGAAACAATTGGAAGATTCATGCATGGGTCTTACCATGTGTACAGGTGCACGAGTAGCCATTAACATAGTTCAGGCAGAGTCCATAGTTGAGGCAAGGCCCAGATCTACATTCATCAATCTCTTCCTCACAAAACTGCCCAGAGAAGCCTGGAAGACACCTGTGGGGAAAAACGAAATTTCCTGAAAATCTCATCATGAATTTAGTGTGTATTGTATTGTATTGTATTGGTTTATTAGAACATAGAACATTACAGCGCAGTACAGGCCCTTCGTCCCTCGATGTTGCGCCGACCTGTGAAACCACTCTAAAGCCCATTTACACTATTCCCTTATCGTCCATATGTCTATCCAATGACCATTTGAATACCCTTAGTGTTGGCGAGTCCAGTCCTGTTGCAGGCAGGGCATTCCACGCCATTACTACTCTCTGAGTAAAAAACCTACCTCTGACATCTGTCCTATATTTATCTCCCCTCAATTTAAAGCTATGTCCCCTCGTGCTAGACATCACCATCCGAGGAAAAAGGCTCTCACTGTCCACCCTATACAATCCTCTGATCATCTTGGATGCCTCAATTAAGTCACCTCTTAACCTTCTTCTCTCTAACGAAAACAGCCTCAAGTCCCTCAGACTTTGTCATGTGTACCGAGGTATGGTGAAAAATATTGTTCTGCTTGCAGCTCCGACAGATCACATCAAAGGCGAGAGTGCAAATCAGGAACGTCTACCCACTAAAAGCTAGGAGCCCATGAAAAATGTCAAAACTGAGATTGAAAAATTTTTGTTTGGCAGAGGTGTTAATATCGATGGGGCCAGTGGTGTTCAGATACGGATCAGCCAAAATTGAATTGGATTGCAAAACAGGCTCATGGGGTTGAATGACCTATTCCTGTTCCCATGTTTTTGAGGATGAGAGTGTGATACAGGCGGGGAGGCTGGAGGAGGTAGATGTTCTGAGGGAAGATGTATTAGCAATTTTGAAAAACCTGAGAGTCGACAAGTCCCCTGGGCCAGGCGGGATATATCCTAGGATTCTTTGGGAGGGAAGGGATGAGATTGCAGATCTTTGCTGCTTTGATCTTTGGGTCCTCACTGTCCACAGGGATAGTGCCAGAGGACTGGAGTGTGGCAAATGTTGTTCCACTGTTCAAGAAAGGGAATAGGAATGACCCTGGTAATTATAGGCCGGTTAGTCTTACTTTTGTGGTCGGTAAGTTAATGGAAAAGGTCCTGAGGGATAGGATTAATGACCATTTGGAAAGATGCAGCTTAATCCGGGATAGTCAACACAGATTCGTGAAGGGTAAGTCTTGCCTGACAAATTTGATTGAATTCCTTGAGGTAACTAAGTGTGTAGATGAAGGTAGAGCAGTTGATGTCGTATACATGGATTTTAGTAAGGCGTTTGATAAGGTTCCCCATGGTCTGCTCATGAAGAAATTAAGGAGGTGTGGGATAGAGGGAAATTTGGCCAATTCGATAAGTAACTGGCTATCACATAGAAGACACAGGGTGGTGGTGGATGGAAAATGTTCAGACTGGAGACCAGTTACCAGCGGTGTACCACAGGGATCAGTGCTGAGTCCTCTGCTGTTTGTGATTTTTATCAATGACTTGGAGGAGGGGGCTGAAGGGTGGGTCAGTAAATTTGCTGATGACACCAAGATTGGTGGAGTAGTGGATGAGGTGGAGGGCTGTTGTAGGCTGCAAAGAGACATTGATAGGATGCAGAGCTGGGCCGCAAAGTGGCAGATGGAGTTTATCCCCGATAAGTGCGAGATGATTCATTTTGGTAGGACAAATTTTTTTGCGGATTACAGGGTCAACGGCAGGGTTTTAAGAATGTGGAGGAACAGAGAGATATTGGAGTTCATGTCCACAGATCTCTGAAGGTTGCCACTCAAGTGAATAGAGCCGTGATGAAGGCCTATAATGTGTTTATTAACAGGAGGGCTTGAGTTTAAGAGCCGTGGGGTTATGCTGCAGCTGTACAGGACCCTGGTGAGACCACATTTGGAGTATTGTGTGCAGTTCTGGTCACCTCACTCCAGGAAGGATGTGGAAGCATTGGAAAGGGTGCAAAGGAGATTTACCAGGATGCTGCCTGGTTTGGAGGGGAGGTCTTATGAGGAAAGGTTGAGGGAGCTAGGGCTTTTCTCTTTGGAGTGGAGGAGGATGAGAGGCAACTTAATAGAGGTTTATAAGATGATGAGGGGGATAGATAGAGTGGACATTCAGAGACTATTTCCTTGGGTGGATGTGGCTGTTACAAGGGGGCATAACTATAAGGTTCGGGGTGGGAGATATAGGAGGGATATCCGAAGAAGGTTCTTTACTCAGAGAGTGGTTAGGGTGTGGAATGGACTGCCTGCTGTGATAGTGGAGTCGGACACTTTAGGAACTTTCAAGCAGTTATTGGATAAGCACATGGAGCACACCAGAATGACAGGGAGAGGGATAGCTTGATCTTGGTTTTGGATAAAGATCGGCACAACATTGAGGGCCAAAGGGCCTGTTCTGTGCTGTACTGTTCTATGCTCTATGTATTGCGCAAGTAACAATCCCCAGAAAATAATGAGCATTCAATGGAGCTCTCAAAGATCTTTCCCATATTTTCTCAAAGGCTAAGGTTTCACCTTGTTTCTCAAGGAGGATCTGACTATAATTCATGACGTGTGGCCTATTTCATGCTTCCCTGATCAGCTGCTTGATCATTTCATTCCATGGTTGGATAGATTGGTCTCATCAGACCAGCTGGGATTTGTAAAAGGGCATGGGTTGAGAACACTGTGGGAAGAATAGCTCATTTGATTCTGTACACTGAAAGAAATCCTGTTCAAGCTGATTTTATTTCATTAGGTTTTGGGAAAAGCTTTCAATGGCTTTGAATTACATTTAATCTTCGAAGTTGTACAGAGCGTAAATTTGGGGTTTCGTTTCTGAAGTAGATTAGAACTCTCTTGATGGATTCTGAAGGTTCCATTGCTGGCACCACTGATTTATCCGGTAGCTGTTATATCTGATAGAGCTAGGCACAAGGATATCTTTCTCTTCCCTTCTTATTGTGCCGTCTTTCTTCAATCGAATGAAGGACTTAAAGGGTCTTTTCAGATGGCTGGTTCTGAAGTTAATTTAATCTCAAAATTCCTGACGTTCCCTATTTTACCCAATGATCTCCAGAAGCTTTGTGACTCATCTTGTTTGCCAACTTGAAACCAAAGGAAAGGGATACAGACAGGAGAACTGCTTTCAAAGCAAACCGCCCCAGCTTCATTCATGTAAATATCTAAACCTTTCTACCTTTGAACAACAATGACAACAGGAGCTTCGGTCATTCCCCCAATTCAAAATGGAAAAACTGGTTGGCAAAGCTGATGAAAAAGTAGAAGGCTTTCAGGAGGTTTAGCACTAATTGTTGTCCTCTAGACTTCCAAAGCACTCAACTCTAGCCTCGATCTCACTCAAAGGCAATTTACGAAGGGATAATATTACACTAAGTTCATAGAATCCATAGAATTTCTATAGTGCAGAAGGAGGTTATTCGGCCCATCAAGTCTGTGCCAACCCTCTGAAAGAGCACCCTGCCAATCCTACTCGCCCACTTTATCTCCATAACCCCACCTAATCTGCACATTTTTGGACAGTAAGGAGCAATTTAACATGGCCAGTCTACCAAACTTGCACATCTTTGAATTGTGGGAGGAAACCAGAGGAAACCAACACAGACACAGGAAGAAAGTGCAAACTCCACACAGTGACCCAAGGTCGGAATTGAACCTGGGACCCTGGCGCCGTGAGGCAGCAGTGCTAACCGCTGTGCCACCATGCCACCCACATATTCCCTAAGTATTATGAAAAGAGATTTGAGTGTCAGTCATGATGCAGTGGTGGACACTTGCCTCTGAAGCAGAAAGTTCAAGTCCAACTTTAGTGACTGTAGCCCAATAACTGGACTAACACTTCAGTGCAGTATTAAGGGAGTGCTGTGCTGTTGGAGGTGTTGGTTTTGATGCAAAGTGTAAAACCATCTTCCCGCTCAGGTGGAGTCTATCACACTATTTCAACAGAGAACCAAGGACTTCTCCCCAGGACCTGGCCAATGTTCGTCTCTCAGCCAACATTAGTGAAAAAAACAGATCATTGAATCATTTAACACAGATATTCCTTGTGTCATGATGCAGAGACAAGTTAGCTTTCCTGTTGAAGCAAATAGAGGACCTCCACTGGCAGGAGGGTCAATAAGCTGACGACACAAATGTAATTCTAAAAAAATGAACCCGGAAGGAGATGAGGAAAAATGGTTTAGTGCATAAGTTTTTCATGAGCTAGAATGCATTGCCTGAAAGGGTGGTGGAAGCAGCTTCAATACAACTTGCAAAACAGAGTGTCCTGGAAAAGAAAATACGATGCTATGGGGTAAATGCTGGGGAAGGGGGTTGATTGGATAGCTCTTTCAAAGTGTTGAAACAGAAACATTGGCCCAAATATTTTTGTCCAGGTCTCACAAAGCAGATTAATATGTAAAGTTAAAGTGCCTGGGATTACGGGTAGCGTCTTGAGATGGTTAGAAAACTGGTCAGCAGACAGGAAGCAAAAAGTTGGAATAAATGGGTCTTTTTCCAATTGGTAGGCAGTGACTAGTGGGGTACCGCAGGGATGTATGCTAGGTTCCAACTGTTCACATTATATATTGATGATTTGGATGAGAAAACTAAATGTATTTGATGACCATAAATTCAGTCGAGACAGTTTGTACCAAAGAACAGTTGCTTTAATCAACTAGATGTGCGGCAACCTGTAGCTTCTCCTGCACTGAGAGCCTGTCTCAGATCGGCCGGTTATAACCTCCTCAGAGGGGCGGAGCCACAGGCGGAGCCAACAGCAGCATCAACACAACAATTCAACAGCAACAGTAACAGCAACAACAGTAAGTATATACAATAGTGGATGTCGATGACAATAGTAATAATAGAACAACAGTGAGTATATGCAATAGCCATACGTGGCTCATCACATTATTATCTTCAAATTTGCAGATGATACGAAGTTGGATGGGAGGATGAGCTATGAGGAGCATGGAGTGATGCTTCAGCAGGATTTGGACAGGCTGAGTGAGTGGGCATATGCATGGCAGATGCAGCATAATGTGGATAAATGTGAGGTTATCCATTTCAGTAGCATAAATAGGAAGGCAGATTATTATTTGAATGGGTGTAAATTGATAGAGCTGGATTCTTGAATAGGAGGAAGGTGTTCCTACTCAGAGGCCAGCCACAGCATTACCATCTTTTCAGGTTGAAAAAGAAAGAATAGAAGAGAGAATGAAACAGAGAGAAAGAAGGAAGAGGGCTAGAAAGAAAAAAGAAATGGCACTTACATTGTGCTAATCATGACCTCGTGATGTCCTGCAGTGCTTTGCAGCCAATAAAGTGATTTGAGTTTCAGTTACATTATTCATGTAGGAAACACAGCAGCCAATGTGTGCATCGAACAATCCCACAACAGCAATGAAATGAATGACCACACCAGCTGTTCTGGAGATGGTGGTTGAGGAATAGTTATTGACAAACACAAGGGAGAACTCTAACCACAAGATCTTTCAGGTGCCCAGAAAGGGCAGGTATGACCTTGTTTTAAATTCTTCTCCAAAATACAGTGCCTTGGACAGTGTGGCACTCCTTCAGTACTGCACCTACAAGTCTCTAAAACATATGAGAAGCACGTGGGCATATATGTAGAAGAAAGGCAAGTAAGTCTGAGTATTGCAGCTGATGAAATCTGGTTAAGAAAATAAATATAGTCATTCTACAGACAAATCTGATCTACTGAGAGAATTCTCTTTAAAAAGAACTGTTATTTCTTTTAAAACATTTGATTTTTTTAGGATCTGAGTCCCCGAGGGAATGATTTAAATGGCAGTGCCTCATATTCATTTTATAACCCAAAAATTACATCTCTGATGACTGAAATGTAATTCATAATATCTTTCACCTCTGGATAATTGAGGTTCTGTATCAGTTATAAATCAAAGTGAAAATCCTTTATTTGTGCAGCCATTATTAATTACTGAAAGAACCGTTTGAATATTCTTACTTCTAAAGACAATTTCTATTTACCTTAATCACATTTCTCGGCCAAATGTGCATTTTATTTTTCCACCTCTCAAATATAAATCTATTTTACTGCCTTTTTTTTCACTCTGGGGGGGCCATTTGCTCAAATTCATATTTGGACAGCTATACATTATTGAAGACACACAGAATAAGTCAGAGGCTACATGTCACTGAGGGGGTGAAGTATGGCTGTGTCACTAAATTTATTTGCATACAGTTTTGCTTTAATCATCATCCAGTACAAGGTGTCCTGACATTAGCAATGTACATTTTAACATTTAATCGATCACCTTGATTTTTTACCAACAATTACAGAATTCCTAGGCTGGTTTAGTTTTCCCTGGAGCAGAGGAGGCTTAGGGGAGGATCTGATAGAGGCATAGATAGGGTAGGTCATGAGAATTTCTTCCCCATTGCAGAGGTGTCTAAGACCAGAGGGTATAGGTTTAAGGTGAGGAGTAAGTGGCCAAGAGGGGACCTGAAGAGACATTTTTTCACCCAGAGGGTGGTGGAAATATGGAACGTGCTGCCTGAGAGGATGGTGGAGGCAGGAACTCTCACAATGTTTAAGAAGCGTCTGGATTAGAAGTTAAATCACCACAGCATAGTAGGCTATGGACCAAGTGCTGGTAAATGGGATTAGTATAGATTGGTATTTGATGGTCAGGTTAGACATGGTGGGTCAGTTTCTGTGCTGTACGACTCTATGACTCTCTCTATCAGTTCTTTATATGTCTCACAGCTGACAATAATACATTGAGGATGGACGAAATGTTAAATTATAATTTTCTCTATTGCATCAAATGATAAGCCCCTTTAGGAGCTTAGGTAGGCTGCTCGTTCAGGGGCTGGTGTGTACTCGATGGGTCGAATGGCCTCCTTCTGCACTGTAAATTCTATGATTCTATGATTAATTTAGTTCAGTTGATATTTTTGAAGTAAAGGCAAATATATATGTCAGCAGAGTGACAGCGGGATGAGATGCGAGGCATAAGCTTCGGAGTGTTCTGTATTCATTGCAGGGTATGGTTATAAGACACTGAGTTGAACATCAGAGTGACTAAGATGAAGCAGTGTTGCTTTATTAAAGCTTTAAAGGCAGTCAAGGTTGATTGTGAATGACTCACAGCCTGGAAGGAGAAATGGCAGAGAAATAGTTTAGTTGCAAGGTGGTTCAAGAGGAAGGAGCTGAGAGTGAGAGTGTTACTGCCTGTTTTCCTCCCTGCGCTGATAGACACAACTATAGTGGGTGAATAAACCTTCCTATTAAGCTCTTGTCTAATTGACCACTGGATCTGAACCTGCTTCACTGTGCTTCAATACACACAGGGGAGCCTTTCCGGTCCTCAGTTTGATTGTTTTGAAGCAATTTGCGTGAAATCAACATAATACCCCCCCCCCCCCCACAAATTGCAGGGTTTTACGCACAGAGTAGATTAGATTTAGCACAGCTAAAGCTTCTGTGATGTTTTGCGCCCTTTAAAAAATTGGGGTGAATGTTCCCCCTCCCCAGTCACATGTTTCTCGGTGGTTCACCATCGTTGGCAGCGGGATTCTCCGTTCCTGCCGCTGGCCAATGGGATTCCAAATTATAGTTACCCATGCCGTCAGTAAATGCAAAGGGCGGGGGTGCGCTGCTGGCGGAGAATCCTGCCAGCGAAGAATTTACCCCATTGTGTGAGAAGCAGGCCTTGCCCACCAATAGGAGTTTCTGCGAACTGCGCATTTGGGGTTCCTCATGGAGACTCGAGAAATGAAGCTGGTTCTTTTTGGTGCAAAGGCACTAATGTGCAGCCATTAGTGGTTTTTTTTGCTATTGGCCCTCCTTAAAATTCCCCTCTTTGTTTGTGTTTTTATTAATAATAATCTTTATTAATGTCACAAGTAGGGTTACATTAACACTGCAATGAAGTTACTGTGAAAATCCCCTGGTCGCCACATTCCGGCGCCTGTTCGGGTCACAGAGAGGGAGAATTCAGAATGTCCAAATTACCTAACAGCACGTGTTTCGGACTTTGAGGATTTGAAACTCAGTTGCAAGATCTGAGTGGATAGAACCAGTGTCAGGAACAGTGATGATGAAGCTGTCAGATTGCTGAGTGATGGAATCATACTGTGCTCACCCAACCCGACCTACAGGTGGCAGCAGCTCTTAATTTCCCTCTGATGTCACTTAGCAAGACACTGGGCGGAATTCACCGACCCCGGGTCAGGTCAGAGAATCGCGACGCCGCTCTGCCGATTCTCCGGTGACCGGCTCCACCGGCTATTCTCCGCAAGCGATGGGCCGAGTAGCTGCTGAGATAGGCCGAGTCCCGCCGGCGCCGTTCACGTGTGGTCCTCCCCGGCAGGACCTCGCCGTTCATCCTGCAGGGGGCGGCCTGGTGGGGGGGAGGGGGCGTCCGACCCCGGGGGGGCCTCCACGGTGGCCTGGACCGCGATCAGGGCCTGCCGATCGGCAGGCCAGCTTCTCCTGGTGGGGGCCTATCTCCTTCCGCGCCTGTAGCTCTCCGCCATGTTGCGTTGGGGGCCGATGCGGAGAAGGAAACCCAAGAACATGCGCGGATTCGAGCCGGCCGTAGCACGCATGTGCAAACTCACGCTGGCCGTAGCGCGCATGTGCAGACCCGCGGCGCCCGTTCTGACGCCGGTATCGGCAGCTGAAGCTGCGTGAGTTGCTCCAGTGCCGTGCTGGCCCCCAGTGCGGTGCAGGATCGCCATTCCTAGGGGCTTGTTGACGCCGTTGTATTTTACGACAGCGTCAACACTTAGCCTCAGGATCAGAGAATCCCGGCCACTCTGTTTTATCAACATGGCAGCAGTTCAAGGTAAAGCGTATGGGAGGGATTCCCCGGCTTTCCCACCCGCCGACCGGAAATTCCTGCCCGAGGTCAATGGACTTTTACATGGCCTGTGTCCCGTCCATGGCGATCTTGCAGTGGGCGGGGCGGAAGAATCCAGCCCTAAATGTCAGCAGCTCAATGATCCAACCCACCAAACCCTTCTCGTTGCGGCTGGGGATGGGCAATGAATGTCAGAGACAACCTCAATCCACAAAGGAACAATTAAAAAAAGGTGAGGGGTCAGAATAGTTGGAGCATCGGTATTCAATCAGGATGCGAAGACGATAAAGAATCAAACCATGGATGAGAAACTTCAGTTATGTAGAGAGACTGAAGCTACTTGGCAACGTGGTAACTGATTCTTGGAATGGCGGGACTGACGATGTGGAAAGAGTGAATCTGTTAGGATAGTATTCGCTGGAGTTCAGAAGAATTTGGTTGATGCTGCTTTCCCCAGAGAGGCCAACCCCCCCCCCCCAATAGTATCCAAAGCGGTATGTCTGGGAATGGCTCAGTCCTTTTCCTCTGCCTGGTAGTCACCCATTCCCTTCTTGTTTGTTTAGTCTGAGCCTGTCATGTGACCACCTCGCTATATGTGCTGTCCATGATACTCTTCACCTCACAGCTGCTCCACAGTGTCCCCAGCTGCTGGCCCATGTCGAATTACAACAATTATTCATTCCTGACTTGCTCAACAGAAACTGCAATTACCATCCTTTAAAATACATATAAACAATATGCATACTAAAGTTGTCATTACAGGGCCATAAAAGGCAAGGTAATGATTGATTTTAACCATTTATTTAAATACAAACAGGTGGCTAATGGGATATTGTTTTGATTGCTGGAGATTCCCTGCAGAGTAGATAATTTATGAGGGTTGTGTTTAATCCTTGCTAAGCAGGTGATGGAACATTTTATTGAGATACAGATGATGTAGTTGATGGGAGGAGCCAGATCTGTCTGTACTTTTCAGTTTTGCCAAATGCTGTCAGATTGACCAGAAGAGTCTGACAAGACAGAAGGATTTTCAGGTTGTTCCTCAAAAGGGTTTCTCTTTCCAAAAGCAACCTGTTTTGGTAACTTTGCAGAATGATTCTCCGTCCTCGTTATGTTCTCGCTCAAGTGAAATGAGGCCAAACAGGAGAAGCCAAAAACGAGATCCGCGCCAGGCGCCAAACAGTTTGCAGCTGGCCCGTTTCCACAGACAAAATCGGGATCTCACTGTAGCGTGACGAGATACCAATTATCACCACTTAAGCCCCGTTTCCATACAATTAACAAGAGCCACCCATATCCAATGGCAACCCATCATTTAGCGGCCTCCCCAGCAAGTGCTCACGCTGGCACTGATTAGTACTCCTTTTGATAAATGTGAACCTGGCAGAAGGGCTTCTGTGGGGAGCCGAGGAGGTGAGTAGCCATCGTTGCTCGCAGGCAAAGACCCGGAGGCGCTGGGCTTGCCACCCCAGTGCTCAGTGGAAGGTGGGGACCAGCTGGGGGTGGGGACCCTCCACAAGGATGGGCAGCCTTGGGGGGTTGTGCTCGGGGGGGGGCAATCGGAGGGGACAACTGCTCGTGGCACCACCATGCCAACCCCTGGATCGTGAGTACCTGTTCTGGGCTACCACTGTTCCTGCCTGTCTGCCCAATGACCACCCATAACCCCCACTGACTGCAGAGGCCTCTGGCTGTGCGGCTGAAGGCTATTGCTAATAGGGAATTGGCAATCGTGGTTAAGTGAGCACTTGTCACTTGGCAAGTGGATCCCCGTCGGTGGGCAGGCCATATAGCATGTGGGAGTCATTGCCTTGCATTCCCAATCACACCCTGATGCCTGGACACTGTGCTTGAACATGGCCGGAGCAACACATCACACGCAGCAGCCAACATCCGAACACCCAAGGGATGGGACACAGCTCCGGGGACATGTCCATGGCCGGAGGATGGGTGAGTGCGACGGAGAAGAGGGTGGTCCTCCTACCTCTACCACTACGTCTAGGTGTTTTTCCCAGAATGCGCATCAGAGCTGGAGGTAGCCAGCTGCTTACCTCGTCCCACGGCCTTCAATGCCTCTGGCAGCCATCATCTGGGGCTCTGGGGTCGGAGGGCCCCGGCTCACTTGTCAGCAGCATGTGCACAGCTGTGCTACCCTGTCACATGTGCTGACCCCGAGATGCGGCCTCATCAGAGGGATGGAACTTGGGGGAACTGGTGCCCACTGTTAGACGTTTTAGTTGCTGTGATATGAAGAGTCTAAAGTTCTGTTCCTTTTTCACCAACACACATTTATTTCATTCCAACAGACTTTGCACAAAACTCTAACTACACATCACCTCACAGAGGCCACCTGAAGCCCCTTTACATATCAGTGCCAATTAATGGATACTTAACATAAATGAGACAACTAATAGCAATGTCTCTCAACCCATTACTTGACAGTCTCCCCTTCCTTGGAGAAAAAAAAATTAGGTGAAAACAAAATTTCAAGAAACTCAAAAACACACACATGATTTCCCCCCCTCTTTTTTTCAGTTTTTTTTTGTTTGGACGAGAAAGAAAAAAAAAAATCACAGAAACAAGCGCCCTTCATTAACAATATCCAAAAGTTTCTGTGAACTCGCCCCTCTTTTCGTAAAACAGTCTGACAGTTGATAGCTACTGTCGACCCATTTAATCTTTGTTATTTCCCCTCTGTCCAACATCTGCTTCAAACTTGCGATGTCTATCCGTAACCTCTTTTCATTGACACTTTTTGTAGAGTGCACATTTTCCGACAGGGATTTATTGTCAATGTGACAGTCAATAGGTATATTACCCAAATCTCCTAATCCCAGAATTTCTGTCAATATCTGACTTTTATAAAAGGCCATATCCATCGCCTCTACAAGGCTTAATGTCTCATCAGCCAAAGGGCTTTTTACCATTCTCCTTATTTTCATTGTTTCCCACACAAGCGGGCAACATTTACCATTTTTCCCCAAAAGGAAAATTATAAAACCTCCTGCGCTTGAAACCCCATCACATAAAGTTGCGTAGGACGCATCACTATAAACTATGAGTTTCAAGTGCCTAAGGTCACCTAAAACCAGGAACTTCAAAACACACTCCTGCATTTTTAGTTTGGCCAACGCTTTTTTTGCTCTTATTATGTCTTCCACTTTGGGATCATTCATTTTTGTACTCAACTCTAAGACATCAAAACTCACGTCCGGTCTAGTCTGTCTACCTAACCAGTTCAGTTGCCCAATTAAACTTCGCAGTTGCTCTTTTTCTTTCTTTGAAACCATTGCATCTTTTTGTGAAACCCGGCCACGACTAATTGCTATTGGGCTGATGCTTTCCAAATAAGATTGCTGTCGTAAAGCTGCCCCTAAGTTAGTCTGTCCGATTTCCAGTCCAATATATTTAAATGCACCGGAAGCCTGACTTTCAACCCTGAATTCTTTCATCAAACCAGAGATTACAATAGCTTCAAAATCACTCGTCCCACCCCACAAAAAATCATCGACATGCACCATAAAGATGCCAGAAAGATTTCCTTTATAGTGCCAGTAAAACATTGCCGGATCTGCTTTCAACTGGCAACAGCCTAACTTTAACAAAACTGGCCTTACCGAAAAATACTAGACTCTAGATGCATCATTTAATCCATATACACATTTGTTCAACTTCCAGAGTACCCCTTCTGTGTTAGCTGCTTCTTTAGGAGGATGGAACAACATAGAACATAGAAAATACAGCACAGAACAGGCCCTTCGGCCCACGATGTTGTGCCGAACCTTTGTCCTAGATTAATCATAGATTATCATTGAATTTACAGTGCAGAAGGAGGCCATTCGGCCCTTTGAGTCTGCACCGGCTCCTGGAAAGAGCACCCTACCCAAACTCAACACCTCCACCCAACACCAAGGGCAATTTTGGACATTAAGGGCAATTTATCATTGGCCAATTCACCTAACCTGCACATCTTTGGACTGTGGGAGGAAACCGGAGCACCCGGAGGAAAATCACGCAGACACGGGGAGGACGTGCAGACTCCGCACAGACAGTGACCCAAGCCGGAATCGAACCTGGGACCCTGGAGCTGTGAAGCATTGTGCTATCCACAATGCTACCGTGCTGCCCTTAAGAACATATTAATCTACACTATATAATTTTACCGTAATCCATGTACCTATCTAATAGCTGCTTGAAGGTCCCTAATGTTTCCGACTCAACTACTTCCACAGGCAGTGCATTCCATGCCCCCACTACTCTCTGGGTAAAGAACCTACCTCTGATATCCCTCCTATATCTTCCACCTTTCACCTTAAATTTATGTCCCCTTGTAATGGTTTGTTCCATCCGGGGAAAAAGTCTCTGACTGTCTACTCTATCTATTCCCCTGATCATCTTATAAACCTCTATCAAGTCGCCCCTCATCCTTCTCCGTTCTAATGAGAAAAGGCCTAGCACCCTCAACCTTTCCTCGTAAGACCTACTCTCCATTCCAGGCAACATCCTGGTAAATCTTCTTTGCACCTTTTCCAAAGCTTCCACATCCTCCTTAAATTAGGCGACCAGAACTGTACACAGTACTCCAAATGTGGCCTTACCAAAGTTTTGTACAGCTGCATCATCACCTCACGGCTCTTAAATTCAATCCCTCTGTTAATGAACGCGAGCACACCATAGGCCTTCTTCACAGCTCTATCCACTTGAGTGGCAACTTTCAAAGATGTATGAACATAGACCCCAAGATCTCTCTGCTCCTCCACATTGCCAAGAACTCTACCGTTAACCCTGTATCCCGCATTCATATTTGTCCTTCCAAAATGGACAACCTCACACTTTTCAGGGTTAAACTCCATCTGCCACTTCTCAGTCCAGCTCTGCATCCTATCTATGTCTCTTTGCAGCCGACAACAACCCTCCTCACTATCCACAACTCCACCAATCTTCGTATCGTCTGCAAATTTCCTGACCCACCCTTCAACTCCCTCATCCAAGTCATTAATGAAAATCACAAACAGCAGAGGACCCAGAACTGATCCCTGCGGTACGCCACTGGTAACTGGGATCCAGGCTGAATATTTACCATCCACCACCACTCTCTGACTTCTATCGGTTAGCCAGTTCGTTATCCAACTGGCCAAATTTCCCACTATCCCATGCCTCCTTACTTTCTGCATAAGCCTACCATGGGGAACCTTATCAAATGCCTTACTAAAATCCATGTACACTACATCCACTGCTTTACCTTCATCCACATGCTTGGTCACCTCCTCAAAGAATTCAATAAGACTTGTAAGGCAAGACCTACCCCTCACAAATCCGTGCTGACTATCCCTAATCAAGCAGTGTCTTTCCAGGTGCTCAGAAATCCTATCCTTCAGTACCCTTTCCATTACTTTGCCTACCACCAAAGTAAGACGAACTGGCCTGTAATTCCCAGGGTTATCCCTAGTCCATTTTTTGAACAGGGGCACGACATTCGCCACTCTCCAATCCCCTGGTACCACCCCTGTTGACAGTGAGGACGAAAAGATCATTGCCAACGGCTCTGCAATTTCATCTCTTGCTTCCCATAGAATCCTTGGATATATGCCGTCAGGCCCGGGGACTTGTCTATCCTCAAGTTTTTCAAAATGCCCAACACATCTTCCTTCCTAACAAGTATTTCCTCGAGCTTACCAATCTGTTTCACACTGTCCTCTCCAACAATATCGCCCCTCTCATTTGTAAATTCAGAAGAAAAGTACTCGTTCAAGACCTCTCCTATCTCTTCAGACTCAATACACAATCTCCCGCTACTGTCCTTGATCGGACCTACCCTCGCTCTAGTCATTCTCATATTTCTCACATATGTGTAAAAGGCCTTGGGGTTTTCCTACCCGCCAAAGATTGTTCATGCCCTCTCTTAGCTCTCCTAATCCCTTTCTTCAGTTCCCTCCTGGCTATCTTGTATCCCTCCAATGCCCTTTCTGAACCTTGTTTCCGCAGCCTTACATAAGTCTCCTTTTTCCTCTTAACAAGACATTCAACCTCTCTTGTCAACCATGGTTCCCTCACTCGACCATCTCTTCCCTGCCTGACAGGGACATACATATCAAGGACACGTAGCACCTGTTCCTTGAACAAGTTCCACATTTCACTTGTGTCCTTCCCTGCCAGCCTATGTTCCCAACTTATGCACGGAGAAAAATGTCTCTCTGGAGCTGATGCCCCTGCAAAAAGGCAGCTTTTATATCTATAGATTTGCATTCCCATGCCTTTGTGGCTAATAGAGCCAAGAAGATCTTTAAAATAACCTTTCCTGCTGTAGGTGAATCTTAAATCCTGAGTCTTCTAAGTTTTCTTCAAATCCCCTTGCCACAAGCCTGGCCTTTACCTTATAAGTTCCAGCCGGAAGAACCTTTTCCGTGCAAATCCATCTGTGGGATAGAGCTTTTTGTCCCCTATCCGGTACTTCTGTGTATACCCCAAATTCACTCCAACTATGCAATTCTTGCTGTTTAGCATCTTTGATAACTTTTTCATCTAATTTATTTGAAGCCACCAAAATCTCACGTGCATGTGGGCTTCTACTCCTATTAGTATTCGTCGTCTTACTTATGTTCCGAGATCTTGATAAACTACGTCCCCTCTCTCGCCTGGTATCTCATTCTGTACTGCTACTGCTTGATCTTTCCCTTCTGCTGTAGGATGTCCTTTCAATAGTTCTCGACCTTTTCCTGCAGATCTGTTCACTATCCGATGTACTATCTGAACTGGCACTGCGTTTCTGTGCCCTCCATTTTTGAACTTTGTTTTCCCAATCCATTGTCTTGACTCCTTCCCCTGAATGCTGTACATTCAATCAATGTTTATACTTTCCAGTGGCCTTCCCTGCTCTACTAATAACAGTTGCATCCTTCCATTGACTAAACCCTTCAGGCAAGTATGTCACTTTTGTACCAACTTTTGGCAGTTGCCCTTTCGGAAAAATGGCCTGTTCTAATTCATCAGAAGTGTTGTTTGTGTTCCTCTACAGAAACCCTGTCTATATCAGTTAACTGGTCCTCACAATTCTGTAACACATGCGTACCAGGTGACTCTGGTTCCTCATCATGTCTGTCAGCTCTGTCTAAATTTGAAAATTTGTAATCTGTACCCATTATCCTTGATGAATGTACCCTAACAGTTTGATTACCATGTTGCAAAATAATTGTTTCGCCATCTATGCCTATGATCTTCCCTGGGCCTTTCCATTCATTAGAAGTGTCTCTCTTATAGTATACCATGTCTCCTTGCACCGTGCGGCAGTCAGCGAACTCAGGGGGCCCCAAATGCTATTTTTGTGGCCAGTCCAAGCACCCCCGACAACGCTGCCCAGCGCGGAGCGCGACCTGCAACGGATGTGGCAAGAAGCCACTTTGTCTCCATTTGCCAGGCCCTTTCTGTCGCTGCCATTTCCAGGCCCAACATCGCTGCACCCCCCCCTGTGCGATCCAGGGACGCTGCCATCTTCGCTGCTGCCGGCCACATGCGCCCCGTGGGCACCACCACCTTCGGCGCCGCCATCTTGGAATGCATCCCAGGACCTCTGCTCGCCTGGCCGCCCGCGGGTCACCGATACCTCTGCCACCACCGACCAGCCCTCCCACCAACTTCCGCAGCTCGCCTCTATGATCTTCGATCAGTCTCGGCCCCGAAACCTCGCGACCGCTACAACTGTACGGAGCAACGGGCACGAGACGACCTGCCTCTCCGGCTCCGGGAGCACAGAGAGTTTCATCCACCCTGCTACGGTAAGGCGCTGCTCCCTCCTGGTCCTCCCCGTCACCCAAAAAAATCACTCTGGCCTCCGGATCCTATTCCGTACAGTTCCAGGGGTACTGCATCGCGACCCTCTCCATACAGGGCGTAGAGTACAGTAACTTCAGGCTCTACGTCCTCCCCCACCTCTGCGCTGCCCTGTTACTAGGTCTCGATTTTCAGTGCCACCTCCAGAGCCTTACTCTGAAGTTTGGCGGACCCCTGCCCCCTCTCACCGTCTGTGGCCTCACGGCACTTAAGGTCGATCCGCCCTCACTTTTCGCAAACCTCACCTCGGACTGTAAGCCCGTCGCCACGCGGAGCAGACGGTACAGTGCACAGGACAGGACCTTTATCACGTCGGAAGTCCAACGGCTTCTGCAGGAAGGGGTCATTGAGGCCAGTAACAGCCCCTGGATAGCTGAAGTGGTGGTAGTTAAGACTGGGAAGAAACACCGGATGGTCGACTACAGTCAGACCATCAACCGGTACACGAGGCTCGATGCGTGCCGCTCACCACGCATATCTCACATGGTCAATCAGATTGCGCAGTATCGAGTCTTCTCCACAGTTGACTTGACGTCTGCCTACCACCAGCTCCCCATCCGCCCGGAGGACCTCCAATACACTGAATTCGAAGCAGATGGCCGCCTCTATCACTTTCTTAGAGTTCCCTTCGGCATCACCAATGGGGTCTCGGTCTTCCAGCGAGAGATGGACCGAATGGTTGACCAGTACGGGCTGCGGGCCACATTCCCGTACCTAGATAATGTCACCATCTGCGGCCACGACCAGCAGGACCACGACGCGAATCTCCAGAAATTCCTCCCTACCGCCAAACTCCTTAACCTCACTACAATAAGGAGAAATGCGTTTTCCGTACCACCTGCTTAGCCATCCTTGGCTACATTGTGGGAAATGGAGTCCTAGGGCTCGACCCCGACTGCATGCGCCCCCTCATGGAGCTTCCCCTCCCCCACTGCCCCAAGGCCCTGACACGATGCCTGGGGTTCTTCTCATATTACACCCAGTGGGTCCCTAATTATGCAGACAAGGCCCGCCCACTCACCAAGTCCACAGTTTTTCCCCTGACGGCTGAGGCCCGCCGAGCCTTCAACCACATCAAGGCGGACATCGCCAAGGCCACAATGCACGCGGTCGACGAGACCCTCCCCTTTCAGGTGGAGAGTGATGCATCGGATGTGGCTCTGGCCGCCACCCTCAACCAAGCGGGCAGACCCGTGGCTTTCTTCTCCCGCACCCTTCATGCCTCTGAAATCCGGCACTCCTCTGTCGAAAAGGAGGCCCAAGCCATTGTGGAAGCTGTGCGACATTGGCGGCATTACCTGGCCGGCAGGAAATTCACTCTTCTCACTGACCAACGGTTGGTTGCCTTCATGTTTAGCAATACACAGCGGAGATCAAGAACGACAAGATCTTGAGGTGGAGGATCGAGCTGTCCACCTATAACTAAGAGATCTTGTATCGCCCGGGGAAGCTCAATGAGCCCCCAGATGCCCTATCCCGCGGTACATGTGCCAGCGCACAAGTGGACCGACTCCGGGCCCTCCACAATGACCTCTGCCACCCGGGGGTCACCCGGTTCTTCCATTTTATCAAGGCCCGCAACCTGCCCTACTCCATCGAGGAGGTCAAGATCATGACCAGGGACTGCCAAGTCTGCGCGGAGTGGAAGCTGCACTTCTACCGGCCAGACAGAGCGCATCTGATGAAGGCCTCCCGCCCCTTTGAGCAGCTCAGCATGGACTTCACAGGGCCCCTCCCCTCCACTGACCGCAACGTGTACTTCCTCAATGTAATTGATGAGTACTCCCGGTTCCCTTTTGCCATCCTGTGCCCCGACATGACGTCTGCCACGGTCATCAAGGCCCTACACAGCGTCTTCACCTTATTCGGTTTCCCCACCTACATCCATAGCGATCAGGGATCCTCCTTCATGAGCGATGAGCTGCGTCAGTTGCTGCTCAGCAAGGGCATCGCCATGAGCAGAACGACCAGCTACAACCCCCGGGGAAACGGGCAGGTGGAGAGGGAGAACGCGACAGTCTGGAGGGCCGTCCTGCTGGCCCTTCGGTCTTGGAACCTCCCGGTCTCCCGCTGGCAGGAGGTCCTCCCCGATGCGCTCCACTCTATCCGGTTGCTCCTGTGCACTGCTACTAACGTGACCCCTCACAAACATGTGTTTGCCTTCCCTAGGAAGTCCACCTCCGGGGTCTCGCTCCCAACCTGGCTGACAGTTCCTGGGCACGTCCTCCTCCGGAAGCATGCGAGGAGCCACAAATCTGATCCCCTTGTCGAAAAAGTCCTCCTCCTCCATGCGAATCCACAGTACACCTACGTGGCACACCATGACGGGTGACAGGATACAGAATCCTTCCGGGACCTGGCACCCGCTGGTTCCCCATCCACAACCACCACCACCCCTGACCTGGTACCGTCCCCTCCCACTCCGGTTGCCTCCCCCGCCCCTGCACCGCTCACCCTCCCACCAGCGACCCTCAGCCCAGCAGCATCCGTCCCTTCACCGGATCCACTACTGGGTGAAGAAGGAGAGGACAACATGCTCCCAGAGTCGCAGGTACCTACATCGGCACCCACACCACAACCTGGACTGAGGCGATCGCGGTGGAGGGTCAAAGCCCCCGACAGACTCAACCTGTAACGTTGTTTTCACCCCTGTTGGACTTTTTTTAAACAGGGGGTGAATGTGGTAAACACCACTGGTAACACACTACATGTATTACGGTACTGCCATTGTACTACAGTGAATACAGTACATCCCAGCCTGCTGGCTCCTCCCAGCAGGCGCAGTATAAAAGTGTATACTCTCCTGCGCTGCTTCCATTCTGGTTCCAGCTGCAGGAGGCTTAACATCCAGTGTAATAAAGCCTCAACAGTTTCACCATTTCGTCTCGTGGTCATTGATGGTACATCAATCCCCGGCAAACACGCCCAAAATGACACTCAGAAATGTTTCTGGTAAATCCCACCCACATAGTTAAGTAAGCTTAACTGCTCACTTAACTATGTCTAATCCAGAATTTACCAGCTCGTGGAATCTATCGACCTCGCCAAGGAGACCCCAGCTGGGCGCCGTTTAGCCTGGTCACCATAAACAAGGCACTTTGAGGTGTGGGGGGGGGGGGGGGTCTCTCTGGCGATCGGAGGTCTCTCGGTAGTATGGCACCCTGACACCTCAGATGCCACCCTGGCAGTTCCAGCCTGGCACCCTAGGAGTGCCACCTGGTGCCTGGGTGGCATTGTCCCATGCTGGGGATTGGGCCCGCGGGGTACCCTGCCTATATGAGATGGGAAGCGGGGGTGGGGGGAAGCGTTTGCTCAAGGACCCAACAGGTGAATTGGGGGGTTGCAGGGATCCTGGGCTCAGGTTGGGGGGTCGCTAAACCCGCCCAAAACAGGACTCTTTTGATTGTAAAATTGCCCCCTTTTTCTCTCTCCTGCCAATGTAGTGCATCATTTGTATGTAGTGATATTTGTTCATTGTGAATTATCATTTAATTGTATCAGCAATACATCAGTTACTGAACTGCAGTGCAGCTCTGAGGGAAAGGCGAAAAACATTTTAGACAATTCTTTGTTGACCTCATTGGGCTAATGGTTGTTCGCAGCAATTATGTCCCGGATCTCTGTCCAACTGAAGCCAACTAATATAAATAGCTGCAGGCCACCCAGGGACTATTTACAAGCTCACTTAAATCAAATAAAGATTGCCACGTGCATAAGAAGGAGAAAATAATGAGCGATCTCACAACCGCAAAAAATGTCAACTCCTCTGGCAAGGCAAAGTTTGAATAATGCAATGGGATCCAGTCAGCATTAAATATGCTTTACACACCATCCATTGTAGAATCAGCGAGATATATGATTACAAGGCAATTAGCATGATAAAAAGGAGGTCGTGCGACCAGCAGTGACTTTCTGACATAAGATACTGGTCATAAGTTCTGGGTGGCTATTGTTTAATTAGTACGTACAGAGCCACATTGGAAAGGCATGGATTAATTTTTTTTAATCCAAATGCGCTATTTTATATGGAGAGGTGTGTAGCCTTCCTTCGGTGTCAGACATGATTTATCTGGCAGCATTCTTGCCTCTGAATCAGAGGTTTGTGGGTTGAAGCCTCACTGCAGAGACTTCAGCACATAATCCAGTGAGCGAATGCTGCACTGTCAGAGCATAATGCTTTTGAATGAGACAGTAAATGAAGAGACACTTTCTGCCCTCTTACGTGAAGGCTAAAGATGCCACAGCACAAGTTTGGAGATGACCAAGAGAGATAGCCCTGTGGTTGACTCTTAATTGTCCTCAGGGATGGGCAATAAATGATGGTCCAGCCAGCGATGCCCACACCTCCTGAATGAATAATTACAGGAGGTAAATACAGGACAATTACACCAAATTAAGGTAAGAGTGAGATAATAGACTACAGGTACAGATTAGTAAAAAAACAATTGCCTGATCTAACCAAAATAAAACAGCCCATTCTGGGAAGGATTAGTGGGGTCGTCCCCAGTGCGAGACTACGGGGAACCTCCCCGCTATCTAATGGCACTCTGTCTTGTTTTTGTGCCCTTGTTTTGTGATGGGAAACACCCCAACCTCTCCCCGCCCCACCATCCCCAACCAAGGATGCACTTTAGCGTAATTTCCTGCACTGAGGAACGCCAGCGAACTGAGATCCTCTGTGCAGAAAGCGATCGGGATGCTATTTTTAAATGGTGCCTGATCTCTTGTTCTACCCTAAAGCAACCCCCGGATCGCCCCAATGCCCCAACTCGCCTGTTGGGGGTCCTCTGGCTCCTGCATATCCCATCGCATACCGGCAGGGTACCCACGGGCCCAATCGCCGGTGTGGCACAATGCCAACCTGCCACCATGGCAGTTCCCCAGCCGGCCTGACAGTGCTGCCAGGCTGTAGTGCCAAAGTGCCCAGGAGGCACCAGCAATGTCAGGGAGCAACCCTGCCTGGTGGCCGACCACCCGGTGGCTTCCAATCACCTGGGAAACGTCCCCAGATACCCTGTTTGTGGAACCATACTGAATGATGCCCAGCTGGAGTCTCCTCAGCGAGGTCGATAGATCCCGGTGGCCGATTGATCCGGCGTCAGCGCATCTTTTTTTTCATAAATTTAGAGTACCCAATTCATATTTTCCAATTAAGGGGCAATTTAGCATGGCCAATCCACCTGCCCTGCACATCTTTGGCCTGTGGGAGCGAAACCCATGCAAACACGGGGAGAATGTGCAAACTCCACACGGACAGTGACCCAGAGCCGGGATTGAACCTGGGACCTCGGCGCCATGAGGCTGCAGGGCTCAAAGTGGGTTTGACAGGACCCAGCGCGTGACATCTTGCGAGACTTGGTTAGATCTCGCGAGGCATAATGCCAGTCGGGAATCCCGCCAGAGGCCTTTCCTGGGACCTACTGGCTGCGCTCTATCTTGCTTCCGGTGGGACACGGCCAGCAGATCGCGCCCAATGTGAGAGCTGCTGGCAGGAAATTAATTTCCACAAAAGGTTGGTGTGAGCCATGGACAAACAAAGGAGAAAGTCCTGAAATCTGATCGTCCAATCTTTTGTCAGCAGTACGTTTCCATTATAATTCATTTTCTAAGTAACAAAGGAATGAATGAAATATTGGGCGTGCACTGTAGCCTTTAATATGAAACATTGCGGAATGCCTCTCGGAGGTTTAAGTATACCTCATTGGAGGGTTTTCCACTGTCCTCTTGGGATGCAGCCACCTCAAAGAATTAGTCAGGCAGAAATCCCCATTCTAATGTAACAATGTATGTTGTTTACCAGCTTATTACTGTAACAGACAATCTTCAATTGTATTTCTTTAAAAAAAAATTTTTTTTATTCTCCTTTTTCACATTTTTTCCCGCATTTACATCCATCAACAATAAACAATAATCAGCAAGATATGTCAATCCCCATAATAACAACAATCCCATCCGCCCACCAACCCCCAAACATCAGCCTGCATGTTTACATAAACAAATGACAAAAAGGAATCACGGATTACCCATAGTCACCTACACAGCCCCCCTCCCCCACCCCCCAACTAATGTTCAATGTTATCCAGTTCTTGAAAGTGCATAATAAATAGTGCCCATGACTTGTAGAACCCCTCCGAGCTTCCCCTCAGTTCGAACTTAACCTTCTCAAGAGTCAAGTATTCCAACAGGTCCCCCCGCCACGCCAGGGCACTGGGTGGAGAGGCTGCTCTCCATCCCAGCAGGATCCGCCTTCGGGCGATCAACGAGGCGAAGGCTATGATATCTGCCTCCGCTCCCGTTTCCAAACCTGGCTGATCCGACACCCCGAATATAGCCTCCTGGGGACCCGGGTCCAGTTTCACAAGCACCACCTTGGAAATTACCCTAAACACCTCCTTCCAGTACTACCCTAGCTTTGGACAGGACCAAAACATATGAACGTGATTCGTGGGCGGCCCCCCCCACACACATCCTCTACTCCTTCAAAAAATCGGCTCATCCTCACCCTCGTGAGGTGCGTTCTATATACCACCTTCAGCTGTATCAGCCCCAACCTCACACATGAGTTGGAGGGATTCACTCTCCGGAACACCTCACACCAGACCCCCTCATCTATAACCTCTCCCAGCTCTTCCTCCCACTTTGCTTTGATCCCTTCCAGTGGTGCCTTATCCTCTTCCAGAATAGCTCCGTACACCGCTGACGCTGCCCCCTTCTCCAGTCCCCTTATCGTCAACACCTCCTCCAGCAATGTGGTGGCCGGTTCCTCTGGGAAGCTCTGTATCTCCTTCCTGGCAAAATCCCGAACCTGCATGTACCTAAACACTTCTCCCTGCTCTAGCCCATACTTCGCTTCCAGCTCCCTCAATCCTGCAAACCAACCCCGAAGAAACAAATCTTTTAGCGTCTTAATCCCCTTCTCTTCCCATTTCATTCAGTCTCTCCATGTCTTCCCCCACCCTACCACTGTAACCTCCTCCCGACGTATGAAAATCAATGTTCTCTGCACTCCATAAGATCATTAGATCATAAGAAAAAGGAGGGGAATTATACCATTCGTCCCACCATTCAATCACGGCTGATATGTTCCTCATTCACATTCTCCTGCCTTCTTCCCATAACCTCTGATACCCTTATTAATCAAGAAATCCAGGGGCAGGATTCTCCCCTACCCGGCGGGGCAGGGGGTTCCGGCGTGATGGAGTGGCGGGAACCACTCCGGCGTCGGGCCGCCCCAAAGGTGCGGAAGTCTCCGCACCTTTAGGGGCCAAGGCCTCACCTTGAGGGGCTAGGCCCACGCCGGAGTGGTTTGCGCTCCGCCGGCTGGCGGGAAAGGCCTTTGGCGCCATGCCAGCTGGGGCCGAAAGGTCTTCGCCGGGCGACGCATGTGCAGGAGCATCAGCGGCTGCTGACGTCATCCCCGCTCATGCGCAGGGGAGGGGGTCTCTTCCGCCTCTGCCATAGTGAAGACCATGGCGAAGGCGGAAGAAAAAGTGTGCCCCCACGGCACAGGCCCGTCCGCGGATCGGTGGGTCCTGACCGCGGGCCAGACCCCGCGCCCCCCCCCAGGACCCCGGAGCCTGCCCGCGCCGCCTTGTCCCGCAGTTCAAAAGGTGGTTTAATCCACGCTGGCGGGACAAGCATTCCAGCAGAGGGACTTCGGCCCATCGCGGGCCGGAGAATCGGCGGGGGTGGGCCCACCAACCGGCGCGCCGCGATACGCACCCCGGCCGACCGGCGTGATTCCCGCCTCCGCCGAATCTCTGGTGGCGGAGACTTCGGGACACGGCGGAGGCGGGATTCACGCCTGCCCCCGGCGATTCTCTGACCCGGCATGGGGTCGGAGAATCCCGCCTCAGATTTGTGCTTGAGATGTTGTTTCGTACAGGGCACAGACCAAGAGCTGGAAGGTGGAATGAGACAGAATAGTTCTTTCTTAGAACATAGGAACTAGGTGCAGGTGTAGGTACATTAGCCACTCAGGCCTGTTCCATCGTTCAATACGATCATGGCTGATCTCATCCTGGCCTCAACTTCACCGTCCTGTCCATTCTCTGTAAGCTCTCAACACATTGCTAATTAAAAATCTGTCGAACCCCTCCTTAAATGTACTCATTGCCTTAGTATCCTCCACATTCTGGGATAGCAAATTCCACAGATTAACAACCCTTTTGGCGAAGTAATTTCTCCTCATCTCTGTTTTAAAGTTGCTACCCCTTATCTAACATTATGACCTCTGGTTCTAGATTGCCCCACAAAGGAAGCATGTGCTCCACATCTACTTGATCCATACCATTTATCATCTTATAAACCTTAATTTAATCTCCACTCATTCTTCTAAACTCTAGAAAGTATAGGCCTAAACTGATCAATCTCTCTTCATAAAACAAGCCCCATATTTCTGGAATTAATCTTGTGAACCTCCTCTGAACTGCCTCCAAAGCCACTACATCTTTCCTCAAATAAGGGGACCAAGACTGTGCACAATACTCCCGGTACGGTCTTACCAATGCCTTGTACAGTTGCAACAACACTTCCTTACCTTTATACTCTATTCCTTTAGCTATAAATGCCGACATTCCGTTTGCTTTCTTTATTACTGTTTGTCGATGTACCATTTGTCAATGTTCTCTGTTGATTATTCTCTTTGTCTTCTATGTACGTACTGTGTACGTTCCCTCGGCCGCAGAAAAATCCTTTTCACTGTACTTCAGTACATGTGACAATAAGTCAAATAAAATCAATCAACCTGCTGTACCTGCAGGTTGTTTTCTGCGGCTCATGCACAAAGACACCCAGGTCCCTCTGCACGGGCACGCCCCATATACAGCGGCCGCTGACGCTCCCGCGCATGCGCCGGGAAACTTTCAGCGGCCGCTGACGCTCGCGCATGCGCCGCATTTCCGCGCCAGCTGGTGGGGCAACAAACGCCATTTCCGCCAGCTGGCGGGGGGGAAATCCCTCCGGCGTCGGCCTAGCCCCTCAATGTTGGGGCTCGGCCCCCAAAGATGCGGAGCATTCCGCACCTTTGGGCCGGCGCAATGCCCGTCTGATTGGCGCCGTTTTTGGCGCTAGTCGGCGGACATCGCGCCGTTGGGGGAGAATTTTGCCCCTTATCTACGCTTTCCAGATATACTGGCCGTAATTCTCTGATAATGGGGCTATGTCCCCACGCCCACTAGAAAACGGGCGCAAATCACTCTGGACTTTTTTCTAGAAAGTCCAGAGTGATTCTCCGTTTTGAACGGGGATAGCAGGGCCCCGGAGTAGTCTACGCAGCTCCGGCTGCCAATTAGGGGCTCTGCACTTCTGGCCGCGGATCACGCAAGTGCGCGGCGGCCCCGCGCAACATGCGGACCCACACGGCCCCGACAATATAGCCCCCCATCCCGAGATGGCGCGCATCCGCCGATCGGTGGCCCCCCATCGCGAGCCTGGCCGTCCTGGAGGACATCCCCCGGTGACGGATCCCCCCAGCCCCCAAACAGGGCGGCCGTGAACTGTGTCCGCAGCCGCCACTCCAAGTGCCCGCTGGGTGGAATCATGAGTGAACCGCGGCGGCAGGAACATGGCCAGTTGCCGGTGGAGAATCTCAATGGCCCCCGACTGTCGACGCATCGACCGCGCGCGATTACCGGTGATTCTCTGGTCCCCGGTGAATCACGGGAAAGCGTCCGAGCCGATCGTGGGTCTGGCGCCCCATTCTCCACCCCTGCGCTGAGCGCAATTGCGGCACGGAGGCTCAGAGAATCCTGGTCACGACATCTACAGGATCCCCATTATCCACTTGGCTTGTACATTTTCAAAGAACTCTAGCAAGTTTGTCCATCATGATTTACCCTTCATAAGACCTTGCTGACTCTGGATGGAATGAATTTTGACTTTCCAAATGTCCTGATATTACTGGATTCGAACAATTTCCTGACAACAGATGTTAACCAAACTGGTCTGTAAATTCCAACATTCTACCTCCCTCCCTTTTTGAATAAGGGCATCACATTGCATTTTTTCAATCTATTGGAATGCTTCCCATGTCCAGGGAAATTTGGAATATTATAACCAATGGTTCCACTATCTCCACTGCTACTTCCTGCTATGTAGACCATCAGATCCTGGGGATTTGTTTGCCTTCAATCCCAATAGTTTGTTGAGTACTGTTTCCATATTAATGCTGATTGTTCTGAGTTCCACCTATTCTATTACCTCTAAATTACCCTTTCCTATAGGGATGGCACTTGTGTTTCACTGTGAAAACTGAGGCAAAATATTGATTTTGCATCGTCGCAAAGGAGGAGTTTGAGGAGTTTGGAGTATTCCTACCAGGGATTTCTTCCCTTTGATATTTCACATTTCTACTCAACCTGATTCCACATCTTGATCTCCAGTGCTTATATCGTTTCTCATTACAGCACTGAAACCTTGCCTCACCAGCCGGGCTACGCCACCTTCTTGTCCTTTCAGTCTACCTTTCTGAAATACTGCACACCCTTGGATATTCAACTCCCAGACCAGGGGCGAGATTCTCCAACCCCCCGCCGGGTCGGAGAACCGACCCCCGCCGGTTGCTGAATTCTCTGGCACCGGATATTCGTCGGGGGCGGGAATCACGCCGCGCCGGTTGGCGGGCACCCCTCCCCACGATTCTCCGGCCCGAATGGGCCGAAGACCCGCTGCTAAAATGCCTGTCCCGCTGGCGTAGATTAAACCACCTACCTTACCAGCGGGACAAGGTGGCGCGGCGGGCTCCGTGGTCCTGGGGGGGTGCGGGGCGATCTGGCCCCGGGGGTTGCCCCCACGGTGGCCTGGCCCGCGATCGGGGCCCACCGATCCGCGGGCGGGCCTGTCCCGTGGGGGCACTCTTTTCCTTCTGCCTTCGCCACGGTCTCCACCATGGCAATGGCGGAAGAGACTCCCTCCACTGCGCATGCGCGGGAATGCCGTCAGCGGCCGCTAACGCTCCCGCGCATGCGCCGCCCGGAGATGTCATTTCCGCGCCAGCTGGCGGGGCACCAAAGGCCTTTTCCGCCAGCTGGCGGGGCGAAAATTAGTCCGGCGCGGGCCTAGCCCCTTAAGGTTGGGACTCGGCCCCCCAAGATGCGGAGCATTCCGCACCTTTGGGGCGGCACGAGGCCCGACTGATTTGCGCCGTTTTGGCCGCCAGTCAGCGGACATCGCGCCGATACCGGAGAATTTCGCCCCAGGTCTCCTTTTAACAATGTTTCAGTAATCGTCCCCACATCATACCGTGTTGTCTCTATTTGCGTCGTTCACTCATTAATTTTGTTCCGAATGCTTTGTGTGTTTAGATACAAAGCTTTTAAATCTGTTCTATTGTCTAATTTATCTACTCTTTTATAATTCCTTGGTGCAAAAAGACATTCACCGTTCTGTCTCACTTTTATTTTCTGGTAACCATCTGCCACATTGCTAACCTGCACTCTTACTTCCTCCTTTAAATTGGGTTTTCTAATTTTCCCTGCAACTGAACCCTCCCCCATCCTATTTACTTTAAAGTCTTATTTACAGCCCTAGTTATGAGATTTGCCAGGACTCTGGTCCCAACATTATTCAGAAAGACCGTCCCATCAGAACAGGTCCCTCCTTCCCCAGTACCGGTGCCAATGTCCCATGAACTCGAACCCATTTCTCGCACACCAACCTTTAAGCCACGCATTTACCTTCCTGTAGCTCACAAAGACTCACGAGAGACGAATAGAGATGAAGTCGATGAGGCTTTATTAAGCGTGACTTGTTCCCCGCAGTTCAGTAACAGACTGGCCTGCGGGGGAGAACTCCTGGTTTTATACTCCACCTTCAGGGCGGAGCTAGAGGTCAACAGCCAACCAGGACCCGGGATCTGTCAGCCAATGACATCACGGCTTCACAGTCCCACATGACCCCTAATGCATACTACCACATTCACCCCTTGTTAAAAATGAACCCGGCGGGGTGGTGCTTCGCATGGTGGTAAGGGTTTACAAGGCTGGTCATGGGAGGAAAACTTTTGCATGTCATCACAGTATGTACAGGGTTTTTTTTTTTTTGTTTTGCACTATTTACAGTAGTAGTAAGGGGGAAAAGAAAAAAAGTTCTCGTTAAAGTCCACAACATTGTAGTGTTACATCCATGCCACGAGTCGGTCGGGCGGTCTGGTCGTCCTTGTCGATCGCCTCGGCCCCGGTGGTGGTGCTTGTTCCCGTGTTGTCGTCTCCGGGAGCCTTACGGTTTCTGCTTCAGCTTCACTTCTGGTCGGACCTGGGAGGAGGACCGATCCTCCCGGGAAGGGGGCGGTGGAGGGGTGTGCCGGTGGCAGGGAGGGAGTGATTGGTGTCGGGGGGGTGTGCGTGTTGCCGGCGGGCGCCAGATCTCGCAGGGAGACCGAGTCCTGTCGGCCGTCGGGGTACTCCACGTAAGCGTACTGCGGGTTCGCGTGGAGGAGGTGAACCCTCTCGACCAACGGGTCCGACTTGTGCGCCCGCACATGTTTTCGGAGCAAGATGGGTTCTGGGGCCGCCAGCCAGGTCGGCAGCGACGTTCCTGAGGAGGACTTCCTGGGGAAGACAAGGAGGCGCTCATGAGGCGTTTGGTTAGTGCTAGTACACAGTAGCGACAGGATGGAGTGGAGAGCGTCCGGGAGGACCTCCTGCCACCGTGAAACTGGGAGGTCCCTGGACCGTAGGGCCAGATGGACTGTCTTCCAGACCGTGCCGTTCTCCCTCTCTACTTGCCCGTTCCCCCGGGGGTTGTAGCTGGTCGTCCTGCTCGAGGCTATACCGTTGCTGAGCAGGAACTGGCGCAGCTTGTCACTCATGAAGGAGGACCCCCTGTCGCTGTGGACGTATGCGGGGCAACCGAACAGTGTGAATATGGTGTTAAGGGCTTTAATGACTGTGGCCGCTGTCATGTCAGGGCAGGGGATGGCGAAGGGGATGCGGGAGTAATCGTCCACCACATTCAGGAAGTATGTGTTGCGGTCGGTGGAGGGGAGGGGCCCTTTGAAATCCAGACTAAGGCGTTCAAAGGGACGGGAAGCCTTGATCAGGTGTGCACCATCCGGCCTGAAAAAGTGCGGTTTGCACTCTGCGCAGATGTGGCAGTTCCTTGTGACTGTACAGACCTCCTCCACAGAGTAGGGGAGGTTGCGGGACTTTATAAAGTGGTATAACCGAGTGACCCCCGGGTGGCAGAGGTCCTCGTGGAGGGTTTGAAGGCGGTTAATTTGTGCGTTGGCACATGTGCCGCGGGATACGGCATCGGACGGCTCGTTCAGCTTTCCGGGACGGTACAGGATCTCATAGTTGAAGGTGGGGAGCTCGATCCTCCACCTTAAGATCTTGTCGTTTTTAATTTTGCCCCGCTGTGCATTATCGAACATGAAGGCTACCGACCGTTGGTCCATGAGGAGAGTGAATCTCCTGCCGGCCAGGTAATGCCTCCAATGTCGCACAGCTTCCACTGTGGCTTGGGCTTCCTTTTCCACTGAGGAGTGGCGGATTTCTGAAGCGTGGAGGGTTCGGGAGAAAAAGGCCACGGGTCTGCCCGCTTGGTTAAGGGTGGCCGCTAGAGCTACATCGGAGGCGTCGCTCTCGACCTGGAAGGGGAGGGACTCGTCGATGGCGCGCATCATGGCCTTTGCGATATCCGCTTTGATGCGGCTGAAGGCCTGGCAAGCCTCTGTCGACAGAGGGAAGGTCGTGTTCTGTATTAGGGGGCGGGCCTTGTCTGCGTACTGGGGGACCCACTGGGCGTAATATGAAAAGAACCCCAGGCAGCGTTTTAGGGCTTTTGAGCAGTGAGGGAGGGGAAATTCCATGAGAGGGCGCATGCGTTCGGGGTCGGGGCCTATTATCCCATTGCGCACTACATATCCCAAGATGGCTAGCCGGTTTGTGCTGAAAACGCACTTGTCCTCGTTGTATGTGAGGTTCAAGGCTTTAGCGGTCTGGAGGAATTTTTGGAGGTTGGCGTCGTGGTCCTGCTGATCGTGGCCGCAGATGGTTACGTTGTCGAGATACGGGAACGTGGCCTGCAACCCGTGTTGATCAACCATTCGGTCCATCTCTCGTTGGAAGACCGAGACCCCGTTTGTGACGCCAAATGGGACCCTTAGGAAGTGGTATAATCGCCTGTCTGCCTCGAAGGCTGTGTACTTGCGGTCACTTGGGCGGATGGGGAGTTGATGGTAGGCGGACTTGAGGTCCACGGTGGAGAAGACCTTATATTGGGCAATCCGATTGACCATGTCGGATATGCGGGGGAGAGGGTACGCATCTAGTTGTGTGTACCTGTTGATGGTCTGGCTATAGTCTATGACCATCCTTTGCTTCTCCCCTGTCTTTACTACTACCACCTGTGCTCTCCAGGGACTATTGCTGGCCTGGATTATGCCTTCCTCCAGTAGCCGCTGGACTTCGGACCGAACGAATGTCCGGTCCTGGGCGCTGTACCGTCTGCTCCTAGTGGCGACGGGTTTGCAATCCGGGGTGAGGTTTGCAAACAAGGATGGGGGCTCAACCTTGAGGGTTGCGAGGCCGCAGATAGTGAGTGGGGGTATTGGGCCGCCGAATTGGAAGGTTAGGCTCTGCAGATTGCACTGGAAGTCTAATCCCAGTAATGTGGGCGCGCAGAGTTGGGGAAGGACGTAGAGCCTGTAGTTTTTAAACTCCCTCCCTTGCACCGTTAGGGTTACTATGCAGAAGCCTTTAATCTGTACGGAGTGGGATCCTGCAGCTAGGGAAATCTTTTGCGCACTGGGACGGATGGTCAAAAAACAGCGTCTTACCGTGTCGGGGCGGATGAAGCTTTCTGTGCTCCCGGAGTCGAGCAGGCATGGTGTCTCGTGCCCGTTTATCAGCACCGTTGTTGTTGTCGTCTGGAGCGTCCGGGGCCGTGCTTAGTCCAGCGTCATTGAGGCCAGACGTGATCGTAGTGCTTGAGCGTCTTCCTCGAACCCCGTGGAGCCGTCGACACTGGGGTCCGTTGTTGCCGTCCAAGATGATGGCGGGGGTGAACAAAATGGCCGCCCCCATGCGTCGCACAGGGCTGGGGGGTCCCAAGATGGCGGCGCCCCTCCTCCCCTCGTGGTGGCCGGGACCCAAAATGGCGGCGCCTGCGGGTCGCACATGGGGCGCTGGGGGGGTTGGGGAGCGTTTGAAACGCGCAGGACTCCTTGTTCTCCGGGGACAGCGGTGGCCGGGACCCAAAATTGCTGCGCTTGCGGGTCGTACATAGGGCACTGGGGGGGTTGGGGAGCGTTAGAAACGCGTAGGACTGCTTCTTCTCCTGGGACAGCGGCGACCTCCCGGGACCGGCACACAGCCGCGAAATGGCCCTTTTCCCCGCAGCTCTTGCAAATCGCTGCGCGGGCCGGGCAGCGCTGCTGGGGGTGTTTCGCCTGGCCGCAGAAATAGCAGCGGGCTTCCCCGGGACGACTTGGAGTCTGAACCGCGCAAGCCTGTGGGGTGGGGGGTGTTTGTCACGACGGGGATCCACGGAGCCCAAGGGGCTGCCGCGCGGTCGGGGCCGTACGCACAGGCGTTTCGCGCGGCTACATCCAGGGAGGCTGCAAGGGCCCGTGCCTCTGAGAGTCCCAGCGACTCTTTTTCCAAAAGTCTTTGGCGGATTTGGGGAGAGTTCATACCTGCGACAAAAGCATCGCGCATCAACATGTCCATGTGTTCAATCGCGTTTACCGGCAGGCAGCTGCAGGCCCGTCCCAAAATTAGCAGCGCGGCGTAGAATTCGTCCAGCGATTCTCCGGGACTTTGCCGTCTCATTGCGAGTTGGTAGCGTGCGTAGATCTGGTTCACTGGGCGAATATAGATGCTCTTTAGTGCTGCGAACGCCGTCTGGAAATCCTCTGCGTCTTCGATGAGAGGGAAAATTTCCGGGCTTACCCTCGAGTGCAGGACCTGTAGTTTCTGGTATTCTGTGACCCGGCCGGGGGCCGTTCTGAGGTAGGCCTCGAAACAAGTCTGCCAGTGTTTGAAAACTGCTGCTGAGTTCACTGCGTGGGGGCTGATCCTCAGTCATTCCGGGATGATCCTGAGCTCCATAGCCCTTTAAGCACGCTTAATAAATTGTAGCGCACAAAGACTCACGAGAGACGAATAGAGATGAAGTCGATGAGGCTTTATTAAGCGTGATTTGTTCCCCGCAGTTCAGTAACAGACTGACCTGTGGGGGAGAACTCCTGGTTCTTATACTCCGCCTTCAGGGCGGAGCTAGAGGTCAACAGCCAACCAGGACCCGGGATCTGTCAGCCAATGACATCACGGCTTCACAGTCCCACATGACCCCTAATGCATACTACCACACTTCCTAATCTTATTGACTCTTTGCCAAATAGCTCGTGGCTCAGGTATCAATCCAGAGATCATTACCTTTTGGTTCTGCTTTTTAATTTAGCCCCTAGCTGCTCACATTCCCTCAGCAGAACCTCTGTCCTTGTTCTACCTATGTCACTGGTACCTACGTGGATATCCTGAACCCTGGCACCAGGTAGAACGCACAACATTCGGGACTCTCAAACCTGGTCACAGAGAACAGTGTCTATGCCCCTAACTGTAATAGCTCCAATTACCACTACATTTCTTTTCTCTTCCCCCACTTGGATGGCTCCCTGCACCACGGTGTTGTGGTCAGTTTGCTCATCCTCCCTGCAGCCCCATTCCCGTCCACACATAGAGCAAGAATCTCAAACCTGATGGACAGGGACAGGTGCTGAGGCTCCTGCAACCCTTTTTTTTCATAAATTTAGAGTACCCAATTATTTTTTTTCCAATTAAGGGGCAATTTAGCGTGACCAATCCACCAAATCTGCACATCTTTGGGTTGTGGGGGTGAATCCCACGCAGACATGGGGAGAATGTGCAAACTCCACACGGACAGTCACCCAGGGCTGGGATTCGAACCCGGGTCCTCTGCGCCGTAGGCAGCAGTGCTAACCACGATGTCATGTGCCGGCCCGGCTCCTACAACCCGAACTCCTCACCCAATTCGTGTCTCTTGCATATCTTTGGTTTTATTCACTTCATCATTGATGGCTCGAACCCATAAGTTCTAGAATGAGAAGCCGTTCTCTCTCCTCCTGCCTTTTTGACTAATTGTTCAGTCACCTGACCAAAGATCTCCCTGATGTGGCTCATCTCAAATTCGGTTCAATGACTTCCCTTGGGGCATTTTATCCCCAATGAAAACACCACCACCAACAACAAAAGCTTACAGGCGCGATTCTCCCGTACCGGAGAATCGATTTTTATGCCATTTTCCCAAACGACGCCGTCCCACCATTCATCCAACTGGCGGGAACTGCTTCATCGTGGCCTGCGCCGCGCACATCGGAGAATCCTCCGAGGGGGCAATCGAGGTGCTTCACACAGGCCCCCGCTATTCTCCGGCCCGGATGGGCCGAGCAGCCGCTACGACACAACAGGTTCCCGCCGGCGCCATCCACCCCTCGTCGCTGCCTGCGGGAACTCTGCGGGAACGCTGGGGGGGGGGGGCTCCTTCACCGGGGGGGCCTCTGATGGGGCCTGGCCCGCGATCGGGGCCCACCGATTGGCGGGCCGGCCTCTTCCCCCCCCCCCAAGGCCTACCTCCTTCCGTGGACGGCCCCTGAACGGCGGCGCCATGTTGGTGAGGGGCTGTCGTGCTTAAGACGTTCCCCGCGCATGCGCATGATGGCGCGCCCCAACTGCGCATGCGCAGGATTGGGCTGCCCCAATTGTGCATGCGCGGGTTGGCGCGGCGCCGTAAGGATGCTGGAGTGGCGTGAACTGCTCCAGCGCCGTGCTGGCCCCCAAGGTCATGCCTGGGCCCTGTACGCGCCGTCGTGAAACGCAACGGCGTTCACGACGGCGCGAACACTTAGTCTCCATTTTGGAGAATCGCGCCCTACATTTTTCCAAATTATTTCTTCAATGTTTCATTCGCGTTGAAGCAAAAGCTAATAATATCATCTGATAAAAAATTAAGTGTTAATACAAGAAGTTATTATTACATGCTAAGTGAAAGTTATCAAAGTAATATTTTCTTGATTTTTGCAAGAAACACAGCGTAATTGCAAAGGTAACCTTGATTTATTCAGCATGTCCTTGACAATCAATTGCTATGGCAGATTAATTTACCACCTCTGTCTGTGACTTTCGTGTTTAATTAGATCAGAAGCCACTTATTGTGTTGTGTGCTATGGGACACACAAGACATTACGGTGCGAAAATCTATTAGATTAATGCATATCTTTTGTTAGCAATGGTTTTTGGAATATCCCTCAACGTCTTTAAAATGGAGATAAAAGTTACAATGAAGATCTCGGCCAGAAGTCAGGTGGCAGGAGCATGAGGAACTCAAGAGTCTCAACTTGTTATCTGTTTTGTTTACAGAGTCTGAACTGAATATATAAAATTAAATAAATAAAGTACCTGTAATATCCTGCACGGGGCTTATGGGGTGGGAATGCTTGTCTTCCCTGTGCTCCTTGAGAGGAACCCGGGAGGGATCTGCCGGGTAGTGTATATACAGTTTGTGCAAATCAAACTTTGTTCTTACTTTACTCAGCGTGGACTCCTCGTGTCCTTATTAAAGTACTGGTATAGTCAGTAATGGCCAAACAAGCTCAGTTGGCAGCAGAGGAGAGATTCTTCAGCCATAACTCTTTCTCTTGAGTTCAGCAATTCAAATCACTCACCTTGTCTGTAGGTAGAAGAGGTTTGCTCCTCTCTGCCATTTAAAGTGATCCCGGAGATGTGAAAATAAAAAGAGCTGAGCATAGAAGGAAGGAAATATCAATAAACCCTTCAAGCTGTTTTATAGAGGGAGGGAGCAGGGTTTGGGGAAGAGGTGACCAGTACCTTGGCTGTGGAGGCATGCTTGGTCTGAAAGTTGCAGAATTAATTTGCAAGAAAATAAGAAAACATGGAATGGGAAGATGTCCACAACGCTTCGTACAAGCCCACCTTTTTCTTGGAAAATATGACTTGTGTTTCTTTATAGAGCCTTTCACAACCTCAGGACTTCCCAAAGCTTTTTGAAGTCAATGCAGTGGAGGAAACACAGCAGCAAATTTATCTTCAGAATGTACGAATGACAAGGTGACCTGTTTTTAAATGTCTGTTGAGGGGTTTCTATAGCTGGTTTAGCTCAGTGGGCTAGACAGCTGGTTTGTAATGCAGAACAAGGCCAGCAGTGCGGGTTCAATTCCCGTGCCAGCTCTGTGTACCAGAACAGGTGCAGGAATGTGGACACTAGGGGCATTTCACAGTAACTTCATTGCAATGTTAATGTAAGCCTACTTGTGACAATAAAGGTTATTATTAAATATTGCCCAGGTCATCATTGAGAACTCTATTGCTCTTTTCCAAAATCATCCCAAGAGGACAGGCAGGTCCTCAGTTTAAGATCTTATCTAATTGACAGCACCTCCAACAATGCAGCATTCCCTCAAGTATTGCTCTAGATTGCCAGCTTGGAAATAATTTCAAATGACTTGAATAGGAATTGAATCCCCCCCCCCCCCACCTACTGACAAGAGCATTACCCCCCACTCAACCACAGCTGCTACTCCCCAGCTATTTTAAGCCATGCAGTCAATGACTTCTGGAAAGTCTGTCTCTGATTCTGTAGTGATTGTCCCTTGAAGGGCAACACAGCAGAATAAGGGTCACCTGGCCAGGGTGACCAATCGGGACTCAGAGTTGGGAATCACCGCAGGGGCAGGAGTTCTCCAGGGCACAGGTGTTTGAGAATTAGCTGCAAACATGCCACTGCTCCTGAAGACCACTAAATAAATCCCTTTGCGTTCACGAATATAGGACGTCATTCTCCGAACCCCCGCCGGGTCGGAGAATGGCCGTTGGCCGCCGTGAATCCCGCCCCCGCCGAAGTCTCCGGTACCGGAGATTGGGCGGGGGCGGGAATCGGGCCGCGCCGGTTGGCGGGACCCCCCGCTCAATTCTCCGGCCCGGATGGGCCGAAGTCCCGCCCAGAAATTGCTTGTCCCGCTGGCGTAAATCAAAGCTGGTATTTACCGGCGGGACCAGGCGGCGTAGGCGGGCTCCGGGGTCTTCGGGGGGACGCGGGGCGATCTGACCCCGGGGGGGTGCCCCCACGGTGGCCTGGCCCGCTATCGGGGCCCACCGATCCGCGGGTGGGCCTGTGCCGTGGGGGCACTCTTTCCCTTCCGCCTCCGCCACGGCCTCCACCATGGCGGAGGCGGAAGAGACTCTCCCCACTGCGCATGCGTGGGAAACTGTCGGCGGCCGCTGACGCTCCCGCGCATGCGCCGCATTTCCGCGCCAGCTGGCGGGGCACCAAACGCCATTTCCGCCAGCTGGCGGGGCAACAAACGCCATTTCCGCCAGCTGGCGGGGCGGAAATCCCTCCGGCGCCGGCCTAGCCCCTCAATGTTGGGGCTCGGCCCCCAAAGATGCGGAGCATTTCGCACCTTTGGGCCGGCGCGATGCCCGTCTGATTGGCGCCGTTTTTGGCGCCAGTCGGCAGACATCACGCCGTTGGGGGAGAATTTCGCCCATAGTCTCTGAAAGTGCATCATTACAGATTCCCCCCAAAGAAAGATACGTGCAAAACCACAAAACAGTTTAAACGAACTTCCATTCGGTTATGTTGCCATACCCAGACAGGCGCTCAATAGGAAGCAGAGGTGACTGGAGGTGAATGACTATCTCTTAAGATAAGGCTCACTAGCAGGCAAGGGAGGCTACGGCAAGAGAGTAATGGGAGGGGATCGAAGTCCGGAGTAGGAGAGACTGTGGCTATTCCTGTGGGGCCCAGAGGACCACTGCCGTTGTTCCTAACTGCACAAAAGAAAGCTTTCCTAGGACGGGTCTCCTGTGTCTGTCTGCTTCAGCCTGAAGTGAGAGTCATAATAATTGCCCGCCCAACGATCCCTGCTCAGATCCCAGTTCAATTCAATTCAGTGCCCTTTCGACATAAAATGACTCTGATTTGTGTTCAATTCACAATGACCCCTACCCACCCATGCCTGCAATGGTGGATGTCTCGTCTGCCCACAAAGACAGGCTTAAAGTGGGAATTGGAAGGAAAGAGATCGAAGTGGGAAGATAACACACTCATTTTTAATGGCCAACTGCACCATTCTGGTCAGGCAGCTAAGGTTAAACTTCAACCTTCTGGGGTCAGACTGCAACTGCAGAAAATACATCCACACTTCCCATTATCTTCACAACATCTAAAATGCTTGCACTGACTGAGGATCAACAGCATTTTCATGCATTTCATATTTTTAAAAATGTCTTTCTTTCCTCCATTCTGCATTGTTTTTATTGAATTGGATTTGTTTATTGTCATGTGTACCGAGGTACAGTGAAAAGTATTTTTTTGCGAGCAGCTCAATAGATCATTATGTACATGAAAAGAAAATAAAATAAAAAGAAAATACATAAAAGGGCAACACAAGGGACACAATGTAAATACATAGACACCAGCATCGGGTGAAGCATACAGGAGTGTAACATTACTCAGGTCAGTCCATAAGAGGGTCGTTTAGGAGTTTGGTAACAGCGGGGAAGAAGCTGTTTTTGAATCTGTACGGCATGTTCTCAGACTTTTGTATCTCCTGCCCGATGGAAGAAGTTGGAAGAGTGAGTAACTGGGTGGGAGGGGTCTTTGATTACCTGGCCTGGCGCCTTCAGTCAATAGAATGTGTGGTGAATGTAAATACAGTTAATTCACCAGTTTTGTTCTATGTTTGTAAATACAGTTAATTCACCAGTTATGTTCTATGTTATTAACCCTGTGGGTTTTATCTGTGGGCCATTGTATGGCTTCACCCACAGGGGGAGATGTTGGAGGATGTTGGAGCATGTACAGGCTCAGCCCATGGCTCCGCCCCTTTGAAGGAGTATAAGAGTAGATGGCCTGTGGGACAGTCCTCAGTATGTACCAGTCGCAGGCAGGCAAAGTTGATAGTTAATTAAAACCACTGTTTTACTCCGACATGAGTCCTTGAGTGAATTGATGGTTGCATCAATTTAATTAACGATCTGAACAAAAACGATTATGGAGTCAGCCCTCAAACCTGACAGACTGGAGCTCGATCCACAGGCCGCGGAGGCGAAGGAACTTTTTTTACACTGGCTGCGGTGTTTCAAGGCCTACCTTGCCGCGTCATCAATGCCATCCGTCACGGGCGAACAAAAATTGAGTCTCCTCCACGCACGGGTGAGTCACCGCATTTCTGTGCAACTCAAAGAGGCCACCTCAGATACCACCGCTCTCGCAATCCACGAGCGCATCTACGTGCGGCCTGTGAACGAGGTCTGTGCGCGACATATTCTCATTACTCGATGCCAACGCCCCAGGGAGTCACTCAACGACTATCTGCGCGACCTCAAAGCCCTTGCGCGCAACTGCAACTATCAGGCCGTTACGGCCACTCAGCACATGGAGCTCGCCGTCCGAGACGTCTACGTTGCGGGGGTCAGATCAAATTACGTGCGGCAGTGACTGCTCGAGAAAGGGGCCCAGGACCTGGACGAGATGGTGAAACTGGCGACTTCACTGGAGGTCGCTTTCCAGAGCCTCACTGCATTTCCGGCCGAACACTCGACCCCCTCGTGGGCTCCCGACCAGAGACTACCCCAGGCCTGTGCTGCGCGCCCACCCGTTCATCATGGGGGTTTGCCTTGTTATTTTTGCGGCCAGACTCAACACCCTCGACAGCACTGCCCGGCCCGCAATGCGCACTGCAACAGTTGCGGCCGAAAAGGGCACTTCGCCAAGGTCTGCCTCGCCAAGCCTAAGCACGCGAACTCTCAGACCCGGACTACCGACTCTCAGGCCCGCAGACCTCGCAATGTGGCAGCGTGCCTGCCGACTCCGCACAGCTCGTACGACTCACGGGGGCCGCCATTTTGACCATCCTCCCCCACGCGGCCGGCCACGTGCGATCCATGGGGGCCGCCATCTTGGACGCCATCTTCCTCGACACCCGCCACACTTGATCAACGTTGACCGCCATCTTGGATGCCATCTGCTACGCCGCTCGACGCGTACGACCTGCTCGGACAATCACCGGGGGGCCGCCCCAGCACAACCGACCACGCCGCCGGTTACCCTCAACTCAGCGCAGTCACCTTGGACCAGTCGCGATCCAAGCACCTCAAGAGCTCAATGATTGCCGTCCGGGTTAAAGGGTACGAGACACCTTGCCTGTTTGACTCCGGGAGAACCGAGAGTTTCATCCACCCGGATCTGGTAAGCCGCTGCTCGTTCCCGATATTCCCGGCGCAACAAACAATTTCCCTCGCCTCCGGGTCGCACTTGGTACAAATCCTAGGGTGCACTACGGTAACCTTAGCGGTACAGGGCGCTGAGTACAGTAATTTCCAGCTGTACATGCTCCCAGACCTCTGCGCCCCCCTCCTTCTAGTGCTCGATTTTCAATGTAATCACAAGAGCCTGACGCAAAACTTTGGCGGACCCCTGCCCCCACTCACTGTGTGCAGCCTAGCCACTCTGAAAGTCGACCCTTCTTCCCTCTTCACGAATCTCACCGCTGATTGCAAGCCAGTAGCCACTCGCAGCAGGTGATATAGCATGCAGGACAGAATATTTATTCGGTCTGAGGTCCTGCGTCTCTTGCGGGAAGGAGTCAGAGGCCAGCAATAGCCCCTGGAGAGCTCAGGTGGTGGTCGTCAAGACCGGGGAGAAGCTCCGGATGGTGGTTGATTACAGCCAGACCATTAACCGGTTTACACAACTTGATGTGTACCCACTTCCCCGGACTGCAGACATGGTCAATCAGATCGTTCACTACCGCGTGTTCTCCACGGTGGATCTGAAGTCTGCATACCACCAGCTCCCAATCCGTCCGGAGGATCGCCACTACATTGGGTTTGAGGCAGACGGACGCCTTTTTCATTTCCTCCGGGTCCCTTTTGGCATCACGAACGGGGTTTCGGTGTTCCTACGAGCAACGGACCGAATGGTGGACCAGTACGGGCTGCAGGCCATGTTACCGTACTTGGACAACGTCACCATCTGCGGCCATGATCAGCAGGACCACGACGCCAACCTCCACCGATTTCTCCAAACCGCCCAAAAACTTAATCTCACCTATAATAAGGAGAAATGCGTTTTCCGCACCATCAGGCTAGCCATCCTCGGCTACGTTGTGGAAAACGGAGTCCTAGGGCCCGATCCTGACCGTCTGCGCCCCCTCCTGCAACTTCCTCTCCCTCACTGTCCCAAGGCCCTGAAGAGGTGCCTCGAATGTTTCTCCTATTACGCCCAGTGGGTCCCCAGTATGCAGACAAAGCCCGCCCACTATTTAAGGCCACCCTTTTCCCTCTGGCAGCCTAGGCCCGCCAGGCCTTCAACTGCATCAAGGCGGACATCGCCAAAGCCGCGATGCACGTGGTGGACGGGTCCGTCCCCTTTCAGGTGGATAGCGACGCATCAGAGGTCGCTCTCGCCTCCACTCTCAATTAAGCAGGCAGACCGGTTGCGTTTTTTTCACACACCCTCACCGCCTCTGAACTTCGACACTCCTTGGTCGAAAAAGAGGCTCAAGCCATCATGGAAGCCGTGCGGCACTGGAGGCACTACCTCGCTGGTAGGAGGTTTACCCTTGTCACCGACCAACGATTGGTAGCCTTCAATTTCGACAATACGCAGCGGGGCGAAATCAAGAACGATAAGATCTTGAGGTGGAGAATCGAACTCTCCACCTATAATTACGATATAGTATATCGTCCTGGGAAGCTCAACGAGTCCCCAGATACCCTGTCCCGCGGCACATGCGCCAGCGTGCAAGAGGGCTGACTACGGGCTATCCACGATGATCCACGATGCAAGGGTACGTGATGTCTCGGATCGTGTTTTCCGGGTCCTTAAGGGGGAAGGGGAGCAGCCCCAAGTCATGGTCCACATTGGCACTAACGACATAGGTAGGAAAGGGGACAAGGATGTCAGGCAGGCTTTCAGGGAGCTATGATGGAAGCTCAGAACTAGAACAAACAGAGTTGTTATCTCTGGGTTGTTGCCCGTGCCACGTGACAATGAGATGAGGAATAGGGAGAGAGAGCAATTAAACACGTGGCTACAGGGATGGTGCAGGTGGGAGGGATTCAGATTTCTGGATAACTGGGGCTCTTTCTGGGGAAGGTGGGACCTCTACAGACAGGATGGTTTACATCTGAACCTGAGGGGCACAAATATCCTGGGGGGAGATTTGTTAGTGCTCTTTGGGGGAGTTTAAACTAATGCAGCAGGGGCATGGGAACCTGGATTGTAGTTTTAGGGTACGGGAGAATGAGAGTACAGAGGTCAGGAGCACAGATTTGACGTCGCAGGAGGGGGCCAGTGTTCAGGTAGGTGGTTTGAAGTGTGTCTACTTCAATGCCAGGAGTATACGAAATAAGGTAGGGGAACTGGCAGCATGGGTTGGTACCTGGGACTTCGATGTTGTGGCCATTTCGGAGACATGGATAGAGCAGGGACAGGAATGGATGTTGCAGGTTCCGGGGTTTAGGTGTTTTAGTAAGCTCAGAGAAGGAGGCAAAAGAGGGGGAGGTGTGGCGCTGCTCGTCAAGAGCAGTATTACGGTGGCGGAGAGGATGCTAGATGGGGACTCATCTTCCGAGGTAGTATGGGCTGAGGTTAGAAACAGGAAAGGAGAGGTCACCCTGTTGGGAGTTTTCGATAGGCCTCCAAATAGTTCTAGGGATGTAGAGGAAAGGACGGCGAGGATGATCCTGGATAAGAGCGAAAGTAACAGGGTAGTTATTATGGGAGACTTTAACTTTCCAAATATTGACTGGAAAAGATATAGTTCGAGTACATTAGATGGGTCGTTTATGTACAGTGTGTGCAGGAGGGTTTCCTGACACAATATGTTCACAGGCCAACAAGAGGCGAGGCCACGTTGGATTTGGTTTTGGGTAATGAACCTGGCCAGATGTTGGATTTGGAGGTAGGAGAGCACTTTGGGGACAGTGACCACAATTCGGTGACGTTTACGTTAGTGATGGAAAGGGATAAGTATACACCGCAGGGCAAGAGTTATAGCTGGGGGAAGGGCAATTATGATGCCATTAGACGTGACTTGGGGGGGATAGGTTGGAGAAGTAGGCTGCAAGTGTTGGGCACACTGAATAAGTGGAGCTTGTTCAAGGATCAGCTACTGCGTGTTCTTGATAAGTACGTACCGGTCAGGCAGGGAGGAAGGCGTAGAGCGAGGGAACTGTGGTTTACCAAAGAAGTGGAATCTCTTGTTAAGAGGAAGAAGGAGGCCTATGTGAAGATGAGTTGTGAAGTTTCAGTTGGGGCGATGGATAGTTACAAGGTAGCGAGGAAGGATCTAAAGAGAGAGCTAAGACGAGCAAGGAGGGGACATGAGAAGTATTTGGCAGGTAGGATCAAGGAAAACCCAAAAGCTTTCTATAGGTATGTCAGGAATAAGCGAATGACTAGGGTAAGAGTAGGACCAGTCAAGGACAGGGATGGGAAATTGTGTGTGGAGTCTGAAGAGATAGGCGAGATACTAAATGAATATTTTTCGTCAGTATTCACTCAGGAAAAAGATAATGTTGTGGAGGAGAATGCTGAGGCCCAGGCTATTAGAATAGATGGCATTGAGGTACGTAGGGAAGAGGTGTTGGCAATTCTGGACAGGCTGAAAATAGATGTCCCCGGGGCCTGATGGGATTTATCCTAGGATTCTCTGGGAGGCCAGGGAAGAGATTGCTGGACCTTTGGCTTTGATTTTTATGTCATCATTGGCTACAGGAATAGTGCCAGAGGACTGGAGGATAGCAAATGTGGTCCCTTTGTTCAAAAAGGGGAGCAGAGACAACCTCGGCAACTATAGACCGGTGAGCCTCAGTGGGTAAAGTCTTGGAGGGGATTATAAGAGACAAGATTTATAATCATCTAGATAGGAATAATATGATCAGGGATAGTCAGCATGGCTTTGTAAAGGGTAGGTCATGCCTCACAAACCTTATCGAGTTCTTTGAGAAGGTGACTGAACAGGTAGACGAGGGTAGAGCAGTTGATGTGGTGTATATGGATTTCAGTAAAGCGTTTGATAAGGTTCCCCACGGTAGGCTATTGCAGAAAATACGGAGGCTGGGGATTGAGGGTGATTTAGAGATGTGGATCAGAAATTGGCTAGCTGAAAGAAGACAGAGGGTGGTGATTGATGGGAAATGTTCAGAATGGAGTTCAGTTACAAGTGGCGTACCACAAGGATCTGTTCTGGGGCCGTTGCTGTTTGTCATTTTTATCAATGACCTAGAGGAAGGCGCAGAAGGGTGGGTGAGTAAATTTGCAGACAACACTAAAGTCGGTGGTGTTGTCGACAGTGTGAAAGGATGTAGCAGGTTACAGAGGGACACAGATAAGCTGCAGAGCTGGGCTGAGAGGTGGCAAATGGAGTTTAATGTAGAGAAGTGTGAGGTGATTCACTTTGGAAGGAATAACAGGAATGCGGAATATTTGGCTAATGGTAATGTTCTTGGAAGTGTGGATGAGCAGAGGGATCTAGGTGTCCATGTACGTAGATCCCTGAAAGTTGCCACCCAGGTTGATAGGGTTGTGAAGAAGGCCTATGGAATGTTGGCCTTTATTGGTAGAGGGATTGCGTTCCGGAGTCAGGCGGTCATGTTGCAGCTGTACAAAACTCTGGTACGGCCGCATTTGGAGTATTGCGTACAATTCTGGTCACCGCATTATAGGAAGGAGTGGAGGCTTTGGAGCGGGTGCAGAGGAGATTTACCAGGATGTTGCCTGGTATGGAGGGAAAATCTTATGAGGAAAGGCTGATGGACTTGAGGTTGTTTTCGTTGGAGAGAAGAAGGTTAAGAGGAGACTTAATAGAGGCATACAAAATGATCAGGGGGTAGATAGGGTGGACAGTGATACCGTCTCCCTCCGAGACCTTGCACCTGCAGGCTCCGCCACCACTACGTCCACAATACCCCCCTGCGTTGTACCCCGCTCTTTCTCCCATGCCCAGCACCCCTGCGCCCATTTGGCTCCCGCGCGCTCTTCCACCTGGCACACCTGTCCGCAGGAATGAAGCTCAGGAAGAGCCGCTCCCGGAGTCCACCCCTGGGGCTGCACCAGACCCACTTCCCCAGCCACCTGAAGCGGCTGCAACACTAGTGCTTCGGCGGTCGCAGCATACGATCCGGGCGCTGGACCGGCTGAACTTGTGACCCATCACCCCCACCGGACTTTATTTTTTTACAGGGGTGAATGTGGTGAACGTAAATACAGTTAATTCACCAGTTATGTTCTATGTTTGTAAATATAGTTAATTCACAAGTTATGTTCTATGTTGTTAACCCTGTGGGTTTTATCTGTGGGCCGTTGAATGGCTTCACCCACAGGGGGAGATGTTGGAGGATGTTGGAGCATGTACGGGCTCAGTCCCTTTGAAGGAGTACAAGAGTAGCTGGCCTTTGGGACTGTCCTCAGTATGTACCAGACGCAGGCAGGCAAAGTTGATAGTTAATTAAAACCACTGTTTTACTCCGACACGAGTCCTTGAGTGAATTTATGGTCGCATCAGAATGTTCATCCAACATGCTTGGCGCTGCCTTCAATCTCCCTCCATCAGCAGACACCAGGAAGTACCAGCAATAATCAATTCCCAATCAGTTTTCCCTGACACCCATCAATTCATGTCTTCGCCATGCATCACAAATTAAGTCAAAAGGTCAGTTTTCACCCAACAGCTATAAGAATGGGCAACACAGGAAAGCGGTGTAACATTTTTCAATGTGTTTCCGTTAAAGTATGGAAACTTAGCAATATCCACTCACATGCATACCCTTGGTGCATGATAAAGTCTTCCTCTTCCCTTAACTATCATTGCTACGTGAGAAAACCCTCTGGCTTCACAGGCTGCTCAGATGCTCTTGACTGACACCATCTGGGTTTTGGAGCCTGTGAAGGCCATGAGCACTGCCTGCACTCTTCCACTGCAACAGGAGGGAGGAGCATGTCAGATACTGAGTGAGGTAGGTGGCATAAGTGCTTTGAGCTGTCCCCATTCCTTCATAATTCTTTTAGCCCAGCCATGTTTCAATGTGGATTTCAATTTCAATTGTGAGTGTTCTTCCTCTCTTGCTTCAAACTCCCAACTTTTCCAAATGTGGATGCTTTAGATAAATGCTGGTGTTTTTCCTCCTGTGGGAGGAAGCCGGGTGCTCCGGTTTCCTTCCACAGTCCAAAGATGTGCAGGTTAGGTGGATTGGCCATAATAAATTGCCCTTAGTGTCCAAAAAAAAAGGTTAGGTGGGGTTGCTGGGTTACGGGGATGGGATAGGGTTGAGGTGTGGGCTTGGGTAGGGTGCTCTTTCCAGGGGCCAGTGCAGACGTGATGGGCCAAATAGCCTCCTTCTGCACTGTAGATTCTATGATTCTATGAATAGGGAGATACGGGCTCAGGTGACCTACACTTTGGTCAAAGAGGGAGGTTTATTTTGTAAATATTTTTGTCAGCTTTTTCAAAATGTTTAACATAATTTACATTACACACATTTAACTAACATTTAACAATCCCTCCCTCAACCCGAAAACAATTAATCAACTAACTACCCCCTTTTAGCTGCTGACTGAGGCAAATTCCTTAAAGTGACATCTGAAAGGACACCATGTGAAACCCCTCCTCATTGTAGGTTTTAAGCAGCTCATTAATGGGACAGAGAGAGAGAGGCAGAGAGATGGTGAGGTTTAAAAAGTGCTAAGAACACTGGAGTCAGCAGCTATTTATAATAACAGAACAGACAATCCTCTGGAGCATGTCCACTGTCAGGAAATAGCAGTCCCAAGAAACAAAAGCAGAACAAAGCAACACAACAGCTGATAGAGAGAAAATCCTCTCCTCTTAAGATAGCAACAAGATAGTGAAAAAGAATCTCTCATAGAGGTACCAATGTCTTAAAGGGGAAGGATAAAGCTGCCGAGAGCATCGCAGTGGGCTTGCTAGCCATGGATTGAGATCTACACACAAGTAGAGCATGAGGAAAGATCCTTGTGTTCCGCTTGTTATGGGCCCTATTTTCAAGCTGTATAATGTTAAATTGTTGCTTTTTTGGCAATCAAATAAAGTGCTCAGTAATTTTGACCTCAATTTCTCTGGTTGATGGTTTCACTTGCATTCAGAAGGCAAGGGCACGATTCTCCGACCTCGTTGCGCTCTCGCTCAAGTGTAACAAGGCCAGGTGAATAGCGGGAGAGGGCAAAAAGCAGATCCGCGCCAGGCGGCAAACAGTTTGCGATGCAACCGGCCCGCTCCCGGATCTCGCCTTAATTAGGTGAGGAACCAATTATCACCGCTTAAGCCCTATTTCCATACAATTAACGAGAGCCACTCTTTATACAAAGGCCTCCAATCAGTTAGCGGCCTCCCCAGCAAGTGGTCACACTGGCGCCAATTAGTACTCCTTTTGAAAAACGTGAATCGGGCGGAAGGGCTTCTGTGGGGAGCCAAAGAGGTGAATAGCCATCTTTGCTCGCAGACAAAGAGCCCGGGGGTGCAGCTGTTACTACCCCCGTGCTTGATGGGGAAGGAGGGTGGGGGACCCTCGGCTGGGGGTGGGGACCCTCCGCAGGTGCGGGTCACCATGGGGGGGGGTGGTGGTGGGGGGAGACGCTGGTGGGGCAACCCGGGGACAACCATTTGTGGCACCACCATGCCAACCCCTGGATCATGTGTTCCCATTCCGAGCCAACCCTTGTCCCTCCCTGTCTGCCCCACCAATCACCCATACTCCCACAGACTGCTGAGGCCTCTGGCTGCGCGGCTGAAGACTATTGCTGATAATGAATTGGCAATCGTTGTTAAGTGAGCACTTCACAGATGCCAAGCGGATTCCCGTGGATGGTGGGCCATGTAGCATGTGGGATTCGTAGCCTAGCATCCCAATCAAACTTTGATGCCTGGACACTGTGCCTGAACACTGTGGGAGGCAAGACCACACACGCAACGTTCAAACAGACAGGGGATGGGACAGAGCTTTGAGGGCATGTACACGGCTCGAGGGTAGGTGTGTGCCACAGGCAGATGGGGGGGCGGGGAGAGAGAGAGGTTGGGGTTTGCATGCCTAGAGTGATGGGTTCAGCCCGCATTGCGGAAGGAAGTGACAGAGGCATCATAATGGTGTACAAAAAGGAGTTTAATGTGCTGTACAATACCCCATTCCCGGTGGTGCCACTCATTGCCGATGCCACCTCCTGCACCCATAGCCTCTGGGACTCCTCCAAGCAGCTATGGATCTGCTGTAGTGACGCTGATATTGCCCTCTGAATGTCCCGGCCACTTCCTATCATCTCCATCAGCTCTGGGTAACCCTGTATCAGAGGCTCAGCACCAGGCTGGGACTCAGCTGGGTCCTGGTATCCAGCAGCCCACTGACTGCTGTCTCGCCTGAGGGGTTCCTGCCTCCACCAGATGTGCATCGTCAGCAGTGTGGTGCTCATCAGATTGTGCCCCAGACGCCTGACTACTAATATTTCCCACCGAGGTGCGTGTATCTGCGCTGGTGGAGGTTGGGGATGATAGCTGTGCCGTGACTACAGTTGCATCCTCAGAGCTCCCCTCCGAGGTGTTCTCCTTGGAGTCAGGAGAGGGGGCCATCCGAGACGGGCCGGCTCTGTCGCCTGGAGGTCCTGCGGGAGAATGGACATGTGGTCAGTAGGAGAGATGGGACAGTCAGTAAGGCAAGAACAACTCACGTTTGACAGGTCCTCCGAATGGAACCCAGTGGTGCCTCACCTCTGCGGTATCCACCAGCCTCCGTGTTGGTGACTACCCTGTCCTCGGCCACTCCAGTCACCTCCAGGGTCCGCTCCTCAAAGCAGGTGAGGATTCTGATGTCCGGCACCCCACTGCCAGTCTGGGCCCTCTCCCGCCAATTATGGGAGACCTTTTCCTGAAGAGACACAGAGTGGGCATCGTTAGCCACAAGCGTGGTTCACAGTGGTGGAGAGGGTGGGTGTGAAGGAAGGGTTGGGGGGGGGTTGAAGAGAGCAGGGGGTGGAGGAAGGGTTGGGGGAGTTGAAGGAGGAAAAGAGATGGATGCTCTCATGGTGGTGGTGGGGGTGGGGGGGGGGGAGAGAGAAGCCTTGAGGTGGGCGGGGATGGTGGTGGGGGGATTGGTCTCTACTCACACGTGCAGCCCAGTGTAGGTCATTGACCTTCCTGCACTGAAGGCCGGGGCTACTGGTCACACTGCCTGAGCTGACTGCAGCTGCCACCTCGTCCGAGGGAGGCAGCACCGGCTGTCTTGTGGCTCACCCTCTGGGAACCCTGGGGAACAGGACATCCTTCCTGGCCTCCACCGCTTCCAGGAGTCTCCCAGATCAGCATCCCCGAATCTTCGGGCTGGCCACCTCTGCGCCACTGTTGCTAGCTGGCTGGGGTTGGCAGAGCAAGTGCAGCTTAAGTGCTGCTCGAATTTGTTAGCAAGGGACTGGCGAGGACAGTCTCGGTGAATCAGCTGGCGAGCCTTCATTTGCGGTGAGAAGCCCTTGAGGCCTTGTTAAGTAGACCAGTTGACGTTGAATTGCGTTGCCGACTTAGCTGGGCCTAGCGCAAGGAAGCTTGCGGCAATTCTCGCTTGCTACAACATTTAGAAATGTTTCCGTAGACTCACGCCCAAAGTTAGAGTTAATTTCCCCTAAATTGAGATTTTGGCATCAAGGCAGCATTTGATTGAGTATGGCATCAAGGAGTCCTAGCAAAACTGGAGTCAGTGGGAATCAGGGGGCGGGGGAACTCTTCACTGGTTGGAGTCACACCTGGCACAAAGGAAGATAGTTGTGGTTGTTGGAGGTCAGTCATCTCAATTACCGGAACATCACTGCAGCAGTTGCTCAGGGTAGTGTCACAGGCCCAACCATCCTCCGCTGCTTCATCAATGACTTTTCTTCCAACATAAGGGCAGGTGTGGGAACGTTCACTGATGATTGTCAAATGTTCAGCACCATTTGCGACTCCTCAGACACTGAAGCAGTCACATGCACATGCTGCAAGACCTGGACAATGTCCAGGCATGGGCTGAAAAGTGGCAAGTAACATTCATGTGCCAGACAATGGCCATCTCCAATAAGAGGGAATCAAACAATGACCATTGACATTCAATGGCATTACCATCACTTAATCCCCCACAATCAATATCCTTGGGAATATTGACCAGAAACTGAACTGGACTAGCCATATAAATACTGTGGCTACAAGAGTAGGCCAGAGGCTAGGAACCCTACCGCGAGTAACTCACTACCTGACTTCCCAAAGCCTGTCCACCTTCTGCAAGGCATAAATCAGGAGCACTCCCCACTTGCCTGGATGAGTGTAGCACCATCAACACTCAGGATGCTCAACACCATCCAAAACAAAGCAGCCGCTTGGTGTGGGAACTTTCGCTGATGATTGCATAATGTTTAGCACCATTTGCAACTCCTCAGACACTGCAGCAGTCTGCAAACATTCAGTCCCTCCACCACCGAAGCAGAGTAGCAAACGTGTATACCATCTACAAGATGCCCTGCAAGAACTTACCAAGGCTCCTTAGGCAGCACCTTCAATTCTAGACCACTACCATCTAGGTAGCATTCTGGATAGCACAATTGCTTCACAGCTCCATGGTCCCAGGTTCGATTCCGGTTTGGGTCACTGTCTGTGCAGTGTCTGCACATCCTCCCCGTGTGTGCGTGGGTTTCCTCCGGGTGCTCCGGTTTCCTCCCACAGTCCAAAGATGTGCAGGTTAGGTGGATTAGTCATGATAAATTGCCCTTAGTGTCCAAAATTGCCCTTAGTGTTGGGTGGGGTTACTGGGTGATGGGGATAGGGTGGAGGTGCTGAACTTGGGTAGGGTGCTCTTTCCAAGAGCCGGTGCAGACTCGATGGGCCGAATGGCCTCCTTCTGCACTGTAAATTCTATGATAAACAAGAGCAGGAGATACCTTGGAACACCATCACTTGGACCTTCCCCTCCAAATCACTCACTGTCCTGACTTGGAAATATAGCGCCATTCCTTCACTGTTGGGTCGAAATCCTGAACTCCTTCCCGAATGGCACAGTGGGTGTACCTACACCACAGTTCAAGCAGGCAGCACACCACCATCTTCTCACGGGCAATTAGGGATGGGCAACAAATGCTGGCCTAACCAGCGATGCCAAATCCTGTAAAAATGAATTTTAAAACAATTCACGTCAAGTTCTCTATGTAGTCGTGAATTCCACATTTTCACCACTCCCAGGTCAAGAGGTAATTCCTGAGTTCTCATTTGGAGTTATTAGTGGTCATGGGGGGAATTTGTCAAATTTCCGTCCAAAGTCAGTGTACCTTTTTCTGGCCCATGCATGATGATTCCCATGGCATGCAGGACTGGAATATTTAGGCCTATAACTTATAGTAATGGGTCCTGGTATTAGTCTCCCCCCCTCAAGCAAAATGATCTTCCCTTGACAATGCTACCAAATCCTTTCATAAATTTTAACGGCCTTTATTAAGTTTCGCTCACAGTTTCCTAAAGAACCTCAAACTAATCAGGCTTTCCTCTATCTGCTCAGTCCTGCCTTCATCTTTGTAATAAATGTAAAGGTGCAATACTGTTTCAAAATCTGTTGGAATAATTTGAATAAAACATTTGTGCAACAGCTTGACACTATGACAATAAAGTTAAGACAGATTAATCACGGAGTTATTCGATTGTATCAGTGACCTTCATTTTTATTAATACATACTCAGCACCAGGTAAAATTTGTAAAAGTCAGAAAATTAACATGAGGTTTCTGTGTGGTATAATGACCTTTTAGTCACATTAAGAGATTTTTTATTAGCCATAGATTTATAATAATTTGCTTTACGGGAATGAACTTTCATCAAATTCATTTTTTTGCTAAATGGGCATCATTGCCCTTCCTTACACATGAATTCCTTCTTCCTTGAGATCACAGTTTTCTCCGTACTTCTCTCCTGTAATGGGGGTGGGGTGCGGGGGAGCTCCTTTCTGCACATGGGGTATCCATAGAAACAGGAGCAGATCATTCTGCCCTTGAGGTCTGTTCCACCATTCAATTATATCATGGCTGATGAGCATCTCAATTCCACTGAACCCGTCTTTGCCCCCTGTCCTTTGACTAATTTGTACTAACAATCTACCAATCGATCTCTGTCTTGAAAGCTCCATCACCATCCCCCCTCCCCCCGCAATCGTCACCCAGCCCCAGCGCTCAGATCTTGGTAGATATCATCCTTTGTGTAAAGGAATACATCCTGATTTGCTCCTGAACAACCCATTTAAAGGTTGTGCTAATTTAAAGGTTGTGCCTACCTAGGTAAAATCATCCACTCTGCAGTCTATGTTTGGTGCGAGTGGTTCTCGTTGGGGATGGGATGGTTAAACATGCACTATTTGTGCTGTTCAGCTCATTGGTAGCACAGTGGTTAGCACTTTTGCTGCACAGCGCTAGGGCCCCAGGTTTGATTCCCATTTGAGTCACTGTCTGTGCGGAGTCTGCACGTTCTCCCCGTGCCTGCATGGGTAACCTCCGGGTGCTCCAGTTTCCTCACACAAGTCCCAAAAGACATGCTTGCTAGGTGAATTGGACATTCTGAATTTTCCCTCAGTGTATCCGATCAGGCACCGGAGTGTGGCGACCAGGGTATTTTCACAGTAACTTCATTGCAATGTTAATGTAAGCCTACTTGTGACAATAATAAAGATGATTATTATTATTATTACTTATGCATTCATACAAAGCATGATGAAACTCCTCGCCATCCCCACCATTACCTCATGGACTTGAAAGTGAGAGTACCCTATTTGAAGGGCATCCAGACTAGCCTGCCTCCCTTAACCCCTTATCCTGGCCTCAGGCCCTCCACTCACCCTACGCAACCCCGCCACCCGCACCTCTTCCAGCCTTTGCACAGTTTGTGCAACTGGCACCTTAAATGAGAGAAGTTATGAACAGTCTCCAAGAAGGCGAAAGCAGCATCTATTAACCTCAAATTCATGGAAGAGGTGGACCTCGCCAATTGCACCCTACTTATATACAGTTGTAAAATTTTGCATTCCAATTTTCTACTGGCGAGGAACTTAACTTGGAGGAGGAACGTAATTCTGGTGGGTTGGTGTTTTTATGAGCATGCAGGATATGTTAATCCATGTAAACCATCTTCCCGACACTATTTGTTGGAAAGCCCGACCCATATTTAAAGTCCTGAGAACAGAATTACAACAGCAGATAGTGCCCAGGTGGCACTGCCAAGGTGCCAGGCTAGCAGTGCCAATGTGCCCTGGTGCCATCAGGAGTGCTGGGGTACCACCCTGCCCAGAGCCTGGCTACCCAAGGGCCTCTGATGGCCTGGTGAACCCCCCCAAGTGCCCTTACACCTGGGCCACGTTCGTGTGGACCAGTGCTAAATGGCGTGAGGCCGAGGTCTCCCAGTCTCGGGCGTTCGTTTCCAGACCTCAGGGGAATCGGGCACCGACATATTTAAATGAGCTGAATAGCTCACTTAAATATGTTAATTAGATCTTGTCTCATTAGATCTTGCAAGGGGTTCCAAGCGTCTCAAATCTCATGCAGGCCTCTCGCGAGATTTAACAGCCTCGTCATGTTAACAATGTCAGCTGCGACAAAGCCATTCGATCGCGTCCATAGTTTCTCCAAATCTACCCGACTGAATCTTTTTAGAATTTTCAACACCTCTATCAGATAACCCAATCAATATTCTAAACTCTGTGGAATAAGAGAGGGTTATGCAAATTGTCCTCACAATTTGAAATGAAATGAAATGAAAATCGCTTATTGTCACAAGTAGGTTTTAAATAAAGTTATTGTGAAAAGCCCCAGTCGCCACATTCCGGCGCCTGTTCGGGGAGGCTGGTACGGGAATTGAACCGTGCTGCTGGCCTGCCTTGGTCTGCTTTCAAAGCCAGCGATTTAGCCCTGTGCTAAACAGCCCCCTGAATATCCACATTCATAGGTTCTAATTCACCAAAGAGAAGGAATTGGTAGATGTTGAGTCTGGAGAAGGGGGTGTAGATAGCCGGGGTCACATTGTGCTCCAAAAAGACGAGGTGTTGGGTGTCTTAAAAAATATTAAGGTAGATAAGTCCCCAGGGCCGGATGGGATCTACCCCAGAATACTGAAGGAGGCTGGAGAGGAAATTGCTGAGGCCTTGACAGAAATCTTTGGATCCTCGCTGTCTTCAGGGGATGTCCCGGAGGACTGGAGAATAGCCAATGTTGTTCCTCTGTTTAAGAAGGGTGGCAGGGATAATCCCGGGAACTACAGGCCGGTGAGCCTTACTTCAGTGGTAGGGAAATTACTGGAGAGAATTCTTCGAGACAGGATCTACTCCCATTTGGAAGCAAATGGACGTATTAGTGAGAGGCAGCACGGTTTTGTGAAGGGGAGGTCGTGTCTCACTAACTTGATCGAGTTTTTCGAGGAGGTCACTAAGATGATTGATGCAGGTAGGGCAGTAGATGTTGTCTATATGGACTTCAGTAAGGCCTTTGACAAGGTCCCTCATGGTAGACTAGTACAAAAGGTGAAGTCACACGGGATCAGGGGTGAACTGGCAAGGTGGATACAGAACTGGCTAGGCCATAGAAGGCAGAGGGTAGCAATGGAGGGATGCTTTTCTAATTGGAGGGCTGTGACCAGTGGTGTTCCACAGGGATCAGTGCTGGGACCTTTGCTCTTTGTAGTATATATAAATGATTTGGAGGAAAATGTAACTGGTCTGATTAGTAAGTTTGCAGACGACACAAAGGTTGGTGGAATTGCGGATAGCGATGAGGACTGTCTGAGGATACAGCAGGATTTAGATTGTCTGGAGACTTGGGCGGAGAGATGGCAGATGGAGTTTAACCTGGACAAATGTGAGGTAATGCATTTTGGAAGGGCTAATGCAGGTAGGGAATATACAGTGAATGGTAGAACCCTCAGGAGTATTGAAAGTCAAAGAGATCTAGGAGTACAGGTCCACAGATCACTGAAAGGGGCTACACAGGTGGAGAAGGTAGTCAAGAAGGCATACGGCATGCTTGCCTTCATTGGCCGGGGCATTGAGTATAAGAATTGGCAAGTCATGTTGCAGCTGTATAGAACCTTAGTTAGGCCACACTTGGAGTATAGTGTTCAATTCTGGTCGCCACACTACCAGAAGGATGTGGAGGCTTTAGAGAGGGTGCAGAAGAGATTTACCAGAATGTTGCCTGGTATGGAGGGCATAAGCTATGAGGAGCGATTGAATAAACTCGGTTTGTTCTCACTGGAACGAAGGAGGTTGAGGGGCGACCTGATAGAGGTATACAAAATTATGAGGGGCATAGACAGAGTGGATAGTCAGAGGCTTTTCCCCAGGGTAGAGGGGTCAATTACTAGGGGGCATAGGTTTAAGGTGAGAGGGGCAAAGTTTAGAGTAGATGTACGAGGCAAGTTTTTTACGCAGAGGGTAGTGGGTGCCTGGAACTCACTACCGGAGGAGGTAGTGGAGGCAGGGACGATAGGGACATTTAAGGGGCATCTTGACAAATATATGAATAGGATGGGAATAGAAGGATACGGACCCAGGAAGTGTAGAAGATTGTAGTTTAGTCGGGCAGTATGGTCGGCACGGGCTTGGAGGGCCGAAGGGCCTGTTCCTGTGCTGTACATTTCTTTGTTCTTTGTTCTTTGTTCTAATAGGGAATGATGGATGAGAATAACGAACTTCAATAGTGAATGATTTTTTTCCCTCGACGTAAGTTTAGTCGCTGCACTTTTACTGTTTCCCGAATTGATTCCAGCACAAACTCAGACAACAGAGCAACCCACAAACCACTGTGTGCAAATAAAGGAATCAAAGAGAAAAATAAGACAAATACGACAACTCAAAGACAACTTAATACCTGGGACTCTGTTTTCTTTAAATTCTGACAGGAATAATGTTTCCCCGATGCCAAGGTGACAGGATAAAGAAATAAATTACATTTACATGGCAATGGTTAGCCCCTCAGGATGTCCCAAAGCACTGTACAAGCAACAATGGTGTTTTGACGTGAAGTCACTGTTGGAAACACGGCAGACAATTGCTGCACAACAAGCTCATGCAAACAGCAATCGAACAATCACTAGATTGACTAGTTTAATGATGTTTGTTGAGGGATCAACATTGTTCAGGACAAAGGGAATAATTCTTCCTTCAAAATATGCTATTGGACTTTTTGCATGCACTTGTAGGGTAGATAGACTTTATTTTAATGTCCCATCTGAAACACATCCGCTTCTGACATATTTAATTTTTGCCTACAGGAGGAAGGGAGTGGGGCATGAAACACACAGGCACAAAATGCAAAATCTGCTGTGCCATTTGAAATTAATGCTGAGTTCAAACAGAGCCTTAACACGTTGAATTGTATGGAGGAGGTATAAACACTTGAGAAGGGTGAACTTATGGTCTGTTTAAATGGCATGGTCTGACATGACTGAAATTCGCACCCGTTTAAAGTTGGGAAAAAATCATCAGCCTTCACTCAGAGAAAAAAAATGGACACTCGCTACCAGATTGCATTGATTGACAGACCTTACGGTATAGCTTCGAACCAAACCACTAGCAATTTGGTTTTTACAATTTTGTAGACTTCATTGTTTACATTTCTTGATGTTTGTTATTATAGCTAAGCCCATTAAGAATGCATGGTTGAGTTTCAAAAGATTCAGAACCACTTACCTCAGCAGGAGACTGATTCTAGTTTTGATTGACAGTTTTAATAGATTAATAAAGGATTGGTTGTCTTTGATGTGGTTGGCATGTTTGTTTGTCCAACACATTGGTGACTTAAGGAGATTTGAATTTTTGACTAGGTCTCATGAATGATAGTTGTTTTCAGTGTTTTTGATGAGATCTCTATTATGTTGTTTGCAGTTTATTTGTTCATCTCCACATGGCTTCTGAGGTTTGCCGATTGTGAATATTGGGTGAATGGCTATGCAGAATACATGGAAGGTATGGAGGTGCTTGGGGGATATGGGGATAATGGGGCAGGGGAAGGAGGAGGGGGCATGACGGCATGGAGGCATAGGGGCATAGGTGCCACGGGGTATTGTTGGGTGGGGTGGGCAGTGAGGGAGTATGTGAAAGTTGAGGGTTGAAGGCCTAACAGCCTTTAATGCAACTATGTCAATGTCCCAGATAACCAAGGTGGGCCTTCCAACCAAGATTACGCGCCTCCGTCACTGCTTTCATACAATCATAGAATATACAGTGCTGAAGGAGGCCATTTGGCCTATCAAGTCTGCACCAGCCCTTGGAAAGAGAACCCTACGCCTCCACCCTATCCCTGTAACCCACTAACCCCACTTAACCTTTTTGGACACTAATGGCAATTTAGCACGGCCAACCCACCTAACCCACACATCTTTGAACTGTGGGAGGAAACACCCGGAGGAAACCCACGCACACACGGGGAGAACGGGCAGACTCTGCACAGACGGATAAGCCGGGAATCAAACCTGGGACCCTGGAGCTCTGAAGCAACAGTGCTAACTGCTGTGCTACCATTCCGCCCCTGCTTCAGACTGCTTCAATCAACAAAATCTATAGTGGCGTACAAAACTGATTGTGCCTGAAAACAGTCATGTTGGGGACTGTATGCACTCGTTAACCTTCACACGGTCAGCATGAAATATTCTTGCCCCTTGCTCATTGCGATCACATGGGATTGCACCCAGAATTTATCTGTGCTGTTTATTGGCTGCACACCTGTCCGGGAATGCAGGAGGAAGGCAAGCTATAAGGCATCTCTGATGCCTCTGATTGACAGGCAAAACCAACGAAAGGGCAGACTGAATACAGAAGGAAAATGGATGCAACAAGTGCTGAGAGGCCAGCAAGGTTCTCTGACACTGCCCTGGTGCAACCAGCAGACATGAGAGTGGGCATCTTCTTTCCAATGCTCAGCCGCCTGCCAAACCCCATCGGCGGGCATCAACTCAGGACACAATGGATAGAGATCATGGAAATGTCAATGCTAGGAGCTTAATTCCCAGAATATATAGTTGTAGCCTAAATAGGGAACCTTTCTCAAATGCATAAAAAGGGAGTATGAAGCTTAAAAATGTATACAAGGCTTCAGAGCTGAACTAATGCATTACAAAAGTGAGATAACAAGAGCAGAAAAATTCACTGAACATTTCTGCAATTTATCGCTGCCCATTCAGGCAAGAACTGGTCTCGTGATGGAATGTTTAAACATCACAATCAAAAAAACACGCTCGCTCAGCTAGAATAATGACAAACACCAATAAGTGGACTCGAGGGACTGCAGGAAATGCCTCATAATTCTCTGTAAACACTATTGCACTCAATATTTATGACTGCATCATAATCATAATAATTTGACGGCAACAAGATCATTGTATCATCAAAACTGCTGCACATTGCAAATGAAACCAGTGCCTCTATTGAAAGGAATTGAGCACTTTCAATCGTTCTTACCCTCCAGCTCATTAATGCAAAATTATACGAGCAGAAAATGTCTACATGTGCAGAATTGAGGGGAACAAAGTACTAAAGATCCCTTTCAACAGTGATGAACAATCTCGCGGAGGAAATTTCCTCTCAGATTCCGCCTTCCCCACTGTTGAACCTTGAAAAATCGGAGTTTAATTGGCACATGAATCCAATATGGGTCAGTGTGAGGTGTGCTGTTTAGTAGGAACAGTAAGGGGAGTACATACTGATTAGATTTTCGCCATGCAAACATGACCCGGAAAACATGCTCCAGAAATTGGAATTTTTGATCCAGAGTGGCGGGCCTCTGGGAGTCAGGGTGGGCCACCCAGGAACAAATGTGGAGTCTGCCTGGGGCTGAGGTGGGCTGGGCAGAAAGGCTGGGCTGGATTCTCCATTATTGGGGCTATGTTCCCACGCCGGCGTCAAAAAGGTAGAGTTTTATGCCAGAAAAACTTGGATCAAAGGGACACAAATTCCCAGCCCTGCAGGGGGCTAGCAGGGACCCGGAGTAGATCTTGCAGCTTTTGCTGCAGATACGGGCCCCCGCACTTCTGGGTCGGAGGCCATGCATGCGCACGGTGGCAGCCTCCAGCAGCCACGCTGTGCTCCGTGGCAGACTTGGACCGCAAAGCTAGACCCACAAAACAGAACCCTGATCGGCCGGGCGCCCGACCCTCAACCCCCGCACAAGCATTCCACGGCCGCCTATAAGGCCCCCCCTGGCCTCCGATCGGCCCGCCCTCGACCAGGGCGTCCATGGACTGAGTCTGCAGCCGCCACACACGAGTATCCCGATTGGCTGGAGCATATTAATTCCACACCGTCGGGACTTCGGTCGGTCGGGGCAGAGAATGGCTGAACGGGCCTCTGGCAATGGCCCCAGATAGGTCCCCGAGTATGCCGCTTTTTAGGGCCCGCAGAATTGATGAGCCGGCGCCGGTCCTGATTTCTTGCGGGAACACCGATTCTTCTCCCCTGAGCCAGCCTCGATTTTGGCGCGAGGGTGATGAAAATCTAGCACCCTGTCTTTGTGCACCAACATTTTAGAATCGCTTAGAATCATAGAACCACTACAGTGGAGAAGGAGGCCATTCAGCCCATCGAGTCTGCACCGACCCTCTTAAAGTGCAACATAACTAGGCCCAGCACGCCCCCCCTCCCCAATCCCCATTATCCCACCTATCCTTTTTGGACACTGAGGGGCAATTTAGCATGGCCAATCCACCTAACCTGCACGTCTTTGGACTGTGGGAGGAAACCGGAGCACCCGTAGGAAACCCACGCAGACACGGGGAGAACATGCAGACTCCGCACAGACAGTGACCCAGCCTGGAATCGAACCTGGGACCCTGGAGCTGTGAACAACTGTGCTAACCACTATGCTACCGTGCTGCCCACTTGAACTGACTGGCTTGCTAGGCCATTTCAGTGGCCTGTTAAGAGTCAACCACAATGAATGGAGGCAGCTGCTTATTTATATAAGCAGCTGCCTCCATCAAACATCCATCCACAAATCCTGGCTTAGGCCCTTGCAAAAATAGTATATGCCATGTTCATTGCCAAGACGTCCGGATTTCAACCTCTTCCACCATTTTTGTCATGATGGAGAGGCTCTCTGGCGTAATGAAAATTCAGGCTCATGTGTCTCAGTAAGTTAGGATAATAGAGTGGTCTAATAGTTGAGATACACAAATCAGTACAAGTAGCATTACCATTTAATAAAACCAAAAAACTATTATTGAAGCAAAGTAAAGGAAACAACAATTTATACCTCATGAGAAAAGAGTGCTGATTGATTGTCAAGTGGACTTTAATTGGTAGACGTGTTGCCATGGAGATAGAAGCCGTAGATTCAGCTTTGTCTTTTTCAACTAAACAACAGCTTGGCGGACAGCCATTCCCCGGTTCATTCCCTATGAAAATGCTTTGACCAATCAAAGTCGACCTGCCTGGTTTGAATTTGGACAAAATGCTTGGCAGTTAATTGTTTATGAATTCATTCTCCATGGCAGTGCCTTGGAAAATAATTTCCTCTGAAAAATATATTATCAGTAGTCAAGGCAGATCTGCCACCCACTTGTGCCATTGGATGTTGAAAGGAGTCAGAGATAAGATGGCAGAGGTGTCGAACATCATGGCCGGGATTCTCGTTCTGGGGACTAAGTCCCCACGCTGGCGGGAAAACCGGCGCCAATGACTCCGGCGTCAACGGCCCTACAAGATGTGGAATTCTCATCTGTCTAGGGGCCTAGGTGGACGCCGGAGGGGTTGGCGCCATTCAGCAGGCGGTGAAGGGCTGGCTTAATCTTGCACATGCGCGGAACAGCCGGTGAGGCTCCGCGCATGCGCAGACCGGCCACCGTATTTTGACGCATGCGCGGGGGTTCTCTTCTCCGTGCCGGCCATGGCGGAGCCCTACATGGGCCGGCACAGAAGGAAGAAGTGCCCCCATGGAACAAGCCCGCCCGCAGATCGGTGGGCCCCGATCGCGGGCCAGACCACCGTGGGGGGCCTCCCCCCGGGGTCGGATCCCTTCGCACCCCCCCCCCGAGGACCACCCACGCATACTCACCTGCCAGGTCCCGCCGGTGCGTGAGTTGAGTGATTTACACTGGCGGGACTAGTCAAAAATGGACAGCCGCTCGGCCCATCGGTGCCCGGATATTCGCCGGGGGGGCCGCTGCCAATGGCCCCCGACTGGTGTGGCAGAAATCCCGCCCCCGCCCGAAAAATGGCTCCGGAGAATACGGCAGCCAGCGTCTGGGCTGTGGGGCCTGATTCGCGCCGCCCCCCCCTGGGGATTCTTCGACCCAGCCTCCCATCAATTCACTTGCAAGATCAGTTGTGACTCATTGGACGGCACTCACAGACAAATCAGAGGCTTGTGGATTCCCCACTCCAGAGTCACGATCACAAAATCTAGACTGGCCTCCCCATGCAATGCTGAAGGAGTGCTACACTGTCAGAGCTGCCAGCCTTTAAATGAAACATAAACCCAAGGTCCGCTCTCCCAGATAGACATAAAATTTTCCAAAGGAAAGTTGGAAGTGTTCTCCCCTGTATCCTGGCCAATATTTATTCCTCTACAGATATCATTCGAGCAAATGATCAGGCCACTGCTACATTTCTGTTTGTAGGATCGTCCTGTGCATTAATTGGTTGCGGCACTTCAAGAAGTATTGAAATGGCTGCAATGCACTTTGGGATTCTGGGGTCGTGAAGAATGCTATCGAAGTGCAAGTCTTTTCTTCCTTTTTCTAAAAACTCCTAAGGCTTGTCAGTAAAAACGAAAGTAGATCAGAGTTCAAAGCTGACAACCAACCTGAACAAACATATGGGTAAAAGCAAATTACTGCGGATGCTGGAATCGGAAACGAAAGAGAAAATGCTGGAAAATCTCAGCAGGTCTGGCAGCATCTTTGACAAAGAGTCATCGGACTCAAAACGTTAGCTCTTTTCTCTCCCTACAGATGCTGCCAGACCTGCTGAGATTTTCCAGCATTTTCTCTTTCATTTCTGAACAAACATATGCGTGGTTGTTCTCAAAAGAATCTGACCAATCTCCCATCAAATTTAAAATGGGAAGTCAGGACACACCTCAGGCAAAACTCACACTGTGGTTGATTTTTTACAGAGGGTTGTGTAAAGCAATATTTACTTTTATTTTATTTTTGAGGACAACATATATAAATAGTGATATTGAGTACAATATCAAGAAATTATGCTACTTTACAAAACATTCATTTGGCCTTAATTGCCATATGGTATCCATTTCCAGGCGCAACACTTGAGGAGGGATGTGCAATCTTTCGAGAGGGTGCAGAAAATGTTTACAAGGATGGTTGTAGTGATGAGAGACTTCGGTTACAAAATCTCGAACCTGCAGATATCTAAGCATTTCCCCCTGCTCCAGCCCATACTTCACTTCTAGCTCCCTCAGTCCTGCAAACCGACCCCTAAGAAACAAATCTTTTAGTATCTTAATCCCCTTCTCCTACCATTTCTGAAAATTTCCATCCCACCTCCCTGGTTCAAATCTGTGATTCCCCCGAATCACCATTTCCCTTAACCCTGCCCCCAACCCGAAGTGTTGGCGAAATTGCCTCCAAATTCTCAATGAAGCTATTATTACTGGACTCCCTGAGTACTTCCCCAGGGCTATCGGGAGCGGTGTTGTTGCTAGTGCTTTCAATCCCGACCCCCTGCACAAATTCTCCTCCATTCTGACCCACTGGGAATCAATCCCTCTGACCCAGCTCCGCACCTTCTCCACATTCACCGCCCAGTAGTAATACATCAGGTTCAGAAGACCCAAACCCCCTGCCTGCCTTCCCCTCTGTAGCAGCACCTTTCTAACTCTGGCCACCTTCTCTGGCCATATGAACAAAGTAATCATTCCCTCAATCTCCCTGAAAAAAGCCTTTGGCAGGAAAATCGGCAGGCATTGAAAAATAAACAGAAATCGCGGCAACACGTTCATTTTAACCGCTTGTACCCGACCCGCCAGTAACAGAGGGAGACCATCCCACCTTACCAGATCAGCTTTCACTCTCCCCACCAAACGAGAAATGTTGTACCTGCGGAGCCCCCCCCCCACTCTCGGGCAACCTGCACCCCCAGGTACCTAAAGTGAGTTGCTGCCCTACGGAATGGCAGCACCCCCACCCCTGCCCCCACCCCTGGCCGAGACACCACAAAATACTCACTCTTGTCTAGATTCAGCTTGTACCCCGAGAAAGACCTAAACATTTAGCAGCTCCAATATTCCCCCTATCGACACACTCGGTTCCGACACGTATAACAGCATGTCATCGGCATATAAGGACACCCTATGTTCCATCCTCCCCCGCACTATTCCTTTCCATACCCCCGAACTTCTTAATGCAATGGCCAACGGCTCAATCGCGAGTGCAAACAGCAGGGGGGGGGACATAGGACATCCCCACGGTGGAGAGAAAAGTATCTCGAGCTGATGTTGTTTGTGTGGACACTCGCCCCTGCTTCTTATATAGTAGCTTTACCCACTTCACAAATCTTGGTCCAATCCCAAACCGCTCCAGAACTGCCATCAAGTACCCCCCCCATTCTTATAATTGTGTTCATGGTAAACAGTCAACCAATTAGAATGGAGGCAGACATGGAGGCCTCCGTGACAGTCGTAGGTGAGTAAGCGTATCATTATTTACAAGTTGGGGTCCAGTTCCCAAAGGTAGAAGCGTGACAGCCCGGCTATATATGTACACTGGAGAAGGATTCTGGGAACAATCACAAAGCCCATGTGCTAATGGCACCAGTCAGCTCAGCTGCCTCTAATAGTAGTGGAGGAGGGGGGGGGGCAAATCTGATGGGCAATGATTGACTTAATCAAATTAGATTAAATTGGCTAGAAATCTTCAAAATTAATGGAGGAGACTTTCATAACGTCTTAAAAAGTACCAGGAAGTTTTCCAAGATGAATGGGCAAGATATCGGGCCTGAAAGCAAAGATTTAGTTGGATCCTGAGACCACGCCAGGTTTCACAGAGTCCAACCTGTCTCCTCTGCCTTACATGGGAAACAGTTCATCGGCCTTTCTACAAACCAGACTGGCCCGTTTCCTGCTCACCTCATGTCACCACAGGAGTTACACCTGCCGAGTTGCAAATGGGTTTAGAACACGGCTGGATTTGATATTTCTGAATTTGGTGGGGAGGTGGAGGTGAAATAGAACGCACAGAAGAAACATCACTATTCGAGAAAACCTGAGAGGATATTTGGGGTGGACTACTTGGTGTATGTAAAGAATTTTGATGCCGGTCCGAATTGGATCTTTGGAACAGTTATGGCCAGAACAGGGCCAGTGCCGTTTAAGATGGATGTCCGAGAAAAAAGAGTGAAGAAACAACTGGCCCACAGAGCCAGTTGGGAAGTCTGCCCCTAGTATTCCTGTCAGTGATATTACTACGGATGAAAGTTATGCTGCAGCAAACTATCCCGAGGAAGGTCCCAGTGAAGTTCCAAGGAGAACAGGGGAAATTACCCGCATGCACACCCCTTCACAAGTCGAGAGCCAATCCAGTAGGGTTCAAAAGCAAAGTTACCTCTCCTGATCGAGCAACCACTAGTGAACTATAACGGTCCTAAAGGATCAGGAAGTCCCTGGACTCACTCACCTCATAAGGGATGAAGTCCATTTGTTGTCTAGTACTGTGAATAGTTTCCTTGTTTTTGTAATGTGTTAATCAGAGACTTAAAGGAGAGGGGTGTGGTAGCGTGCCGCTTTAAGGGGGCGTGTTCTCAGAGGGCCATGTGACCCATAGGGCCAATTGGGCCGGGGTGCGGGAATCCTGGGGCTGAGGGTTTTACTGTTAGTCAGCAGTTTGGAGTCGAGGAGCATGGTAGCCTTTATCTCACTCTGTAAATAATTGTTCGCCTTAATAAACTGTTAATTCATGAATCTATTGGGTGGTCGCCAGTCTTTAAAGATACTACAGTCTCCTTTGCTGTAACCATTTCTATGATTCTATGAACACAGTTAGATTTAATCAAATAAATTGAAAACATAAAACATTACTGCCTAGCTTGCTGATGTTAACCAAGATTGCAATGTATCTTTAAAACAAAGGATAGTGGAAAGGTCTGACAAAGGCCTCACTGCTAGATACGTGAAGTGCACTTCAAGGACCAAACCCCAATTGATTTTCAACGATTAGGACAATCATCGTCACTGAAAGTTAAAACTCAAGGCCATTCTCGAGTAATATATTAAAATATCCAATTAAATCCTCCCACTTAATGCATAGCAAAGCGACTAATCAAACTACGAACAAATGGAGTTATTAATTACATTTCCGTACTGGAATAGGAGCCGGAGCATAATTGAAAAATGATATTGAAAGAAAAGAACAAAGGACTTCATCTGAACAATCTTATTATGAAGGAACAGATGCACAAGTTTCCATGGCTTTGACACAGATATTTGCCACATGTTGTGTTATATATCCTCACCTCAGTCAGACAAGTCAAGCAGATAAAACTCTAACATCTTTTACATCAGATTAGTAATAGTACATATAACACACAGTGCAGAACGAGGCCATTCGGCCCATCGAATCTGCACCGACTCATTTAAGTCCTCACTTCCACCTTATCCCCGTAAACCAATAACCCCATCTAAACTTTTTGTTCACTAAGGGCAATTTATCTTGGTCAATCCACCTAACCTGCATGTCTTTGGACTGTGGGAGGAAACCGGAGCACCCGGAGGAAACTCACACAGACATGGGGAGAACGTGCAGACTCCGCACAGACAGTGACCCAAGCTGGGAATCGAACCTGGGACCCTGGCGCTGTGAAGCCACAATGCTAATCACTTATGCTACCTGTAGCGCACAAAGACTCCAAGAGACGAATAGAGTGAAGTCGATGAGGCTTTATTAAGCGTGACTGTTTCCCCGCAGTTCAGTAGTAGACTGCCTGCGGGGGAGGACTCCAGGTACTTATACTCCACCTTCAGGGTGGAGCTAGAGGTCAACGTCCAACCAGGACCCGGGATCTGTCAGCCAATGACATCATGGCTTCACCGTCCCACATGACCCCTAATGCGTTGAGGCTTTATTAAGCGTGACTGTTTCCCCCGCAGTTCAGTAGTAGACTGCCTGCGGGGGAGGACTCCAGGTACTTATACTCCGCCTTCAGGGCGGAGCTAGAGGTCAACGTCCAACCAGGACCCGGGATCTGTTAGCCAATGACATCATGGCTTCACCGTCCCACATGACCCCTAATGCATACTACCACATTCACCCCTTGTTAAAAATGAACCCGGCGGGGTGATGCTTCGCATGGTGGTAAGGGTTTACAAGGCTGGTCCTGGGAGGAAAACTTTCGCATGTTATAACAGTATGTACAAGGTTTTTTTTGTTTCAAACTATTTACAGTAATCGTCAGGAAAAGACAAAATGTTCTCGTTAAAAGTCCACATTGTACTGTTAGATCGACGCCACGAGTCGGTCGGGCGGTCTGGTCGTCCGTGTCGATCGCCTCGGCCCCGGTGGTGGTGGTGGTGCTTGTTCCGGTGTTGTCGTCTCCGGGGGCCTTACGGTTTCAGCTTGGGCTTTATTCCTGGTCGGGCCTGGGAGGAGGACTGATCCTCTTGGGAAGGGGGCGGTCGCGGGGTGCGGCGGTGGCAGGAAGGGGGGGGGTTGGGTGATTGGTGTCGGGGGGGTGTGTGTGTTGCCGGCGGGCGCCAGATCTCGCAGAGAGACCGTGTCCTGTCGGCCGTCGGGGTACTCCACGTAAGCGTACTGCGGGTTCGCGTGAAGGAGGTGAACCCTTTCGACCAACGGGTCCGACTTGTGCGCCCGCACGTGCTTTCGGAGCAAGATGGGTCCTGGGGCCGCCAGCCAGGTCGGCAGCGACGTTCCAGAGGAGGACTTCCTGGGGAAGACAAGGAGGCGCTCATGAGGCGTTTGGTTAGTGCTAGTACACAGTAGTGACCGGATGGAGTGGAGGGCGTCCGGAAGGACCTCCTGCCACCGTGAAACTGGGAGGTCGCTGGACCGTAGGGCCAGTAGGACGGTCTTCCAGACCGTGCCGTTCTCCCTCTCTACTTGCCCGTTCCCCCGGGGGTTGTAGCTGGTCGTCCTGCTCGAGGCTATACCGTTGCTGAGCAGGAACTGGCGCAGCTCGTCACTTATGAAGGAGGACCCCCTGTCGCTGTGGACGTATGCGGGGCAACCGAACAGTGTGAATATGGTGTTCAGGGCTTTACTGACTGTGGCCGTGGTCATGTCAGAACAGGGGATGGCGAATGGGAAGCGGGAGTACTCGTCCACCACATTAAGGAAGTATATGTTGCGGTCGGTGGAGGGGAGGGGTCCTTTGAAATCCAGACTCAGGCGTTCAAAGGGGCGGGAAGCCTTAATCAGGTGCGCACCATCCGGCCTGAAAAAATGCGGTTTGCACTCTGCGCAGATGTGGCAGTTCCTTGTGACTGTATGCACCTCCTCTAAGGAGTATGGGAGGTTGCGGGACTTGATAAAGTGGTAAAACCGAGTGACCCCCGGGTGGCAGAGGTCCTCGTGGAGGGTTTGGAGGCGGTTAATTTGTGCGTTGGCACATGTGCCGCGGGATAGGGCATTGGACGGCTCGTTCAGCTTTCCGGGACGATACAAGATCTCGTAGTTGAAGGTGGAGAGCTTGATCCTCCACCTTAAGATCTTGTCGTTTTTGATTTTGCCCCGCTGTGCATTATCGAACATGAAGGCTACCGACCGTTGGTCCGTGAGGAGAGTGAATCTCCTGCCGGCCAGGTAATGCCTCCAATGTCGCACAGCTTCCACTGTGGCTTGGGCTTCCTTTTCCACTGAGGAGTGGCGGATTTCTGAAGCGTGGAGGGTTCGGGAGAAAAAGGCCACGGGTCTGCCCGCTTGGTTAAGGGTGGCCGCTAGAGCTACGTCGGAGGCGTCGCTCTCGACCTGGAAGGGGAGGGACTCGTCGATAGCGCGCATCGTGGCCTTTGCGATATCCGCTTTGATGCGGCTGAAGGCCTGGCAAGCCTCTGTCGACAGAGGGAAGGTCGTGGTCTGTATTAGGGGGCGGGCCTTGTCTGCGTACTGGGGGACCCACTGGGCGTAGTATGAAAAAAACCCCAGGCAGCGTTTCAGGGCTTTTGAGCAGTGCGGGAGGGGAAATTCCATGAGGGCGCGCATACGTTCGGGGTCGGGGCCTATTATCCCATTGCGCAATACGTAGCCCAGGATGGCTAGCCGGTTGGTGCTAAAAACGCACTTGTCCTCGTTGTACGTGAGGTTCAAGGCTTTAGCGGTCTGGAAGAATTTTTGGAGGTTGGCGTCGTGGTCCTGCTGATCGTGGCCGCAGATGGTTACATTGTCGAGATACGGGAACGTGGCCCGCAACCCGTGTTGATCAACCATTCGGTCCATCTCTCGTTGGAAGACCGAGACCCCGTTTGTGACGCCAAATGGGACCCTTAGGAAATGGTATAATCGCCCGTCTGCCTCGAAGGCTGTGTACTTGCGGTCACTTGGGCGGATGGGGAGCTGATGGTAGGCGGACTTGAGGTCCATGGTGGAGAAGACTTTATAGTCTAGTTGTGTGTACCTGTTGATGGTCTGGCTATAGTCTATGACCATTCTTTGCTTCTCCCCTGTCTTTACTACTACCACCTGCGCTCTCCAGGGACTATTGCTGGCCTGGATTATGCTTTCCTTTAGTAGCCGCTGGACTTCGGACCGAATGAAGGTCCGGTCCTGGGCGCTGTACCGTCTGCTCCTAGTGGCGACGGGTTTGCAATCCGGGGTGAGGTTTGCAAACAAGGACGGGGGTTGCACCTTGAGGGTTGCGAGGCCGCAGATAGTGAGTGGGGGTATTGGGCCGCCGAATTTGAAGGTAAGGCTCTGTAGATTGCACTGGAAGTCTAATCCCAGTAATGTGGGGGCGCAGAGTTGGGGAAGGACGGAGAGCCTGTAGTTTTTGAACTCCCTCCCCTGCACCGTTAGGGTAACTATGCAGAAGCCTTTGATCTGTACGGAGTGGGATCCTGCAGCTAGGGAAATCTTTTGTGCGCTGGGATGGGTGGTCAAAGAACAGCGCCTTACCGTGTCGGGGTGGATAAAGCTCTCTGTGCTCCCGGAGTCGACTAGGCATGGTGTCTCGTGTCCGTTTATCAGCACCGTTGTCGTCGTCGTCTGGAGTGTCCGGGGCCGAGCTTGGTCCAGCGTTATTGAAGCGAGACGTGGTTGTAGTAGTTGAGCGTCTTCTTCGAACCCCGTGGAGCCGTCGACACTGGGGTCCGTTGTTGCCGTCCAAGATGGCGTCGGGGGTGAACAAAATGGCTGCCCCCCATGCATCGCACATGGCTGAGGGGGTCACAAGATGGCGGCGGGGGTGGATAAAATGGCTGCCCCCATGCGTCGTACAGGTCTGGGGTGGTCCAAGATGGCAGCGCCCTTCCTCCCCTCGTGGTGGCCGGGACCCAAAATGGCGGCGTCTGCGGGTCGCACATGGAGCGCTGGGGGGGTTGGGGAGCGTTAGGAACGCGCGGGGCTCCCTCATCTCTGGGGACAGCGGTGGTCGGGACCCAAATTGGTAGCGCCGGCGGGTCATACATGGGGCGCGGGGGGGGGGGGGTGATGTTGGGGAGCGTAAGATGCGTGCAGGGCTCCCTGTTCTCCCGGGACCGCGGTGGTCGGGACCCAGAGTGGCTGCGCCTGCGGGTCGTACATGGGGCGCTGGGGGGGGTTGGGGAGCGTAAGCGGCGTGCAGGGCTCCCTGTTCTCCCGGGACAGCGGCGACCTCGCGGGACCGGCACACAACCGCCAAATGGCCCTTTTTCCCGCAGCTCTTGCAGATCGCTGCGCGGGCCGGGCAGCGCTGCCGGGGGTGTTTCGCCTGGCCGCAGAAATAGCAGCGGGCGCCCCCGGTGCGACTTGGCGTTTGGACCACGCAAGCCTGTGGGGTGTCCCGGGGGGGGGGGGGGTTTGTCACGACGGGTACGTATGGAGCCCAATGGGCTGCCGCGCGGTCGGGGCCGTAGGCGCGGGTATTTCGCGCGGCCACGTCTAGGGAGGCTGCTAGGGCCCGTGCCTCTGAGAGTCCTAGCGATTCTTTCTCTAGAAGTCTTTGGCGGATTTGGGAGGAATTCATACCTGCCACAAAAGCATCGCGCATTAACATGTCTGTGTGTTCATTTGCATTCACCGACGGGCAGCTGCAGGCTCGTCCCAAAATTAGTAGCGCGGCGTAGAATTCATCTATCGATTCTCCGGGACTTTGCCGTCTCGTTGCGAGTTGATAGCGAGCGTAGATCTGGTTTACTGGGCGGACATAGAGACTTTTTAGTGCTGCGAAATCCTCTGCGTCTTCGATGAAAGAGAAAATCTCCGTGCTTAACCTCGAGTGCAGGACCTGTAATTTTTGGTCTTCCGTGACCCGTACGGTGGCCGTTCTGAGGTAGGCCTCAAAACAAGTCTGCCAGTGCTTGAAAGCTGCTGCCGCATTCACTGCGTGGGGGCTGATCCTCAGGCATTCCGGGATGATCCTGAGCTCCATAGTCCTTTAGTCACGCTTAATAAATTGTAGCGCACAAAGACTCCGAGAGACGAATAGAGTGAAGTCGATGAGGCTTTATTAAGCGTGACTCTTTCCCCCGCAGTTCAGTAGTAGACTGCCTGCGGGGGAGGACTCCAGGTACTTATACTCCGCCTTCAGGGCGGAGCTAGAGGTCAACGTCCAACCAGTACCCGGGATCTGTCAGCCAATGACATCATGGCTTCACCGTCCCACATGACCCCTAATGCATACTACCACACTACCGTGCTGCCCAATAGACTAGGTCAAGGGAACAAAGGAAAACCTCAACAATTGCACTTTCAGTGACAGATTTGTCACACAGATCTGTTTGGGAAATCAGTTTGTTTTCAGGATGGTGATATTCTTCACGGTATCCAAGGGATAGATTTAGGGCAGGAAAGGATGTAAATTTCTGTGATAGGGTCTCCTACAGCCTCTCTGCCCTGATCTGAATGTTCCTTCACAGGAACCTTCTAAGACTCCATTAACTGTGCCTTCCTGTGTGACGCTGCGTTTAAATGTCTCAGGTACTGGTGGGATGACTCTGAGTGGAGGGAGAGGGTCTAATTGACTGATGAAAGTCTCCTCTCCTTCAGACTTCCTCACCGTAATATCGTACTGACCGAAGGTCTTGTTTTTCTGCCTTGGCCTCTTTAATTTTTCTTGCAGCCTCTCCTGTTTCCGATTTGACTACGTGGTAACTCTCCGCTTAGAAAATGGGCCTGAAATCCTAGCAGGGTTGGCATGGTGGGTAAGAAGCCTCATCTTGCCCATGTAGGGATAGGGTAAGGAAAAATTGAGCCCGACATTGAGTTGGTAGCAGTGGATGTCAAGAACTTGATAACAACCAATATTGGCACCAAAATAAATAGCAAAGAGGATTGCAAAATGAAGGGGTAATTAATACTTGAAGCAGAGCAGTAAAATGATCTCCATGTGCCAGCTTCACCTAAGCCAAGAGTGTTTAAGGTATGAATCACAGAATGTAAATAGATGTTGGCAAATGTTAATTCTCCAGATAACAGTGGGAGACCAAACATGATCTCGTGGGGAAATGCACATTATCCCTTTTATTCATCCTAGCCTCAGAGACCAATTCTATTGCTAATTACAATACTTTCCCTCTAGTTATAATGATGATGAAATGGATTTACCATTAAATTATTTAAATTCATGTTCATAATTTAAGAATACCTTGAGGAGAGGTTTGACTGACTCCTTCCATATTAATTCGTCTTACTTTTGAGCATTTTCTGTCTCTCTGTAATTGTATTTTCTGATGAGGGAGGTATTTCTTGGGTTACTGTGATCTGCTTCAGAGTCAGATCAGAATTTAATGCCCTCCTCTGTGGCCTCTATGGTTTGGTGGCAGGAGGGCATTTAATCAGGTGGGAGGGTGGCAGGTGACTACACCACTGCTTTCCCGCTTCCACCCCAATTAAGTCTGTGGCAGGAAGGCCTGGAAATGGCCTTCTTGCTCATTGGAAATTGAGGCCCTTAAGTGGGCAGTTTTTTCCTACTTAAATACAGGGGAGGTGTGCCGCTGCCCAGTTGAGTGCCTGTGTGGCACATAATTTGGTGGCGCTTCCTTAAAGGAGGCGATGTGGGGTGATGGGAAGGCGAGAACCCATCACCTCCACTAAATGCTGTCCCGTGATTCTTCATGGTTTAAGGTTTTTCACCAAAAACGAAGTATCTGCGTTTACAACTATTGTACCTATAGCATGTTTTCTTAAAGCCGTTAGTGGCAATAATTTCCTTACTTTGGACATTGTGTGCCCCCCAACCCCCGATTAGTTGGATTCTATCCTGCACCTTGAAATTAGGGTTACATTTTATGTCCCCGCACCAGCATATTTGAAGGTGGGTGGGGCGGGGGAAGGGGCAGGGGGAAGGGGCCTGCTCGCCCATCCCCAACCTGTCTCCCTCATTATGGTGGGTGGGTAAGGCATCAAGCAGCCCACCCTCCATTGGGCCTATTAAGGAGCAAGTTAATGACCACTTAGGGATCTCCCTCTGCCTCCGCTGCTATTTTTTGTGTGGCGTGGAAAGCAGAAGCAAGGCAGGGAGTCTGGCAGATTTCTCTCTGCAGGCCGCAGCCAGTTAGGAATGGGTGGTAGCTTGAGGTATAACTTCAATAACGAAGCTTAGAGATTAAACGGTAAAGAATGCTTTATTAGACTAAGAACTATGTTAGAGTGGAGACAAGTGCTGACTGCGACACAGCCCATGAGGCAGCCCTTTATATATGGCTCACAGATGGGCGGAGCCAGAGGCGGAGTCCCCAGGGTTCCAAGCCCGGTCTTAAAGGGGACATCACCTTACATGATGATAAGGCAGTAACCGTTCATCACATAGCTTCTGTGAGGAGGCGTCCTGTGTCCATCGTAGGCATGCTCCCTCCCCAAGATTGTATCTCTCCTTTAAGCCACCCACCGGTCACTAAAACATGGCCCCTCCAACCCCTCCCACAACTTTGTGGGGTCTGTAAAGCAGGCCCACCCACAATCTCCAGACTTAGTTGAAGTCCAAGCCCCCATCAGTCTTCTTCTTTGGGGTCTGCCTGCAGTCCCAGCAGTGGCCAATACTTGATCCTGGTACTGCTAGTTCCACAGAGCTGCTGGCCAAACTGATTGAATCATAGAATCCCTACAGTGCAGGGACAGGCCATTTGGCCCGTCAAGTCTGCGTCGACCCCCTGTAAGAGCTCCTTAACCTGGCTCCCACCCTATCTCTGCAACCCGGTAACCCCACTTAACTGCAAATGCCTGGATACGGAGGGGCAATTCAGCATAGCCTATCCACCTAATCTGCACAACTTTGGACTGTGGGAGGAAATCGGAGCACCCAGAGGAAATCCTTGCAGATGCTGTGAGAACGTGCAATCTCCACACAGACAGTCACCCACGGCCAGGGGGGTTTCTACCACAGCCTACCTTCTCTATTCAATACAAGTGTTGGGGTTCTGATAGCTCCACACGCTAAAAGATTGATCTTGACAGCAACCTTGTAAATAAGACCCAAACCATTTGCTCACCAGCCATTTGCTCACCAGACAAGCTTGATGCTGAACTAGAGCAAAATCAAAGACATCCGGTGGGATAATGGTTACCTTGATCAAGTCATTTTGCATTGCGTAAGGCGCCTAAGGCCTTTCAGCTCTAAAAAGTGCCCAGTCTACATCAGATTAGCCAATCAGCCTTGCCTGCAAAACGCAAAACACAAATAAATGCTGATTGGTGCTGCCATAGTCAAAGGCAACACATGTGAAAAGACAGTTCCCATTTACTTCCCCAATATTCTTTTCATACGAACATATGAATTAGGAGCAGGAGTAGGCCTTGGGCCCATCCAGCCTGATCTGCTGCCATTCGGTAAGCTCACAGCTCGTTTGATTATAACCTCAACCACTTCCCCATCTACATCTGGATAACCTTTCACCTCCCTGCTTATGAAGAATCTATGCAGGTTTGCATTAAAAATATTCGAAGACCCACCGCCTTTTGAGGAAAAGCGTCTCAAACATTCACGATCCACTGAGACAAAAAACATTATCCTCAACCGTGGTGTAAATAAGACCATAAGACAGAGGAGCTGAATTAGGCCACTCGGCCCATCAAGTCTGCTCCGCCATTCAATCATGGCTGATATTTTTCTCATCCCCATTCTCCAGCTTTCTCCCCATAACCCCTGATCCCCTTATTGATCAAGAACATGTCTATCTCTGTCTTAAAACACTCAGTGATTTGGCCTCCACAGCCTTCTGTGGCAATGAGTTCCACAGATTCACCACCCGCTGGCTGAAGAAACTCATCCTCATCTCTGTTTTAAAGGATCATCCCTTGAGTCTGAGATTGTGTCCTCTGGTTCTAGTTTTTCCTACAAGTGGAAACATGCTCTCCATGGCCACTCTATCCAGGCTTCGCAGTATCCTGTAAGTTTCAATAAGATCCCCCCTCATCCTTCTAAACTCCAAAGAGTAAAGACTAAGAGTCCTCAACCGTTCCTCATACGACAAGCTCTTCATTCCAGGGATCATTCTTGTGAACCTCTGGACCCTTTCCAAGGCCAGCACATCCTTCCTTAGATACAGGGCCCAAAACTGCTCACAATACTCCAAATGGGGGTCTGACCAGAGCCATATATGGCCTCAAAAGTACATCCCTGATCTTGTTCAGCAGGGAGGGGGAAAGCACAGAAGAGAAATAGTGATAGGGGACTCTGTAGTCAGGGGCACAGATAGGTGCTTCTGTGGGTGTGAAAGAGACTCCAGGATGGTATGTTGCCTCCCTGGTGCCAGGGTCCAGGATGTCTCCGAACGGGTAGAGGGCATCCTGAAGGGGGAGGGCAAACAGGCAGAGGTCGTTGTACATATTGGTACTAACGACATAGGCAGGAAGGGGCATGAGGTCCTGCAGCAGGAGTTCAGGGAGCTAGGAAGAAAGTTCAAAGACAGGACCTCAAGGGTTGTAATCTCGGGATTACTCCCTGTGCCACGTGCCAGTGAGGCTAGAAATAGGAAGATAGAGCAGCTAAACACGTGGCTAAACAACTGGTGTAGGAGGGAGGGTTTCCATTATCTGGACCACTGGGAGCTCTTCCGGGGCAGGTGTGACCTGTATAAGAAGGACGGGTTGCATCTAAACTGGAGAGGCATAAATAACCTGGCCGCGAGGTTTGCTAGTGTCACACGGGAGGGTTTAAACTAGTATTGCAGGGGGGTGGGTACCGGAGCAATAGGTCAGAAGGTGAAAGCATTGAGTAGGGCCAGTTTCTGAGGAAGAGCAGACAGGGAGATGTTGCTGAAAACAGCGGGTCTGGTGGCCTAAAGTGCATATGTTTTATTGCAAGAAGTATAACGTATAAGGTAGATGAACTTAGAGCTTGAATTGGTACTTGGAACTATGATGTTGTTGCCATTACAGAGACCTCGTTGAGGGAAGGACAGGATTGGCAGCTAAATGTTCAAGGATTTAAATGTTTCAGGCGGGATAGAGGGGGATGTAAAAGGGGTGGCGGACTTGCGCTACTGGTTAGGGAGAATATCACAGCTGTACGACAGGAGGACACCTCAGAGGGCAGCGAGGCTATATGGGTAGAGATCAGGAATAAGAAGGGTGCAGTCACAATTTTGGGGTTTACTCCAGTCCTCCCAACAGCCAGCGGGAGATAGAGGAGCAGATAGGTAGACAGATTTTGGAAAGGAGTAAAAACAACAGGGTTGTTGTGATGGGAGACTTCAACTTCCCCAATATTGACTGGGAATCACTTAGTGCTAGGGGCTTGGACGGGGCAGAGTTTGTAAGGAGCATCCAGGAGGGCTTCTTAAAACAATATGTAGATAGTCCAACCGGGGAAGGGGCTGTACTGGACTTGGTATTGGGGAATGAGCCCGGCCCGGTGGTAGATGTTTCAGTAGGGGAGCATTTCGGGAACAGTGACCAAAATTCAGTAAATTTTAAAGTGCTGGTGGACAAGCATAAGAGCGGTCCTAGGGTGAATGTGCTAAATTTGGGGAAGGTTGATTATAACAATATTAGGCGGAAACTGAAGAACCTAGATTGGGGACGGATGTTTGAGGGTAAATCAACATCTGACATGTGGGAGGCTTTCAAATGTCAGTTGAAAGGAATTCAGGACCGGCATGTTCCTGTGAGGAAGAAGGATAAATACGGCAAATTTCGGGAACCTTGGATAACGAGAGATATTGTAGGCCTCGTCAAAAAACAAAGGAGGCATTTGTCAGGGCTAGAAGGCTGGGAACAGACGAAGCCTGTGTGGAATATCAGGAAAGTAGGAAGGAACTTAAGCAAGGAGTCAGGACTAAAAGGGGTCACGAAAGGTCATTGGCAAATAGGGTTAAGGAAAATCCCAAGGCTTTTTACACGTACATAAAAAGCAAGAGGGTAGCCAGGGAAAGGGTTGGTGCACTGAAGGATAAGCAAGGGAATCTATATGAGGAGCCAGAGGAAATGGGTGAGGTACTAAATGAATACTTTGCATCAGTATTCACCAAAGAGAAGGAATTGGGGGATATTGAGTCTGGAGAAGGGTGTGCAGATGGCCTGGGTCACATTGAGATCCAAAAAGATCCTGGGTGTCTTGAAAAATATTAAGGTAGATAAGTCCCCAGGGCCTGATAGGATGTACCCCAGAATACTGAAGGAGGCTAGAGAGGAAATTGCTGAGGCCTTGACAGAAATCTTGGGATCCTCACTGCCTTCAAGTGATGTCCCGGAGGACTCGGGAATAGCCAATGTTGTTCCTTTCTTTAAGAAGGGTAGCAAGGATAATCCAGGGAACTACAGGCCGGTGAGCCTTACGTCAGAGGTAGGGAAATTACTGGGGAGAATTCTTCGAGACAGGATCTACTCCCATTTGGAAGCAAGTGGACGTATTAGCGAGAGGCCGCATGGTTTTGTGTAGGGGAGGTCGTGTCTCACTAACTTGATAGAGTTTTTCAAAGAGGTGACAAAGATGACTGATGCAGGTAGGGCAGTGGATGTTGTCTATATGAACTTCAGTAAGGCCTTTGACAAGGTCCCTCATGGCAGACTGGTACAAAAGGTATCACACGGGATCAAAGATGTGCAGGTTAGGTAGATTGGCCATGATAAATTGCCCATAGTGTCCAAAATTGCCCTTAGTGTTGGGTGGGGTTACTCGGTTATGGGGATAAGGTGGAGGTGTTGATCTTGGGTAGGGTGCTCTTTCCAAGAGCCGGTGTAGACTCGATGGGCCGAATGGCCTCCTTCTGCACTGTACATTCTGTGATAATCTATGAATCAGGGGTGAGCTAGCAAGATGGATACAGAACTGGCTAGGTCATAGAAGGCAGAGAGTAGCAATGGAAGGGTGCTTTTCTGATTGGAGGGCTGTGACTAGTGGTGTTCCGCAGGGATTAGTGCTGGGACCTTTGCTGTTTGTAGTGTAAATAAATGATTTGGAGGAAAATGTAACTGGTCTGAGTAGTAAGTTTGCAGACGACACAAAGGTTGGTGGAATTGTGGATAGCGGTGAGGACTGTCAGAGGATACAGCAGGATTTAGATCATTTGGAGACCTGGGCGGAGAGATGGCAGATGGAGTTTAATCCGGACAAATGTGTGGTAATGCATTTTGGAAGGTCTAATACAGGTAGGGAATATACAGTGAATGGTAGAACCCTCAAGAGTATTGACAGTCAGAGAGATCTCGGTGTACAGGTTCACAGGTCACTGAAAGTGGCAACACAGGTGGAGAAGGTAGTCAAGAAGTAATACGGCATGCTTGCCTTCATTGACCGGGGATTGAGTATAAAAATTGGCAAGTCATGTTGCAGCTGTATAGAACCTTAGTTAGGCCACACTTGGAGTATAGTGTTCAATTCTGGTCGCCACACTACCAGAAGGATGTGGAGGCTTTGGAGAGGGTGCAGAAGAGATTTACCAGGATATTGCCTGGTATGGAGGGCATTAGCTATGAGGAGCGGTTGAATAAACTCGGTTTGTTCTCACTGGAATGACGGAGTTTGAGGGGCGACCTGATAGAGGTCTACAAACTTACGAGGGGCATAGACAGAGTGGATAATCAGAGGCTTTTTCCCAGGGTAGAGGGGTCTATTACTAGGGGGCATAGGTTTAAGGTACGAGGGATAAGGTTTAGAGGAGATGTACGAGGAATGTTTTTTACACAGAGGGTAGTGGGTGCCTGGAACTCGCTGCGCATGCTTGGAAGGCCGAAGGGCCTGTTCCTGTGTTGTACTTTCTTTGTTCTTTATTGGGCAAATCAAATTGCCACAATGCCATAGAGGAGGAATTCCTGGAGTGTCAGCGGGATGGTTTTCTTGAGCAATATGTGGAGGAACCAACTAGAGAGCAGGCCATCTTAGACTGGGTACTGTGTAATGAGAAGGAAATCGTTGCCAATCTGGCTGTACGAGACCCCTTGGGGATGAGCGACCATAACATGATAGAATTTTTTATCAAGATGAAGAGTGAAGTAGTTGATTCGGAGACTAGGGTGCTGAATCTGAATAAAGGGAACTATGAAGCTATGAGGCGTGAGTTGGCCTTGATAGATTGGGGAGAGTTACTTAAAGGGTTGACAGTGGCAAACATTCAAGGAACGCATGGAGGAACGACAGCAACTGTTCATTCCTGTCTGGCACAAAAGCAAAGGGGATAAGAGGGCCAATCCATTGCTTACAAAGGAAATTAGAAATAGTAGCTAATCCAAGGAAGAAGCATACAGATTGGCCAAGAAAAATAATGGTCGGAGTTCTCCGACCCGGCGGCAGGTCGGAGAATCCCCGGGGGGGCGCGAGAGTCACACCCCGCCGCCCCATCGCCGGCTTCCCCATTCTCCGCCGTCGATTCTTGGATGCCCGCAGGATTCCCGCCGCGCTGGTCGGGGGCCGTTGACAGCCGATGGGCCGAGTGGCCGACGAGTTTCGCCAAGTCCCGCCGGTGTGGTTTACTCAGGTGCCACATGGCGGGACCTGGAAGGTGAGTGTGCGGGAGCCGTCCTGGAGGGAGGGCTCGGGATCCAACCCCAGGGGGTGGCCCACAGTGGCCTGGCTCGCAATCGGGGCCCATCAGTCGGCGGGCGGGCTCGTTTCGTGGGGGCCTATTTTATTCCGCGCCGGGCCCCTGTAGGGCTCTGCCATATTGCCTGTGGGCCGGTGTGGAGAAGAGAACCCCCGCGCATGCGCCGGCCATAGCGCACATGCGCGGAAATACGGCGGCCATTCCGCACATGCGCGAACTCGCGCAGGCCGTTCCACGCCGGCTGGAGCTGCGGGGACCACTCCGGCACCAACCTAGCCCCCTAGGAAGGGGAGCATTCCCCATTATCGGGGACCACTGAAGCCGGAGTGGTTGGCGCTGCTTTTCACACTGGCGTGGGGGCATAGCCCCATTATTAGAGAATCCCGCCCCAATAGTTCTGAGGATTGGGAGCAATTTAGAATTCAACCAAGAAGGACGAAGGGATTGATTAAGAAGGGGAAAGTACAGTATGAAAGGAAGCTTGCAGGGAACATAAAGACTGACACTAAGAGTTTCTATAGATATGTGAAGAGAAAGAGATTGGTAAAGAGAAATATCGGCCTCCTACAGACAGAAACAGGGGAATGCATAATAAGGGACAAAGAAATGGCTGAGCAATTGAATACATACTTTGGTTCTGCCTTCACAAAAGAGGACACAAATCAGATACCAGAAATGTTGGAGAATGAAAGGTCTAGTGAGAGGGAAGAACTGAGGCAGATCAACATTAGTCGAGAAATGGTGTTGGGAAAGTGATGGGATTGAAGGCAGATGAATCCCCAGGGCCTGAGAATCTGCATCCCAGAGTGCTTAAAGAGGTGGCTCTGGAAATAGTGGATGCATTGGTGGTCAAGACTCTGGAACTGTCCCTGCACATTGGTAGCTCACGTCACCCCGATATTCAAAAAGGGAGGTAGAGAGAAAGCAGGGAATTATAGACCAGTAAGCCTAACATCGGTAGTGGGGAAAATGCGTGAATCCATTATCAAGGACTCTACAGTGGAACATTTAGAAAGCAGTGGCAGGATCAGTCAGAGTCAGCATGGATTTATGAAGGGAAAATCATGCTTGACAAATCTATTGGAATTCTTTGAAGATGTAACCAGCACAGTTGACAAGGGGGAGCCAGACGATGTCGTATATTTGGACTTTCAGATGGCGTTTGACAAAGTCCCGCATAAGAGATTATTGTGCAAAATTAATGCGCATGGGATTGGGGGAAATGTATTGAGGTGGATAGAAAACTGGTTGGCAGAGAGGAAACAAAGAGTAGAGATTAATGGGTCCTTTTCAAATTGGCAGGCAGTAACTAGTGGGGTACCACAGGGATCGGTGTTGGGACCCCAGCTTTCACAATATATATCAATGATTTGGAAGAGGGAACAAAATGTAACATCTCAAAGTTTGGAATGATACCAAGTTAGGTGGGAGGGTGAATTGTGACGAGGATGCAGGGATCCTACAGCATGATCTGGACAGGTTGGGCGAGTGGGCAAACCAATGGCGGATGCAGTATAATTTGGATGAATGTGGGGTTATTCACTTTGGAAGCAAAAACAGAAAGGCAGATTACTACCTGAAAGGTTGTAAATTGGGAGAGGGGAGTGTGCAGCGGGACCTGGTTGTGCACCAATCGCTGAAGGTAAGCATGCAGGTGCAGCAGGCGGTAAAGAAGGCTAACGGTATGTTGGCCTTCATTGCGAGAGGTTTCGAGTATAGAAGCAGGGATGTGTTGCTGCAGTTGTACAGGGCCCTGGTGAGGCCACACCTGGAGTATTGTGTGCAATTTTGGTCTCTTTCTCTGAGGAAGGATGTTCTTGCTCTCGAGGGAGTGCAGCGAAGGTTTACCAGACTGATTCCAGGGATGGCGGGACTGTCATATGAGGAGAGATTGACTAGGTTGGGATTATTCTCGCTGGAGTTCAGAAGAATGAGGGAGGATCTCATAGAGATCCTCCCTCATTCCCACAGAATTCATTACCACAGGAAGTATTGATGCTAAAACATTGAATATATTCAAGAGGCGGCTGGATATAGCACTTAGGGAGAATGGGATCAAAGGCTATGGGGAGAAAGCCGGATTAGGCTATTGAGTTGGATGATCAGCCATGATCGTGATTGATGGCGGAGCAGGCTCGAAGGGCCAAAACGCCTCCTCCTGCTCCTATCTTCTATGTATCTGTGCATGTGTAACCTGCACATTCACCTTAAGAGATTCGTGAACAATGACTCCCAAGTCCTATGTGCTTCTGATTTCCTAAGCATCTCCCCATTTAGAAAATAGTTTATGCCTCTATTTCTCCTTCTAATGTGCATAACCTCACACTTTTCCACATTGTATTCCATCTGCCACTTCTTTGACCACTCTCCTAGCCTGACCAAGTCTTTCTGTAGCCCACCTGCTTCCTCAGTATCACCTGTCCCTCTACAGATCTTTGTATCATCTGCAAACTTAGCAAAAGTGTCTTCAGTTCCTTCTTCCAGATCATTAATGTATATTGTGAAAATATATATATTTTTTTAATTTGGAGTACCCAATTCAATTTTCCAATTAAGGGGCAATTTAGCGTGTCCAATCCACCTACCTTGCACATCTTTGGGTTGTGGGGGCGAAACCCACGCAAACACGGGGAGAATGTGCAAACTCCACACGGACAGTGACCCAGAGCCGGGATCGAACCTGGGACCTTGGCGCCATGAGGCTGCAGTGCTACCACTGCGCCACCATGCTGCCCGTATTGTGAAAAGATGTGGTCCCAGCACTGACCCCTGAGGCACACGACTAGTCACTGGCTGCCATCCTGAAAAAGACCCCTTTATCCCCACTCTCTGCCTTCTGCCAGTCAGCCAATCCTTTATCCATGCCAGGATCTTACCCTTAACACCATGGGCTCTTAACATATTTAACAGTCTCCTATGCAGCACCTTGTCAAAGGCCATCTGGAAATCTAAATAAATCATGTCCACTGGTTCTCCTTTGTCTAACTTCCTTGTTACTTCCTCAAAGAACTCTTAACAGATTTGTCAGACATGATGTCCTTTAACAAAGCCGTGCTGACTCAGTCCTATTTTATCATGCACTTCCAAGTACGTCGCAATCTCATCTGTAATAATGGACTCTAAAATCTTACCAATGACCGGCGTATAATTTCCTGTCTTTTGTCTCCCTCACTTCTTAAACAGTGGTGTTGCATTAGCCACTTTCCAGTCCTCTGGGACCCTTCCTGCCTCCAGTGATTCCTGAATGATCACCACCAATGCCTCCACAATCTCCGCAGCTATCTCTTTTAGGACCCTGGGGTGTAGTCCATCCGGTCCAGGTGATTTATCCACCTTCAGACCTTTCAGTTTCCCCAGAACCTTCTCCTTAGTAATGGCCACTCACCTCTGCCCTCTGGTTCTCCTGGAGCTCTGGCATCCCACTGGTGTCTTCAACCATGAAGACTGATGTAAAGTAACTATTCAGTTTGTCTGACATTTCTTTGTTTCCTATTATTACTTCTCCAGCCACATTTTCCAGAGGTCCAATGTCTATTTTTGCCTCTCTCTTACCTTTCATATAATTGAAAAAAACTCTTCCTATCTTCCTTTATATTACTAGTTAGCTTGCACTCATATTTCACCTTCTCCCCCCTTTTTGCTTTTTTAGTTGTCCTCTGCTCACTTTTGAAGGCTTCCCAAACCTCTGGCTTTCCACTAATCCTCGCCACTTTGCGTGCTTTTTATTTTGCTTTGAGCGACCCCTTATTTTTAAACAGTGGCCCTTGTTCAATTACTGTTGTAACTTGTGCGGGTCCCACAGGGTAGGGATAATTAGCTACCCCATGGATCATGGGGAATATGAGCTACCTCAATAAGGGGGGAAGGGGTGGAAATCGTTAACCTGTTCTTTGCATAAATAGAGCCGGCCTGTAAGGTACTGGCTATAGAGAAGATCCAGTAATATACGACTAGTGCTGTGAAAATATTAGCGTAAACAAAGTTATGTTTCTTTTGACTCAATGAACTCATGTTGGCCTCTTCATGGCCCTCACAAAAATTACCTTCCTTAATATTGCAGGGTTACAAAAAAGGGTTTTGGGTATCAAGAGGACTTCACTGCAGACATCCTTCAAGGCAGATTCCGAGTGCCTGAACTATCTTCACCAGCTTAATCAATGATCACAGCAACATTTCATGGGTATTCCAGTTCCAAAGGAGCTTCATATCGGACTTGAAACATTAACTCTGCTTCTTTCTCCACAGATACTGCCCAGCTTGGTGAGTTTTTCCAGAATCTTCTGTTATAACTGCTTTACCAATGAGTCGGCAAGTAGTGCGTAACACCAGCTGCCAGACACATATCAAGAATGTGATGGACTGGACGTCCGGTGATGGTGATGTGCTGAGTAGTTGCACATCAGGTGGCTGTCCTCCAGAATACAACCAAATAGACTCTTTTTGTTGAATTTAGCCTGAAATTCCGGACATATTTAACCCACAAGTAAGAAAGGGAGAGAATAGGAACCATATGCCAGCGAATGGGAGCTTGAGAGGCCGCAGAGAAGGCAGGAGTGTAGGAAAAGGCCAAGAGCAATGGGTGGATGAGTCGGCGAACCCACGAGGCGAGGGGTCCCCGGCCGCCCCGGAGAGAGGGTGACTGACGACCCAAACAACGGCCTCCACCCCCTCCCCTCGCCTGGAGATGGATGGAAGACATTCCTGACGAAGGAACTGGTGGCAATGAGGGAGGCGATAAAAGTGGAGATCCAGGAGGCGGTCAAGGTGGCAGTGGCGGAGGCCCTTGTCGCCATACAGATGGCGTTCGACAGAATGGGGAAGAAGTTGGAAGCTCAGGGGAAGATGATCCCAGAGCTGGAAAAATCATTGACGGAGCCCAAATAACAAAAAGAGGAGGAGGGAAGAAGGGGGTGGGGGGGGGGGGGGGGGGGTGGAGCAAGGGAGGGGGGTGGCTGGTGAAAGAAAAACATGTAAATTGTACATAATAACTGCCTCAATCACCTGCTGGATAGTGTACAAATATAAAATTTAATAAAAATACTTTAAAAAAAGAATGTGATGGAATACTTTCCATTCTTCTGCTAAAACACTGAGGGAGCACAACATCATCCAGGGCAAAACAGTCTGCCAAATCAACACCTCAAGCTCAAGGTTAAATATTCACACGATGCACCTTGGCTGCAGTGTGTACATCCACATAATGGAAGCCAACAAGGTTGTTTTGGCAGTCCCTCCCAAACCAGTGACCTCTCCCAGCTAGAAAGACATATGGCAACACAGTCATCCCCTACAAGTCTCACAGTATCCTACTTTGAATATATATCTCCATTCCTTCATTATCATTGGGTCGAAGCTTTGAAGCTTTTTTATTGTGGGAGGACCTTCACCACAGATGCAGTGAACAAAGAACAAAGAACAATGCAGCGCAGGAACAGGCCCTTCAGCCCACCACGTGGTTCAAGAAGGACCCACTCCGACCTTCCAAAGGACAATGAGGATAAATGTACTAGGCAATAAATGCTGTCCTTGCCAGCCATGATCATAGCCGAGGAATAAGTTTCAAAATGCAGTGTTCTTGGTGTGTCACACCAATACCCTGAAAAGTCCCTTCAATATTTACTTGGATTTACGTGCTTGTACAACCTGAAATTCAATTTGGCAATTCTGTGGAATTAACAGATGGTTTCAATGACCCATCACTTATCAAATCTAATTATTTTCCCTTTTGTCTTAATCATATCCTTTGCTGAGCGTGGTTATTTAAAATGTTCGCACATTCCTGGAACACTTAAATTCAACAACAGAACATCGAATGCTCATTAACAACAATAACCTCTATGTTATATAGCACAAGTATCATACAGCACTTCAGAGAAGTGGGAACAAACATTTGATTCTGAGCCATGTAAGGAGATATCCGGCCAGGTGACCAGAAGGTTGATCAAAGAGCGAGGTTTAGAAGGAGCGTCCTAAGGGAGGTTAGAGAGAGGGAGAAAGAAGTTTAGGAGGACATTTCTGAGCTTAGGGCCCAAGCAACTGAAAACATAGCCACCAATGGTAGGCTATTAACAGAGGCAGCATGGAGAAGTTGGAGAATCTGAGGAGGTGTTGCAGGATGCATGGTACTGAGGAGATTAGAGAGGGATTGCTGAAACAGGAGCCAATGTAAGTCAGTGAGCAAGGGCTGATGGGTTATCACTCAAACTGGTGCCAGTTACTATGAGCCTTGACATTCAATAGCATTACCATTGCTGAATCCCCCGCTATCGACATCCTGGGGGGTTACCAGTGAACAGAAACTGAACAAGACTAGCCATATAAATACTGTGGCTACAAGAGCAGGTCAGAGGCTGGGAATTCTACAGTGGCTGAATCATCTCCTGACTTCCCAAAGCCTGTCCACCATCTATAAGGCACAAGTTAGTAGTGACAGAATATTCTCCCTTCGACTGATTGTGTGCAGCTCCAACGATGCTCAAGAAGCCCGACACCATCCAAGACAAAGCTGCCAGCATGATTGGCACCCAGTCCACAAACATTCACTCCCTCCATCACCGACGCATAATGGCAGCCATGTGTATTATCTACAAGATGCACTGTAGCAACTCACCAAGTCTCTTTAGACAGCATCTCCCAAACTCTCAAACAACCACTGCCATCTAGAAGGACAAGGTCAGCGGACACATGGAAACAACATCAGCAGGAAGCTTCCCACAAAGTCACTCACCATCCCGACTTGGAACTATATCGCTATTCCTTCACTGTTACTGAGTCAAAATGCTGTAACTCCCTCCCTAATAGTACTGCAGGTATACCTACACCACATGGACTGCACCGGTTCAAGAAAGCATCTCACAACCACCTTCTGAAGGGCAATTAGGGATGGATAATAAATACTGGCCAAGCCAGGGAAGGCCACATCCCACAAATTAATTTAAAAAAATAATATTTGCAAAATGCAATTTAATAACTAATTAAATAACTAATTAATAAATAATTAAAGTACCATGTACACCTAAGTATGTTCTCTGGATGTGATATGTAGGTGTGGGCTATCCGTTTCAGGGTAGAGACTTCGATCTCCTTATCCACCAGCTTCCCTATCCATTTTCCTGAAGTTGAGTTCAACTCATTGTATGTAAACAGTATGCTCCCAGCTGAATTACCAGAATTGTGAGAGGTCCAAGGAAGGGAACTCACAGAGATGTGGGCAAGAGGTTATAAAGGGGCAGAAACCCCCTTTATCAGAGAAAAGCCTCACACCAAAGGCATTGACCAAGACCATGGACCTTCGGCAGGTTGGTTTACTGGAGACAGGATCATTGTCATCTTTCTCACTGCTTCCAGGGGAATTCAAGTCAAAGGTGAGAGTAGACCATGGAAAGCAGTGGGAATCAGAGGGAGGCGAACCCTTGCACTCTCCTTGCTGCCTGCTCACCTCTCCTGGTAGGACTTCTCGGGTGGGATTCTCCAAGCCCGTGCCGGGTCGGAGAATCGCCTCGAACGCGGGAAATTCCCGCCACGCCGCTCCGATGCCGGGATGCAATTCTCTGGCAACCGGAGAATCCGCGTCAATCGTGCCCACGCGGACGCCGCGGTGCCTGTCGGGGGCCGCTGAAAGAGGCACCCGCGGCGATTCTCCACGGTCGACCTCCCGCCGAGTTCCGCTGAGTCCCGCCAGCATGGTTCCAACCTGGTACCACTTGTGCGCCGGCATCAACACTTGGCCGGGATTTTGGAGAATCTCGTCTGAAATCTTCCAAAGCTGCTGGCCCTCTTACTGGGTCAGAAAACCACCCTCCAGCCTTAATTGGATGGCAAGCATGCAGGCGACCAATTTAGGAGGCCACCTCTCAGAACATCATGTGCAGGTGGGTGGAATTCATAGACCATCAGAGTTGGAACATGCATTTGTCCCTGACAGAAAAGTGTTTTTCTGTTGATTTATGCTCAGCACGAACCTCGTAAAATTAAAACTTTCAATGTAAAATGACAGCAGCAGTGAACAATAAAAGCAGCAAATGTTAACACATGTATCGCACTGGTCTGTGCTTTGTCCATCTTATCTCCCTTGTGCGTTTTGTCTCCACTGTCCTTTGACAGCTCAGTGTCGCCGACTTTCTGAAGAGGAATTGGATTTCCACTTGTGGGAAAAGAGTGAAAATGAGTGTGATTAATTGGGAGCTCTATGAAAGAGCTGGCAAAGATATAATGAACTGAATGGCCTCCTTCCGTTGCTCCAGGAAACAAGTACATAAAATAGCAATTTTCATGACATCAAATTGTCATGAAACATCCTCAATCAGCAAAGGAAAACACCTTCTGCCGAAGCAGCTTTCAGTGTTCACATGAGGTGAACATGGGGTGAGGTGCGACATAATTGTCAGTGAACAATAGCTGAAAACTGATTGTCCGCACGGCAAAATATTTACTTCCCTGCATTGCTGGACTTTATAAACTGAAACCCAATGTGAACATCCTGGGCGCAATTCTCCCATCGGGAGTCTAAGTGCCGACGCCGGAGTGAAAACCGGAGTGTTTCACTCCGGCGTCATAGCCCGCTCCCAGTCCCCTATTCTGGAGGCTAGGAGTGGCGTCGCGTCATTTACGCGTGCCGGGCCTTGCCGCTGCGTAAAAGCGGAGCCGTGTAAATGACGCGGCCGGCTCCGCGTAAATGTCGTCACCCGTGCATGCGCGGTTGCCGTCCTCCCAAGGCCGCCCCGCAAGAAGATGTTGGATGGATCTTGTGGGGCGGTGGAGGAAAGGAGGTCCTCATTCAGAGAGGCCGGCCCGCCGATCGGTGGGCACCGATCGCGGGCCAGATTCCATTTGAGGCCTCCCTCCGGTGCAGGAACCCCCCCCCCCCTCCCCCCCCACACACAGACCACCCCCCGGCGTTCCCGCGCTGTTCCCGCCGGCAGCGACCCGTTGTGGATGGCGCCGGCAGGAACCTGTCGTGTTGGGCAGGCCGCTCGGCCCATCCGGGCTGGAGAATCGCCGCTCGCCCGTTGCAAACGGCGAGCGGCGATTCTCCGAGTTGCCAGCCGTGATTCTCGCCGCGCCGGTTTGGGGGGTGTGGGAGAATCGCGTGCGGGCGTCGGGACAGCGTGGCGGGACACGTGCGGTGCCCCGGCGATTCTCCCACCCAGCGTGGGGGGGGGGGGGGAGAATTCCGCCCCCTGGTACTTTGGGCGCAGTGGGAGTACAATAATGATACAGTGTAAAATTGCCTTGGACTGAAAATGCATTGCAGAAAATACAATCTCTCAGCTGTGGGCTCGAGAGACTCTGCAAATCAAAGGTCTGAAAGCCAGCAACAGAGTTTTTTCCTGTCAAGCACAATATGGACTCCTTTGACCAGTTGACAATTACGACAAAAACAAGGCACAGGCAAGCATTTCCAGAACCTGTCGGGTTTGTGAAAAAACGACTGTCACCCATGCAAGATAAAATGAAAATGATTTAAGTTGAGCTTGGAAAGCAGTAGGGCCTTAACTAATAATTAAGTGTAAAGCAAGCCATCAGCACATGGCTAATGTTGCTGAGTCATTGGCAGGAGAAAATAAAGGAAATGCTCGGGGTCTACACGACCAGTTCTAAAGGCCGCAATAATGAAAAAGCTGCTCTTCGCCATGTATCATTGGTTAAAAATAACATAAGTGTCCAATCAATATTCTGCAGACTGAATAGAAAATGGGAATTTATAACACATTTTGAATTGTAAAATCAATTTATACTCTACTGTGCCTCATCAGATGCAGGCTTGTTTAAGCTGAGTGTTGCATTATGGACTGGAGGAATCCAAAAAGCATGTTTATGGGAAATAACGTTTTACACAAGAAACCGACCCAAAGAGAGAAATTCCATTGCAAAATTAGCAGAGTTGGGAAGAAGAACTGGAAATGCTGCTGGTCAGAAATAAAGGCAGAGACTGATGACAGGTGGTCAGTCAGCTTCTGGAAACTGAAAGGTATAAACATGTAGGTGCCAACAGAGCTGTGCCAAATGTTGACACAGGGATAGGAGTTGAAAGTTCAAACACAGCCCTAATTATAGGCCTTATGACATGTGAAGACTAGAGGGCAGCGAGACATGGGTAGGCTATGGCAGAAGGGTTATACCCAGTAGTTTAATAAGTTTAATTGCAGGAGGAACATCCTCAAGCACAAAAGAACATACTTTGGAACAGTTTGCGAAGGGTTGGGTACCATTTCAGAGTGGCTCCACTGACCTTGGGGTAGCTTGAAAAACAGTGTGGCTCACCTTGCCTTCCTCCTTGCCAGTGTCCTGCTTCATATCATATCATGGAATCATAGAATTTACAGTGCAGAAGGAGAACATTCGGCCCATCGAGTCGGAACCAGTCCTTGGAAAGAGCACCCTACTTAAGCCCACACCTCCACCCGATCACCATAACCCAGTAAGCCCACCTAACATTTTTGGACACTAAGGGCAATTTAGCATGGCCAATCCAAGTACCTTGCACATCTTTGGACTGTGGGAGGAAATCAGAGCACGCAGACACGGGGTGAACATGCAGACTCCGCACAGAACAAAACAAAGAACAAACAAAGAACAAAGAAAAGTACAGCATAGGACCAGGCCCTTCGGCCCTCCAAGCCTGCGCTGACCATGCTGCCCACCTAAACTAAAATATTCTACACTTCCGGGATCCCTATCCCTATATTCCCATCCTAGACAGTGACCCAAGCCAGGAATCAAACCTGGGACCCTGGAGCTGTGAAGCAACAGTGCTAATCACTGTGCTATGCCGACCTGTCATCAGTCTCTGCCTTTATTGCTGACTGGCAGCATTTGCAGTTTTTTTCTCAACTTTACTAATTTTGCAATGGATTTTCACAGTAACTTCATTGCAGTGTTAATGTAAGCCTACTTGTGACAATAATAAAGATTATTATTATTATTTCTCACTCCGGGTAGACTTCTTGTGTAAAATTCTATTTCCCGCAAACATGCTTTCTGGATTCTTCCACACCATAATACAACACTCAACTTATACAAGCCTGCATCTGATGAGGCACAGTAGACCCTGTGAGGTGGGTACCCCTGTAATCCCATTACACACTGCACTCCATTGGGAACAAAACAACCTTGAGACAATTGTATATTGTGTAGCCATCCAGCCTCTGCTCTTAAAGACAGTCTGTCCTGTTTAAAGTGAAGCTGCACTGCACAATATTGTTGCAATTTATCACATGCTGGTATGCTACAACCCCACCTAATTAAGTGCTCCTCCTGCTTTGAGGTTTTCCACCTCTGGGAGCAGAATAATTTGTCCATAATGTGGTGTATGTAACATACTCGCTTAAGAGCTTAATGATTGAGAGTGCCACTAAAACTGCATCTCACCTTTTGCGAAAGATGTCTAGATGAGAGAAAGTACTTTGAAAAGAGAAATAAAACTGCAGAGTCAAATGAAGATAGGAATTCTTCAAGAACAAGTTGCATGTTGGGGGACACAATAATGGAAGAATATGCACTTTGACCAATAGAAGCAAAGAGCAGGATTGGTGGAAGAGTTATAGAAAAGAGGGAAACTCACTGTCAGGCATGCATAACCACAATCATTTCTAATTGGAATAAATTATGGAACAAAGGGCAGAGATCCCCAGAGGTGCCTGGTACTCGGCGAATGATATCCCTAGAACAAAACCTTTCTCATATCATGTTGAATTATCGTTTCATTTCATGAGGACCTTCCATTGATAATAAAACTTCAAAGAGATGATAAATCTATCCCTACGCAATCATATCTTAAACGGGCGGGATTCTCTGCTCGCCGATGCCGAAATCGTGTTTGGCGATCGGCCGGAGAATCAACATTGGTGCCGAAATAGGAGAATGCATTGGAGGGCGTAAACCAGCATGACATTTCCTGGAAAAGTATACAGGAAAGTCCCTTGTATCTGGCCTAAGTCTCTGACACGGAGCTCAGGGTTGGAGATTTTTGCAGAGGACTCCAGGCAGTGGAAATCAGCTGATTGGAAGTTTAAGCTTTCTGGGCAATTTCAGTCCATGTGTGTGCCGAGCATACCGAAAAGAAACTCAACACTGTACATATTAAGAAATGTTATTCTTTTTGAAATTTTAAATTTGACTTTTTCTCCTGAACAAGAAAATTAAATGGCTGCTACAAGTCACCTGATCATAGGGCTAGCCCTCTGTCTGGAACCTACCCTCAGGGGTTTCAAGGACAAAATTAATATTTTTGTAGTTTCTGGAATGTCACACCTCATTCTGTTTAGACAGCTACTTGCAGACTCACATCAGACTTGAGATTGTTCCGATCAATTTCAAAGGGAACTATGGGGATGTTGATTGCATTTGATAAGCCAACCTTGCTAGCAGAGTCAGTGGGTCTGCTGAGACAAAGACTTCCCAAATGCCAGACCCACCACCGCTTTCAGCAACTAATGACTGAGACATCATCGGTCCTGAAACGAAAGCCAATTTTGGACAGTTTATAATTGCACCTCTGGTCTTCACAAACAGACTGCTGTTTTAACATTAGCTGGTCATAACTCCAGCAGCCAGGCTGGGTAAGCAGTCTCAACTTGACAAAACCCGGTTTATACTAAAATACTCTGATCTAAAACTGCCAAGTGGTTTAAACACAGAAAAGTCCCGTGTCCAGCAACATTGTTTGTTTCAAGGATATTTGTATAATTTAACCAACCAAAAACAAATCAGAACAAAACCCCAACACAAAGGGAACAGACTATGGATTCTGACTTTAGACTCTGGAACTCACGTGAACTAATAATCCTTTCTTAGGGTGGTCTTTACACTGTAACAATATCTAACCCTCCCCTGCCAATTTTTCTGTGTGAATGTGCTGAGTAGGAAATGGCAAACACTCCGGCCGGGATTCTCCGAGAATCGGCGGGGGGGGGGGGGGGCACGCGAATCCCGCCACACCGCTCCGACGATGGGCCGCCTGTTCTCCGCCTACCGGAGAATCGGCGGCATTCGTTGCTGCGGCGCTGGTCGGGGCCCATTGAAAGCGGCCCCTGCGGCGATTCTGCGCGTTCAACGGGCTGAGTGCCCACCAGGTTCCACCGAGTCTCGCCGCCGTCGTTTGCGTATGATCCTACCCGACGGGACCTCGACGTTCTGGCTGCGGGGCCCATCCTGGTGGGGGGCGGCGGTGCCGACTCCGGGGGGGGTGGGCCTCCACGGTGGCCAGGCCCGCGATCGGGGGCTAGCGATCGGCAGGCGCGCTCATTCTGGGGGGGCTATGTTCCTCTGCTCTGGGCCCCTGTAGTGCTCCACTATGTTGCCCGCGGCCCCGCGCAAAGACGGCTGTGGCGCGCATGCGCAGACCCGCGCCGGCCGTTGCAGGCCGGCCTTCAGCGCCGGAGCAGCGCACAGCACTCCGCCGCCATTCTAGCCCTCGGGGACGGGGAGAATGACTGGGCCTGGAGGCTTGTTGACGCCGGCGTCAACACTTGGCTGGGATTTCGGAGAATCCCGGCCTCCTTTTTTCTGGGTTTTGAATTGCGCGAAATAAACTAACTTCTGAGTTTTTGTTAAATAAATATTTTTATTCTCCTTTTTCACATTTTCTCCCGCATTTACACCCATCAACAATAAACAATAATCAGCAAGATATGTCAATCCCCATAATAACAACGATCCCATCCGCCCACCAACCCCGAAACATCAGCCCGCATGTTTACATAAACAAATGACAAAAAGGAATCAGGGATAACCCATAGTCACCCTTAATCTACACAGCCCCCCTCCCCCCCCCCCCCCCCCCCACAACTAATGTTCAATGTTATCCAGTTCTTGAAAGTGCATAATAAATAGTGCCCATGATTTGTAGAACCCCTCCGAGCTTCCCCTCAGTTCGAACTTAACCTTCTCAAGGGTCAAGTATTCCAACAGGTCCCCCCGCCACGCCAGGGCACTGGGTGGAGAGGCTGCTCTCCATTCCAGCAGGATCCGCCTTTGGGCGATCAACGAGGCGAAGGCTATGATATCTGCCTCCGCTCCCGTTTCCAACCCTGGCTGGTCCGACACTCCGAATATGGCCTCCTGGGGACCCGGGTCCAGTTTCACACGCACCACTTTGGAAATTACCCTAAACACCTCCTTCCAGTACTATCCTAACTTTGGACAGGACCAAAACATATGAACGTGATTCATGCCCCCCCCCCGCGGCCCCCCCCCCCCCCCCCCCCCCCCCCCCCCCCCCGCAACGCTCACACACATCCTCTACTCTTTCAAAGAATCGGCTCATCCTCGCCCTCATGAGGTGCGTTCTATATACCACCTTCAGCTGTATCAGCCCCAACCTCGCACATGAGGTGGAGGCATTCACTCTCCGGAGCACCTCACACCAGACACCCTCCTCTATAACCTCTCCCAGCTCTTCCTCCCACTTTGCTTTGATCCCTTCCAGTGGTGCCTTATCCTCTTCCAAAATAGTTCTGTACACCGCTGACACTGCCCCCTTCTCCAGTCCCCTTGTCGTCAACACCTCCTAAGCAATGTGGAGGCAGGTTCCTCTGGGAAGCTCTGTATCTCCTGTCTGGCAAAATCCCAAACCTGCATGTACCTAAACACTTCTCCCTGCTCTAGCCCATACTTTGCTTCCAGCTCCCTCAATCCTGCAAACCGACCCCGAAGAAACAAATCTTTTAGCGTCTTAATCCCCTTCTCTTCCCATTTCCGAAAACTTGCATCCCACCTCCCTGGCTCAAATCTGTGGTTCCCCCGAATCGGCATTTCCCTTGACCCTAAACCCAATCTGAAGTGTTGGCGAAACTGCCTCCAGATTTTCAATGAAGCTATTACCGGACTCCCTGAATATTTGCCCGGAGCTATCGGGAGCGGCGCTGTTGCAAGTGACTTCAGCCCCGACCCCCTGCACAAACTCTCCTCCATTCTGACCCACTGAGAATCAACCCCTCTGACCCAGCTCCGCACTTTATCCACATTCGCCGCCCAGTAGTAGTACAACAGGTTCAGGAGACCCAAACCCCCTGCCTGACTTCCCCTCTGTAGCAGCACCTTTCTCACTCTGGCCACCTTCCCTCCCCATATGAATGAGGTAGTCCTTCCCTCAATCTCCCTGAAAAAAGACTTTGGCAGGAAAAGCGGTAGGCATTGAAAAATAAACAGGAATCGCGGCAACACATTCATTTTAACCGCCTGTACCCGACCTGCCAGTGACAGAGGAAAGCCGTCCCACCTTGCCAGATCGGCTTTCACTCTCCCCACCAAACTAGTTATGTTGTACCTGCAAAGCCTCCCCCACTCCCGGGCAACCTGCACCCCCAGATACCTAAAATGAGTCCCTGCTCTACGGAATGGCAGCCCCCCCACCCCTGCCCCCACCCCCGGCCGAGACACCACAAAGTGCTCACTCTTGTCCAGGTTCAACTTGTACCCCGAGAAAGACCCAAATACCCGCAGTGGCTCCAATATTCCTCCTATCGATGCACTCGGTTCTGACACATACAGCAGCAAGTCGTTGGCATATAAGGACACCCTATGCTCTATCCCCCCTCGCACTATTCCTTTCCATGCTTCTGAACTTCTCAATGCGATGGCCAACGGCTCAAACCCAAGTGCAAACAGCAGGGGGGGACATAGGACATCCCTGTCTCGTCCCACGGTGGAGAGAAAAGTATCTCGAACTGATATTATTTGTGCGGACACTCGCCTTCGGCTCCTTATACAATAGCTTTACCCAGTTCACAAACCTTGGTCCAATCCCAAACCGCTCCAGCACTGCCATCAGGTACCCCCATTTTACCCGATCAAACGCCTTCTCGGCGTCCAATGCCACAACTACCTGTTTCCTTTCTTTCCGCCGGTGCCATAACAACGTTCAAAACCCTCCTAATGTTCGAAAACAGCTGCCTCCCTTTCACGAACCCCGTATGATCCTCCCTTATCACCTTCGGGAGGCACTCCTCCAGCCTACCCGCCAGTACCTTCGCCAACACTTTTACGTCCACATTCAGAAGTGATATGGGTCGATACGACCCACACTCCGTTGGATCCTTATCTTTTTTTAGAAACAGGGAAATCGATGCCTGCCCCAAGGTTTGCGGCAACACCCCGTTCCCTATGGCCTCCTCAAACATCCCCACCATCAGGGGTGCCAACCTATCCTTAAATTTTTTATAATATTCCACCAGAAACCCATCCGGCCCTGCCACTTTCCCCGACTGCACCCTCCCAATTGCATCCTTTATCTCCTGCTCCACTATTGCTCCTTCTAATGTAACGCTGTCCCCCTCCCCTAGCCTCGGGTACTCCAACCCATCTAGAAATTCCTGCATCTCACGGTCTCCAGCGGGTGGCTCTGACTTGTACAACCTCTCATAAAACTCCTCAAAAACCTTGTTAATCAGCACTGGAGCCACCACCAACTTCCCTACCCTATCCTTCACCTGAAGAATTTCCCTTGCCGCTGCCTCCCTCCGGAGCTGACCTGCTAACATACGGGTGTTCTTATCTCCATCTTCATAAACTGCACCCTTTGCTCGTCTCAGTTGGCACACCGCCTTCCTGGTGGACAGTCAGTCGAAGCTCGCTGTAGTTCCTTCCACTTTTCCAGCTTCGCCGGGTCCCCATCCTCTGCATACCACCTATCTACCTCCAACATCTCATCTATTACCCTCTGCCGCTCCAACCTCTCCTCTTTATCCACCCTGGCCTTAAACGAAATTACCTCACCTCTCACCACCGCCTTTAGAGCCTCCCAGCCGACTGCCTTCGACACCTCACCCGTACAATTGAAACCTACATATTCCTTCATTACCTTTTCAATTTTCTCACAGAAAACTTGGTTCCCCAAAAGCCCCACATCCAGTTTCCACCCCGGTCTCTGCGCTGCCCCCTTCTCCTGCACCATATCCACCCAATGTGGAGCGTGATCTGACACTGCAATTGCAGAGTATTCCGACCTCTTGACTCCAGCCAGCAAAGCCTTCCCCACCACAAAAAAGCTGATCCGCGAGTATACCTTATGGACCGCTGAGAAAAACGAGTACTCCCGTTCCCTTGGGTGCAGGAACCTCCAAGGGTCCACCCCTCCCATTTCCACCATTAGCCCAGCCAGCGCCTTCGCCCCCCCCCCCCCTTGATGGGACCAGCGAGCGCAGCCGTGATCTGTCCAACCTGTCCTGCACCAAGTTCCAGACCCCCCCCACAATCAGCTCATGCGTGTCCAAGTCGGGAATAGCCCCAAACACCTTCCTCGCGAGTCCCACATCGTCCAAAATGGGACCATATACACTTAACAGCGCCACTAATCGCCCCTCCAGCACCCCTGCCACAATCACATATCTACCCCCCTGATCTGCCACCACCTTCTCCATCTGGAAGCATACCCTTTTGCTGACCAGCACCGCTACCCCTCGAGCCCTTCCATCAAATCCGGAGTGAAACACTTGGCTAACCCAGCCCCTTTTTCGTCTCACCTGGTCCTTCACCCTCAAGTGAGTCTCCTGCAGCATTGCTATATCAGCTTTCAAACTTTTAAGATGTGCAAGCACCCTTGACCTCTTGACCTAGCCCTCTCACGTTCCACGTGACTATCCTTACTGGGGGTCTCTCACCCCCCCCCCACCTTTCTTATCCACCATCACCATACCGCAGGGCCCTGCCCCATAAGCCTGACATCAAACCCCTTCCCCACCCACCCAAGAAACCCCCCTACAAAAACATCCCCCAACATCCATCCCTCCACCCCCTCTCGCTCGCCTCGTAGGCCCATTGAAGCCTGCTATCCAGGCTCCAACGTCCACAGTCCTCCTCTCACCTCACCCCGGTTCCCTAACTGACTTTAGTTAGCTAGCGCGGGTGGCTCCCCCCGCCAAGACCTCTCGCCCCCTTCCACCCAGTCCCAGAGAAAGAAACAACAATACAAACCCAACAATCCAACCCCTAAAATTCACTAACATAACATTTAACCGTCGCAACACAGAACGCCATTAACTTGAATTCTGTAACAATGCAAAGAGAAGTAAATTTCAATACAAATCAGTAAAAGGAAAGTTGTAACGTTTGTACATTTTCCAGCCGCTCAAACACAGTCCACAGTCTCTCTTCCAGTTCCGCTCTTCACGTCTGTCCCAAGCCTTCTGCCCTCACGAACGCCTCAGCTGCCTCCACTGTCTCAAAATAAAAGTCTTTGCCGTTATATGTTACTCTCAACTTCGCCGGGTACACCACACCAAATCGCACCCCCTTCTTGTACAATGCCGCCTTCACTCGCCCAAACGCCGCTCGTCTTTTTGCCAACTCCCCCGTCAAGTCCTGGTAGACCCGAACCGCAGTACCATCCCACAGCACCTCACGCTCCTGCTTCGCCCAGCTTAATAACTTCTCCTTCATGCAAAACGATGGAAGCAGATAATTACTGCCCTTGGCGGCTCGTTCACTTTGGGCTTCGGCCTTAATGACCGATGAACTCAGTCTAGCTCGTACAGGGTGGGGCTCTCACCCTCCCCCATCAGCTCCACCAACTTCTTAGCGAAGTATTGCGTTGGCCTTGGGCCCTCTGTCCCTTCGGGCAAGCCCACAATTCTCAAATTGTGCCGCCTTGAGTGGTTTTCCAAGTCTTCCAGCTCTGCTCGGAGTCCTTTGTTAACCTCCAACACCCTCTGGAGCGCATCCCCCATCGAAGTGACCTGGTCGCTATGTCGTGTCACGGCCTCCTCCACCTCCTTCAACTTCTCGCCCTGCTCTCTCACCTCGGCCGATGCCTTTGCCATCTCCACCCTCATCGGGCCGATTGCCTCCTCCAACAATGACCTCAACACGACCGCCGTCTCTTTCCTCAAGGCCTCCATGTGCCTCACAAACTGTTTTTCCAGCTCCACCGCCATCACCTCGGTCATCTTCTCCACCGTGAGTAGCGCGGCCCCGCCTTGCAGTTCGGCTTCCGCCATCCTGTCAACACTTTTGCTCGTCTTCTCCTTCGGCGGCGAACCCGCGTTTCCGCCTTTCTTCGACGCTGCTCTTCGAATCCTTTGGCGGCTTATTGTTTTTTATCTTCTTTCCTTTCTCCTCGCTCCCCCTTCACCCTCCTGCCCTTCATCAATCTGACATTCTTTTTTTGAAAAAAAAGAGGGGAGGGAGAAAAAAAAACTTTCACCAAACTTCCTTAAACCTTCTTTCTTTCTTCTCTGCATTCACCTGGGACCAGGCTTCAATCTTCTTTCTTCTTCCTAGGTGGGAGCCATCCGACGTGGAGCACCCTCCCTACATAGTGCCCTGGCCTCAGGCCTGCCGCCTCGGCCTCCTCGGAGCTCCGCCCCCGCTGCTCTGACCTGCCCGGCGCCTCAGCCCCCGCCGCCCGACACCTGCGCGCCACCGGTGGGGGCTCTTGTTGTTGCGGCTGCCTTGCTCGCCCACGCCACCGCCACTAACTTCCGAGTTAATCCTAAAGCGAGTTTGCTGGAGATAATTAATAAAATTTGATTCACAAAAATTCTAAAGGTTGAGACGTATTCTTTTAATAACAAGTTCAAAACAGCTTCGGCTTACAGACAGGTGGTAAGAGGAAATCAGTGCAATTGAAACTGCCCCTCTTCTCTCTGTAACAGTTGTAAGGGTCCTTCCTGTTGATTCCCTTATTTCCCATTTCTTTATTTTTTTTTTAACCATTATCATTTTGATCCATTGATGCTTAATGGACATATATCTTTAAGTCAAGCAGAAGATAGAATAAGGAAATCAAAGAGTTGCAACACAGTATATAGTGCTAGTTTTTGAGCAACAGAACCCAGACTTTGTGGCACCCGAGAGATAGGGTGGGACTGATTGGCTGGTGGCCAATGAATTGGCCAAAAGGCTGTATTCTGCCAGGTAGCAGGTGGTGATTGGGTCCTACTTTAGTGGGATGATTTCCAGAAACTCAAGGAAAGCAGAGTGGAGACCTGAATGCTCAAGGAAGAAGGAGCTGTAAGTGCCTGCTCTCTCTCTTCTCTATCTCTCTCTCTTTCCAGAAATGCTGTGAGATGCTGTATTTCTGAACCGACAGAGAGCTGCTATAGAAAGGATAGAACAGGAGGTAAGAGAGGAGGGGGATGGCGTTTTTGATTAGGGAGAACTTCACGGCAGTACTTAGAGGGGATATATCCGAGGGTTCGCCCACTGAGTCTATATGGGTGGAACTGAAAAATAAGAAGGGAGAGATCACCTTGATAGGACTGCACTACAGGTCCCCAAATAGTCAGCGGGAAATTGAGGAGCAAATATGTAAGGAGATTACAGATAGCTGCAAGAAAAATAGGGTGGTAATAGTAGGGGACTTGAACTTTCCCAACATTGACTGGGACAGCCATAGCATTAGGGGCTTGGATGGAGGGAAATTTGTTGAGTGTATTCAGGAGGAATGTCTCATTCAGTATTTGGATGGACCGACTAGAGAGGGGGCAAAACTTGACCTCGTCTTGGGAAATAAGGAAGGGCAAGTGACAGAAGTGTTAGTGAGGGATCACTTTGGGACAAGTGACCATAACTCCATTAGTTTTAAGATAGCTATGGAGAATGATAGGTCTGGCCCAAGAGTTAAAATTCTTAATTGGGGCAAGGCCAATTTTGATGGTATCAGACAGGAACTTTCAGAGGTAGATTGGGGGAGACTGTTGGCAGGCAAAGGGACGGCTGGTAAATGGGAGGCTTTTAAAAATGTGTTAACCAGGGTTCAGGGTAAGCACATTCCCTTTAGAGTGAAGGGCAAGGCTGGTAGAAGTAGGGAACCCTGGATGACTTGAGATATTGAGACTCTGGTCAAAAAGAAGAAGGAGGCATATGACGTACATAAACAACTGGGATCAAGTGGATTCCTTGAAGAGTATAGAGATTGTCGAAATAGAGTTAAGAGGGAAATCAGGAGGGCAAAAAGGGGACATGAAATTGCTTTGGCAAATAATGCAAAGGAGAATCCAAAGAGCTTCTACAGATCCATAAAGGGAAAAAGAGTAACTAGGGACAGAGTAGGGCCTCTTAAGGATCAACAAGGACATCTATGTGCCGAGCCACAAGAGTTGGGTGAGATCCTGAATGAATATTTCTCATCGGTATTCACGGTGGAGAAAGGCATGGATGTTAGGAAACTAAGGGAAATAAATAGTGATGCCTTGAGAAGTGTGCATATTACAGAGGAGGAGGTGCTGGAAGTCTTAAAGCGCATCAAGGTAGATAAATCCCTGGGACCTGATGAAATGTATCCCAGGGTGTTGTGGGAGGCTAGGGAGGAAATTGCGGGTCCCCTAACAGAGATATTTGAATCATCGGCATCCACAGGTGAGGTGCCTGAAGATTGGAGAGTAGCGAATGTTGTGCCCTTGTTTAAGAAGGGCAGCAGGGAAAAGCCTGGGAACTACAGACCGGTGAGCCTAACGTCTGTAGTAGGTAAGTTGCTAGAAGGTATTCTGCGAGACAGGATCTACAAGCATTTAGAGAGGCAAGGACTGATTCGGGGCAGTCAGCATGGCTTGTGCGTGGAAAATCATGTCTCACAAATTTGATTGAGTTTTTTGAGGGGGTGACCAAGAAGGTAGATGAGGGCAGTGCAGTAGACGTTGTCTACATGGACTTTAGCAAAGCCTTTGACAAGGTACCGCATGGTAGGTTGTTGCAGAAGGTTAAAGCTCACGGGATCCAGGGTGAGGCTGCCTATTGGATTCAAAATTGGCTGGACGACAGAAGACAGAGGGTGGTTGTAGAGGGTTGTTTTTCAAACTGGAGGCCTGTGACCAGTGGTGTGCCTCAGGGATCGGTGCTGGGTCCACTGTTATTTGTGATTTATATTAATGATTTGGATGAGAATTTAGGAGGCATGGTTAGTAAGTTTGCAGATGACACCAAGATTGGTGGCACAGTGGATAGTGAAGAAGGTTATCTAGGATTGCAACGGGATCTTGATCAATTAGGCCAGTGGGCCAACGAATGGCAGATGGAGTTTAATTTAGATAAATGTGAGGTGATGCATTTTGGCAGATCGAATCAGGCCAGGACCTACTCAGTTAATGGTATGGTGTTGGGGAGAGTTATAGAACAAAGAGATCTAGGAGTACAGGTTCATAGCTCCTTGAAGGTGGAGTCGCAGGTGGACAGGGTGGTGAAGAAGGCATTCGGCATGCTTGGTTTCATTGGTCAGAACATTGAATACAGGAGTTGGGACGTCTTGTTGAAGTTGTACAGGACATTGGTATGGCCACACTTGGAATACTGTGTGCAGTTCTGGTCACCCTATTATAGAAAGGCTATTATTAAACTAGAAAGAGTGCAGAAAAGATTTGCTAGGATGTTACCGGGACTTGATGGTTTGAGTTATAAGGAGAGGCTGGATAGACTGGGACTTTTTTCCCTGGAGCGTAGGAGGCTTAGGGGTGATCTTATAGAGGTCTATAAAATAAGGAGGGGCATAGATAAGGTCAACATCCTTTCCCAAAGGTAGGGGAGTCTAAAACTGGAGGGCATAGGTTTAAGGTGAGAGGGGAGAGATTCAGAAGGGCCCAGAGGGGCAATTTCTTCACTCAGAGGGTAATGAGTGTCTGGAATGTGCTGCCAGAGGTAGTAGTAGAGGCGGGTACAATTGTGTCTTTTAAAAAGCATTTAGATAGTTACATGGGTAAGATGGGTATAGAGGGTTATGGGCCAAGTGCGGGCAACTGGGACTAGCTTAATGGTAAAAACTGGGCGGCATGGACTGGTTGGGCCGAAGGGCCTGTTTCCAGGCTGTAAACTTCTATGATTCTATGATTCTATGAGAGCCTGAATGAATAAATCGACAGTGAAAACCATTACAGACTGGAACCAAAAATCTCGAACTGAAAGCCTGAAGGAAAGTGTACTAGAAACAAACATCTGAAACAAAGACTCTTATAATTTTAACTTATTATTTTCACCCCCTTTTCCCCTCTGTGTTTGTTTCTCTTGTGTGTGTTTGTAGTGGGTGGGGGGCAAGTTAAAGTGGGGATCAGGAATTAGTTAATAGTTAACCAGTTATATTTGTTGCACATTTCATTATAGTTCATGTTAGAAATAAAAAGTAATTGTGTTTAAACTTACAAACCTGGGAACTATTGGGAAGCCAAGGGCCAAAAACGTTGGATGTTTTCTAAGAATTATTTCAATTGTGTTGCGACTCTGGGTGAAGTGGGGTTGGCGGTCATAACACAGTGCATTAGGACTTACATGGGGGTCCTGATGTGCATCTCACAATTTAAAGAAAAAAATAAATTTAGAGTAGCCAATTATTTTTCTTTTCCAATTAAGTCAATCCACCAGCACATCTTTGGGTTGTGGGGTGAAACCCACGCGGACATGGGAGAATGTACAAACTCCACACGGGTGCATTTCCCAATTAATGGCCATATTTCAACAATCTGGATACCAGAACATTTGGGCCATTAAACATGTCGTACAGGCATTCCTTGGACTTAGGCCATAATTAAGTTGAACATCGTAACTCGGAACCGATTTTCCCATTGAAATCAATGTTCTAAATGGGGGATTGGTTCTTGAACCAAGGCCGGATGGCCTATCTCCAACAAAATAACCCAGAATTTTATGGTCAATCTATAATACCGCAACATTTATTGGCATAAAAAAGTCATAGAATTGCATGTTGTGTATGGTACTTTATGGTTTAGAGCAGCACGGTAGCATAGTGGTTAGCACCGTTGCTTCACAGCACCGGGGTCCCAGGTTCGATTCCCGGCTTGGGTCACTGTCTGTGTGGAGTTTGCACTTTCTCCCAGTGTCTGCGTGGGTTTCCTCCGGGTGCTCCGGTTTCCTCCCACAGTCCAAAGATGTGCAGGTTAGGTGGATTGGCTATGCTAAATTGCCCTTAGTGTCCAAAATAGGTTAGGTGGGGTTACGGGGATAGGGTGGAGGTATGGGCTTAGATAGGACTCTTTCCAAGGGCCGGTGCAGACTCGATGTACTCCTGCTGCACTGTAAATTCTATGATACTGTACGTTATGTACTGTATGTCTTATATAGCTTGCTGTACTTGCAAGTCAGTGCATTGTAGGATCACAATGTCCATGTTTTCTTACAAGCAAAATACAGTGGATGCTGGAAACCTGAAATAAAAACAAAAAATAATGGATAAACTCAGCAGGTCTGTCAGCATCTGTGGAGATTAAAACAGTTCTGTCGAAGGATCATTTAGATCCTAAACTCTGTTTCTCTCTCCACAGATGTTGCTGGACCTGCTGAGTTTATTCAGCCTTTTCTGTGTTTAATCCACATTTTCTTTTTAGTTTCGTTGTTGAACCAATAAAGAACAGTCTCAATTTTAACCACCTCCCTTGTTTCCCTGTGCATTGATTAGTCTTGAAGGCTACCAGGACCAAGAATATAACAAACTGGTGCTGAGGGTGACAGAACTTGGTGGTAATGCCACTCAGAAAGCAAAAATAGATGAAGGAAACGGTATTTTTTGTACAGAACCGCATGTTGATTTGTGCTGCACTGTCGAAAAAGCCTGGTCACATGGTTCATCTCCAACACTTCCCTTCCCTGCAGTGACTTCTCTGTCTTCATTTCTGGGGATAAACCGTCTACTTGGTCCTTGGGGAATGGTTAAGTGTGTGAGAGATGAGTGGATGAGTATGTGATTAGTAAGTTTGCAGACGACACAAAGGTTAGTGGAATTGCGGATAGCGATGAGGACTGTCAGAGGATACAGCAGGATTTAGATTGTTTGGAGACTTGGGCGGAGAGGTGGCAGATGGAGTTTAGTCCGGACAAATGTGAGGTAATGCATTTTGGAAGGTCTAATGCAGGTAGGGAATATACAGTGAATGGTAGAACCCTCAAGAGTATTGAAAGTCAGAGAGATCTAGGTGTACAGGTCCACAGGTCACTGAAAGGGGCACCACAGGTGGAGAAGGTCGTCAAGAAGGCATACGGCATGCTTGCCTTCATTGGCCGGGGCACTGAGTATAAGAATTGGCAAGTCATGTTGCAGCTGTATAGAACCTTAGTTAGGCCACACTTGGAGTATAGTGTTCAATTCAGGTTGCCACACTACCAGAAGGATGTGGAGGCTTTAGAGAGGGTGCAGAAAAGATTTACCAGAATGTTGCCTGGTATGGAGGGCATTAGCTATGAGGAGCGGTTGAATAAACTCGGTTTGTTCTCACTGGAACAATGGAGGTTGAGGGGCGACCTGATAGAGGTCTGCAAAATTATGAGGGGCATAAACAGAGTGGATAGTCAGAGGGGTCAATTACTAGGGGACATATGTTTAAGGTGAGAGGGGCAAGGTTTAGTAGCCACCTAAAATGGCTGATTCCTGAGTATTTGGTCAAACCCCAATGTAAAATGGCGAACTAAAGAGGCTGATGGGAAAATCAGCCAACAAGACTCAAAACGGACAGCTGCAGGCAGAACAGTGTATTCGGCTCTGGGGAAGTCGGCCCAGACCAATACCTGCAACCATTAACAGCACCTCAACCCAGCCATCTGCATTTTAATCGGCCATCCCCGGGAACAATTGCTACAAATTAGCAATTGAAAGCCGATCCAGACCTTTCGGCGCCAGCAGTGGCCGAGACAAAGAAAGGTGGACGACCACCCCCCGATCAAGGAATCGCCCCATAATTGGAGCGTATCGAACCCAGTGATTGGGACCAAGTCCAATCGCTTGGGACCAGGGTCAAGGTCCGCCCCGAGAGGCGGGAAGCCTCAAGGGACTATAAAAATAGGAGCCAAGTTCAGATCGACCCTTCTTCTCCTACTCGCAACCTTCGAGACCCTTCGACGAAGAAACAAGTAAGTGTTACTCCAGCGATCGCTTCCAGACTATCGACTCGTACCAGCCTTTTTGAATCCCGCAGGCCAAACCAAATTCGATAGACCATTCGTTTCCCTGACCTGGTGGGCCATCACCAAAATTAAGTATTGGCCTTTAGTGGTAGGTAATAGTCGAGAAGTAGGATTATTGTATAAGTATTTATTGCTGTATATAATAAATGATCGTTGATTTAACATTTACTAAGCGGTGTGCTGCATTATTAATCATTACTTGAGCTTGAACCACTTGGCGGTATCAGAAAGATACCTGGCGACTCGTGAGCAAAGGTGACAGAATTAGAGCTAATAAAACTAAGGCTAATAAGAGCAACATTTTGGCGACATCCTCCCGGGACCCGATCTAGAAGTGGAAAACCACTCCGGGAGAACCCAAGAAATTTTGAATTAGAATCCAATTGGAAACAAAAAAACCACAAGTGTTCAAGCGGTTCTGATTAATAATTCATAATTCGGAAGTGTGTGTATGCATGCGAAACTAACAGGGCTATAAGGTAAAACTGATAGATTTTTGTTGTGTCAAAACTGTCGGAAGTCTGTATTTTCGGAAATTAGCGCAAGCCGTACCCGCATCTATGACACCACCTTAGCTCCCGTTCCAAATTTAACCGAAGCAAGCAGATAGGAGAGATGGCCATGCAGGCAATGCAACATCTCATGAACCCCGAGGAATTTGCGGTCGCAGCGACCAACAGCAGTAGAGTGGGACAGTGCCCCACTTGGGAAGAGGAAATTCGGAAATACCTCAAGTGCAAAGGATGGCTTATGTGGAATGATTTCTGTAATAATGACGACTCAGGTCCTGGAAGTATAGAGCATACTTGGTGGGAGAACATGAGTGATTTCCACAAAAAGAAGTTAGCAAAAGCTCGCAAGCCGATGCCAATTGTGTCCTGTCTGGCACAATTGCGAGGCACAGAGGAGGTCGTCAGGACGCTCCGCAAAGAAGTAGAGGGCATACATCGTATGAGTAAAGTCGATGTGTGCGAGGTGGAGAAAGAGAATCTGGAATTCAGGCGGAAATTAGCAGCAAAGGACGAAGAGGTGGCTGACGCCAAACGGGGTCACCAGTCTTGTCTGGCGCATTTGAGTAGTTTCCAGTCCCAGTACGAAAAGGCCTATCAGGACACGCAGCGTGCAGTCCTGGTGAAGAAAGAGACAGAGAAGCAGGTGGAGACGCTACAGAAGCAATGTAGTGATCTCAAGGCAGCCTTGAGAGCACTCCACGCTGCAACCACAGAACAAAGGCAGAGCACCATAGACCATGCGAAGTGCCGGAAGCAAATTGCAGACCTGCAATCACTGCTTTCTGTCCAAAAGGGATTCCAAGAAACCTTTGGGGCAAGTTTAGACCAGGAAGACGGCCCTGATTGGGAAGAATTACAGGAAACAGTGCAGACATATATTCAGGGAACATGTGCGCAGGGAAAGCCCCAAAGGAGAAAAGCACCCCCACCCCCCACACAGCAGGTAGTTCAGGCTCCAATGAACCCTGTAACAACCCACCGCACAGTCACATCAGACGAGGCGGAATTCCTATATTCCACCCCCCTCACAGTGACCCAATTACGGGACGCGTGTGCAAAGATCACACCATTCCTCCCCGCTTCAGACCCACACCATTTCTTTGCCACCGTCAAACATCAGGCGAACATGTACGGCCTGGATGAGAGAGAGCATGTAAAGCTCATGGTTCTAAGTTTAGATCCATCGGTAGCAGCAGCCCTTCCCGACCCACAGAATGTAGGAGGAGGCACCCTTGCAGAAATGCAAACCGCAATCCTGGATGCGATCGGGTATAACCGGGGTGACTCCGTAGATGGCCGAAATAAGTGTAGGCAGAAGAAGTCTGAGCACCCCACAGCGTTCGCAGGACGCCTGTGGATTCACTTCGAAGGCGTTTTTGGAGACGTAGACCGTGCCCATTTGTCCCCAGACAATATGGCCAAATGGACCCGCACCCTTATTTCCCATGCCACAGAGGCAGGACAGAATGCCTGTAGTAGTTATGATCCCTCGGAGGAGGCTCATAACGAGAAGTGGGTGGTTAAAAGATTGTCCCGCGTTTGGGAGCAGTCTGTTCACAATCGACCCGCCGCTAAAACCACAGAGGAAAAGCAAGCCGCCGCAGACATGCAGGCAGTAAAAGCCACACCTCACAACCCCGCCTGGGTAAATGAGGGAAAGAACAGCCCCCCACCCAAATCACAAGAATGTTACAACTGCGGACAGTTGGGACATTTGCAAAAGAGTGCAATGCCCCTAAAAAGCCACCGTGAGCCCAACAGACAGGCACTCTGAGTAAGAAAAAGACAGAGCCCATCCATAGCGTTAGCACCCGTTCAGATCAGACGGACTTGACCGGAATGGACTGACGGTGTACGGGCTCCCCCAGTTGGGTCTGCGATACCCTTGGGATAGGTCAGGACGACCAGTAGTCACAGCAAAAATTCGGGGACAGCCTATCGAATTTCTTTGGGACACAGGAGGGTCCCGCACCACCATAAATTCCTCCACCCTTTGTCAGGACACGTGGCCCACTACAGCCACTATCACCCTCAGCGGCTTTACAGGCCACTCACAGCAGGGACACATCACAGCCCCTTTACCCATTCAAGTAGGAAACATTACCACAAAACACCCCGTAGTTTTAGTCGACCTACCCCACACAGCAGAACACATTCTGGGAATCGACTTTATGAATTCCCACCACCTATCCTTCGATCCAGTCAACCAGTGTGTCTGGAAGATGGCGAAATCCACTAGAGCCCCCGCAACGCTCAACATAGGGGACTACATGAACAAAATTAGCGCAGTAGGCGAGTTTTGGTTCAACCCCACCACACTCACCATGGACAGGCAGGTTAGGGCAGTCCTGCAAAAGAACAGGGTAGCATTCGCGACCCACAAGCATGACTGTGGACGGATGACTGGCTCCGTACAAGTAACAGGACCGGACCCTAGACCCCCAAAACAGTACGGATTCCCCCTAGAAGCAGAGGGAGAAATCCTAAAAGTTATAGAGAGCTTATTAGAGCAGGGCGTATTAAGACCAGTAGCCTCTACTAATAATGCCCCGATTTGGCCAGTGAGAAAGCCCGACGGATCATGGCACTTGACCATTGATTATCGGGAACGCAATAAAGTCACCCCCGCAGCAGCCCCCACTGTAGCAACAAGACCCGAGACCATGCTCAAACAGGGACTCAATTCCCGATATTTCACGGTTTTGGACATCAGTAATGGATTCTGGTCCATTCCATTGGCAAAGGCGTGCCAGTATCAATTTGCCTTCACTTTCAAAGCGCAGCAGTACACGTGGCCATGCCTGCCACAAGGCTTCCACAACTCCCCCTCCGTTTTCCACTGACAGCTGGCAAATGGACTAGCAAAATATTCTCGCCCCGAATGTCTGGTACAGTATGTAGATGATCTACTACTGCAGACAGACACCAAGGAAGAGCACATTGAGCTTCTGTCCGAACTCCTGGAATTGTTACATTCCATTGGCTGTAAAGTAAACCCCAAAAAGGCCCAGCTATTGGAAGAAAAAGTGGTATATTTGGGTACAATTATCACACGTGGCAAACGCAAGATCGAGCATAAAAGAATTGACTCGATCGCTAAATTGCCCCTTCCCCAGAACGTTTCAGCCCTCCGGTCGTTTTTAGGACTGGTTGGCTACTGCCGAAACCACATTGACGGTTTCGCCAGCAAGGCAGCACCCCTCTCAGACCTCCTAAAGAAAGGAGCCCCCTGGGAGTGGCTTCCGCAGCATGTGGATGCTGTGGAATCATTAAAACAGGCGCTCATAGCCGCCCCCGCACTACAAGTTCCAGACCCGCTTTCTCCTTACGCCATAGAGGTAGCGACCACAGACCGCACCCTTTCAGCCGTGCTCCTGCAGGAACGGCACGACCAGTTAAGACCCGTGGCTTATGCCTCCCGAATTTTAGATGCTGTGGAGCAGGGATTTTCAGCCTGTGAGAGGCACCTGCTCGCAGTTTTCTGGGCAGTCCAGTACTTTTCATACATTACCGGACTGAACCCCATCACCATTTTGACCGAACACAACCCCACCCAACTTTTACTGGACGGACGACTTAAGGACGGTACCGTCAGCCAAATACGCACAGCTAGGTGGACCCTTCTCTTGCAGGGACGGGACATCACAGTAAAACGGACAAAGACTCACACATACTTAGCGGATAATTTACAGTACCCCGGAACCCCCCATGAGTGTGAAATCATCTCTCCACACCACAACACAGGCCCCTTTGTAGCAAACCCCCCCCCCCCCCCCCAGGAAAATAGGTTCTCCATCTCAGAGCCCCCCTCACCCGGACACGTGTGACCCCATTAAGATTTATGTGGATGGATCTTCCACAGTCTTAGATATGCAACGCATAACAGGTAGCGGGATTTATGTTGAGGACGCGCAGGGACGCGCCCTCGAGGAGATAGCATTAAAACTCCCCGGACACTTAGGCGCGCAGGCAGCAGAGCTTGCGGCCATCGCGTACATTGTAGAGCACCCAGATTCCTTCCCCAGCCCAGCAGACATATACTCAGGCAGTCTATATGTCTGCAACAGCCTCACAGAATTTCTGCCCCTGTGGGAAACAAGAGGATTTGTTTCCGCGGATGGAAAACCCCTCCCCTCAGCCCCATTACTCCGCCATATTCTACAAAAAGCCCAGAACAGGACTTTTGGCATTATGAAAGTCCGCAGCCACCATCGTTCCTCCCCCCTGGAAATGTAAAAGCCGACGCACTGGCTAAGGCAGGATCCAGGCATGGGTACTTTTGGAAACCCCCCGAAAGTGCGCCAGTGAGTGTGCCAGTGAGTGCAGTTCAGGTCACGCAGACTAGGATCGAGGATCTAGTAGAGGCCCAGAAGCAGGATAGCGCTCTCACTGAGATCGTGAAAGGGAAGTTTCCAGCCTCCTACGAGAGGTTCAGAAATACACTAACCACACATGACGGTGTGGTGTGAAAGGACACCCTTTATGTAGTTCCTGAGCAGGATAGGAACCAATTAATTTGTTTATTCCATGATGGTCATGGGCACCAGGGAATCGATCCCACCACAGCCCACCTCAAACAGCTTTGTTGGTGGCCAAATCTCAAGGAAGATGTAAGCCATTACATTGAGAATTGCCTTATCTGTGCGCAGAACAACCCCGATAGATACGCCAAAAAGGCCCAACTCAGCCACACCCGACCCGTTAACGGCCCCTGGACTAACCTCCAGATTGATTTTATAGGTCCATTGCCCCCTTGCAGGAATGGCTATAAATATGTTCTGGTGGTCATAGACACTTTCACAAAGTGGGTGGAAGCCTTTCCAGCCCGCACCAACACCGCGAATACCACAGCCAAGATCCTAACCCATCACATCTTTACAAGATGGGGACTCCCCCGCAGTATTGAATCGGACCAAGGCTCTCACTTTACGGGACGGGTCGTGCAGATCGTCCTCACGATATTTGGCATAACCCAAAAATCCCACATTGCGTACCACCCACAGTCGAGTGGTATAGTGGAGCACATGAATCGGACCCTAAAAACCACCCTCAGAAAAATGGTCCAGCAGAACAACACCACTTGGGACTCAGTCCTCCCTTTTGCGCTGATGTTTTTGCGTAACACTGTTTCCACCTCCACAGGTTACACCCGACACACTCTTATGACCGGACGCCCCATGAAAGGGACAGAATACTTGTTAGGTTTAGACCTGACCAGCCCTGAAGTTACGGCCCTCACCCACAAGAAAGCCGTGGAGCAACTAGTCGCAAATGTAAAAACGGCTCAGTTCGCAGCCGCAGTAAAATTGGGCACCAAAAAGAAACAGGGCAAGGCCTGTTTTGATAAGGCAGTGCATGCAACGGAGTATGATATAGGACAGCAAGTGATGTTGTCTGTACATAACCCCAGCACATTCCTGTCTCCAAAATACTCGGGTCCGTACTCCATTACGGATAAAGTAAGCCCATCGGTATACAAAATAAAATACCCAAATGGTAAGACTGCGTGGTTTCATATAAACCAGTTAAAGGCTTATGGAGTACAGTCAAACCACGCCCACCACGTCATGCTTGACGCAGCAGACCACACCCCGCCCACAGCCAACGTAACCAGACCAACCCCCACCACGTCCAGCCCAGCCACAGACTCGCCCTCGACTCCACCCCCAAAATCTACACTCCGCCCCGGAATGCCCACAGACTGCAGCAGCAGAGACAGCGACTGTGACTCGGACGATAGCCACAGCACGCCTCCCTACTATCCCCATACAACCGGACCCACACCCAGCGACTCCGATTTCGACTCCAGTGATCCCTTCATGATCACTTTTCTGAACAAATCCCACCACCGACCACCGAACCACACGGACGACCCCGACTTTGTCCCCACACAACTCGACACAACTCATTGGCACCGCGACAACTCTTACAGACTCGTCCGCAATGACGAAAGCAACCCCAACTCACACCACGCAGCCCTTTCAGCCCTAATTCACTCCAGAGTTTGGCACCCGGGAGAAGGGGACGACCTCGAGTCTGACCCCCAAGCCGCCAACCCCTTTGCGACACTGTTCGCAACAGAGAACTGAGGTGTCCACATGATGTTTAAAGGAAACGCTTGCAGGATGTTTTATCTTGTTCGTACGTTTGTTTTGTGTTGTTCATCCGACAGGAGAATTTTTCTCACTGTCACACACCCATTCACCTGAAACTTCGGAGCTCTTGCCCTCAGACACCCACCGCGGCCAGACGCTTGTTCAGCGGTACCAACTTGTCTACAGACACTGGTCAACAGACCATACGCTTGTTCAGTGGAACTAGCTTGTCTGCAGACACTTCAGCTAATAGCGGTTCGGGTACTAGACGCCCAATCGTAACTGCTCTTCTGATTCAAGGATAGAATCACTATAGCAGCCCCACCACGATGACTACATTTTTGCCCGTTCTTGTCGGTTGCTCAGGCAGTGGAGAAACGGCTTGAGACCCGCCCTGCCTGGGGACCCCCCTGTTGGTCAAACACGCTCGGGAAGGGGAGATACGGCATTGGTAGCCGTCCTACCCGGGGACTCCATCCAAATCTGACCCGTCGCGGCCCATACGCACCTCATTTGGCATTTTTTCACTTCAAAAAGTTTTTATTTGTTTCGGCGACCTTTAGGTTGCTGCCATATGCTATTTACATCCTGGAACATTTGGATGGTAAATTAGCAATGGCCCATCATTGGGCAGTGTGCCGTGTCCTAAAATTTGTTTTTTAGAAAAAAAAAATGAGGGAGTCACACATAGTGACCAATTATAAGAGTATAATTGGCCCCAAAAGGACAGACACACTAACACACCAGATGTTAAACCAAGGTAGTTACAGATACTATGCGTGTTTTTACAGAACTCCAGAGGCTCCAGGACCGGAGAAAACAAAAGAACACAAGAAGGAAAAGGAAAGAGGACAGCCATGAGGACTTCTTTCATCGTGCTCAACATCTTTTTCATGAACATTTGGTTGCGCGGGAACGCGGACCCCATTACTTCAAACCTCCCTGCCGTTAATGTTTCACTGCCCCGCAGTACCCAAAGTCCAGTCACCGTGACACTGCATCTTCCTGGTGTGCCAGGTTCATAACCTGGTACTCCCTGTCCTATGTGATTGAAGCACTGTTAGCGTTGGCGATACTCTGCTGTGTAATGCAGACTATGCGCCTCCGCAAATGGAGAAGGAGAGCGTACCGCGTTCGAACCCCGGTATATCGGATCCGATCCCCTATATTCGGTTATGACCAGAACCCCGACCCCCGCGACCTATAACAAAATAATAAAGAACATGCACTTGCGTTATTGCTGTAAATAAAAAGATGTAAAAAACTTTTCATGAACAAAAAAAAAATGTATGATCCTGAGCTTGACTGCCAAGCCAGGAAAGAGTATATTAAATGTTGTGATTGTTGTTGCATGTTTTAGGAAGATAGGATAATGCAATGTTTAGTGAGTATAGTGTATTTAGGTAAAATTAGAGGTTCCAAGTTTGTTACTTTGTAAATGCATGTTCCTGCCTGACATAGCGCCCTTAGACTTGTTTAGGTAAAACATTTTTTACCTAAGCTCGTGTCAGAGCAGTGGCCATGTAGGAGGTGTCCCCCCCCCCGGTCAGGGAATGGAAAGAACAAAATTTATGTGACCCTTCACGCTTCGCGTTAGGATCACAAGGAGGGTTTGTAGCCACCTAAAATGGCTGATTCCCGAGTATTTGGTCAAACCCCAATGTAAAATGGCGAACTAAAGAGGCTGATGGGAAAATCAGCCAACAAGACTCAAAACGGACAGCTGCAGGCAGAACAGTGTATTCGGCTCTGGGGAAGTCGGCCCAGACCAATACCTGCAACCATTAACAGCACATCAACCCAGCCATCTGCATTTTAATCGGCCATCCCCGGGAACAATTGCTACAAATTAGCAATTGAAAGCCGATCCAGACCTTTCGGCGCCAGCAGTGGCTGAGACAAAGAAAGGTAGACGACCACCCCCCGATCAAGGAACGCCCCATTATTGGAGCATATCGAACTCAGTGATTGGGACCAAGTCCAATCATTTGGGACCAGGGTCAATGTCCGCCCCGAGAGGCGGGAAGTCCCGAGGGACTATAAAAATAGGGGCCAAGTTCAGATCGACCCTTCTTCTCCTACTCGCAACCTTTGAGACCCTTCGACGAAGAAACAAGTAAGTGTTACTCCAGCGATCGCTACCAGATAGGTGCTCCAGACTATCGACTCGTACCAGCCTTTTTGAAACCCGCAGGCCAGACCCAATTCGATAGACCATTCATTTCCCTGACCTGGTGGGCCATCACCAAAGTTAAGTATTGGTCTTTAGTGGTAGGTAATAGTCGAGAAGTAGGATTATTGTATAAGTATTTATTGCTGTATATAATAAATGATCGTTGATTTAACATTTACTAAGCGGTGTGCTGCATTATTAATCATTACTTGAGCTTGAACCACATGGCGGTATCAGAAAGATACCTGGAGACTCGTGAGCAAAGGTGACAGAATTAGAGCTAATAAAATAATAGATGGATATGAAGATGGGATTAGATTTTGGAAGGCGGATGGCTTGTGTGGAGCATCAACAGTGATTTGATTTGATTTATTATTGTCACAGTGAAAAGTGTGTGTTTCTTGCATACCGACAACACATATAGTACATAGGGAAGGAAGGAGAGTCTACAGAATGTAATGTTACAGTCATAACTGGGATGTAGATAAAAGATCAACTTAATACGAGGTAGGTCCACTCAAAAGTCTGATGGCAGTAGGGAAGAAACTGTTCCTGAGTCGGTTGGTACGTGACCTCAAACTTTTGTATTGAAGGTGGAAGAGAGCATGTCCAGGGTGTGTGGGGTCCTGAATTATGCGGATTGCCTTTCCGAGGTAGCAGGAATTATAGATAGAGTTGGTCAAACCTGTGCATTTTATGTAAATCACAAAGGATTTCTTTTAAATGTCACCAACCACACTGACAAACACAAAATGCTGCTAACTCACAGACGTGGGTTTAAAAATGCTGCACATAGTCCTTTTTCTGTGTAAACATTAATTTACTGCTGTGTGTGATTAAGTCAACCAGGTCCTTTCGCATAACAGCACTGGAAATATTTTAATAATTTGATTTTTTTGCTTTCAGAAGAACTGAACTTTAGACCCCATGACATGACACAATTACATTAAAATGGCAGCAGCTGCATTGCAAATTAATTGACTTTGGCAAGCCCAGCTTCTTCATGCATGTATAAAATTTAAGCATAATGAATATTCAGAAGGCAAGGGATTAGGTCACTCTGAACAGTGAAGCAATATTTTAATTTACTTTGAAGCTTGACGCCTCATTTTTATTATTCAATCTCCTCTTTCCACAGATGCTGACTAATACGGCAATACCATTTCATGCCTTTCCTCAACTTTTCCCCATGATGGCAAGGGTACTTAATCGGTCAGGTGGGGGCCTTGCCACTTTCCCACATCTGTCCCAATTAAGATGGAAGGCTCATGGAAAGACTTCCTAGCCCCTGCCAATTGAGACCCTTGAGTGGGCAATTAATGTGCACTTAAGGCTTTATCCTGCTTAATGCTGCTACCGATAATGGTATTAACCTTGCCAAGCAAGTAGGTAAAGTTGCCATAGACCCAGATGACCATAGGCTGCTTTCCCCTTTGAGGGAGAGACTGACTGTTGGTGATTTAACCTGAGGATCACCACACCTCAGGCAAGGGGCAAGACCTCAGCTGGTACAGGAACTGAACCCACGGTGCTGACCTCGCTCTGCATCATGAGCCAGATGTCCAGCCAACTGAGCTAAACCGGCCACCCTCTGGTAGGCAGGGGACTCATCATGCAGTGAGAGCACAAAAATCAAACTCTTGTCAGTTCCTGATCGAAGGACCTATGGCATTAAGAGGGTGGGGAGAAGACTACTGAAGGTCACACCCACCCTTGCTGCCAACTCCCCACCCCTGAAACCCCAACACCACAATCCCCCTTCCCATCAACGATCAACTGTGGCCTGGGTCCCTTGGCAACCCTGGACCTTAAGTGGGTACATGATTGATAGCAGCCACTGGCTCCACAAGGCGCTGTGGAGCAATGAATACAGGCTTCTGGATTGGCCATTACTTGTCAACAATGGGACTTCCAACCCCAATCCTTGATCCTGGGGAAAGCCAACTGCTGCCCAGTTAATCGCTTGATTGGCATGTAATGCGGCAGGCGTCCAAAAAAGAGGCAATGGCAGACTCTCACCTGCCATCCAGCTGGAAGGTGAGATTCCATTACTTACATTAAATTTTGCCCCTTGTGTGGGAGTAGGTGTTGGGTTATGGAAGGCATGGTAGGTCAAAGCGATCAGGAACCATGGCATACATACATTGGAGATGGTACAGTAAAGATTCACTAAATTAGTTCCTGGGATGAGGGTGTTGTCCTTTGATGAGAGGTTGAGTAAGTTGGGTCTATATTCTTTGGAGTTCAGAAGAGGGAGAGGTGATCACACAGAAACCTAGGGGCTCGATAGGGTGAATGTTGAGAAATTGTTTCCATTGGTCGAAGTCTGAAATACTGGGGCACAATCTCAGGATAAGGGGCCCATCATTTAAGATGATCCATCATTGGTCACACTTAAGGCAGATTTTTGGTTTGTGGGAGAATCGAGGGACTTGGGGAATGGGCAAGAAAATGGAGTTGAAACCCAAGGTCAGCCATGATCGTATTGAATGATGGAGCAGGCTCGACTGGCCCAAGGACCCACTCCTGCTCCTATTTCACATGTTCTTCTGTGTTTACAGCATGCTACAGCCCATAGAGAAGCCATTCAGCCCTTTCAGCCTTTGCCAGCTCTTTGAAAGAGCAACCTGACTCGTCCCACTGCCTTCCTCGTTCCGATTAAGCATTCAAAGTTTGCCTTTTTAAGTATTTATCCAATGGCCTGATGAAAGTTACCATGAAACCTTTCTGCACCATCCTCTCAGGTTGTCATTGTGGATCACAACAACTCGCTGCATAGAAATGTTCCCCCATTTCTCCAACTGGCTTTTGTACCAATTACTTTATAATGTTCCTGACAAGGGAAACAATCCCTAGTTAGCCGAGCAAATAGCTTCACGGATGGACCCATTGACTCTGCTGTATATGGTGAGACTCACCAGACAACCCAAGAAGGGGCAAGGGTTACTTGGTAATGACAGAAATGTCGGAGGCCAAGTATGTGAAGACGAATCGTGGCTTCACATAGCCTCGGATGAGTATTAAAATGAAACTTAATACGGAACAAAAATCCCTCTGCTGAATAATTTTAGTCATGCTGAATGAAGTGCATCCAGCCACTGACATTTTCAAGTCCAGGAATAGTTATTTCAAAAGTGTTTTGATTCCATTGTTGCACCTTGGTGAAGTGGTCGCTAGATAGATACAACTGAGGGAAGCCGTACGACCCATCCTATCTTATCTGTCCAAAGAGAACATTTCCCCTGACCCTTGCCCAATGATGGCATCCATCTGCTTCTTACGTTTTGTGCAGCGAGATGCGATGATCTGGAGCGTGCTATCTAAATGGATGATGAAAGTAGACTCAACAGTGACTTTCAAAAGGGAATTTTCACAGGCAGGCAGGGGTCTTCCGAACCTGATGTTTTATTACTGGGCGGTGAATGTGGAGAAGGTACGGAGCTGGATCAGAGGGGTTGACTCCCCATGGGTCAGAATGGAGGAGAGTTTGGGTAGGGGGTCGGGATTGAAGGCGCTAGCGGCAGCGTCACTCTCGACGGTATCGGGGAGATACTCGGGGAGTCTGGTAGTAATAGTTCGTTGAGAATTTGGAGGCAGTTTCGACAGCACTTCGGGTTCAAGGCAGGGTCAAGGGAAATGCCGATTCGGGGGAACCATAGATTTGAGCCAGGGAAGTGGGATGGAAATTTTCAGAGATCGGAGGAGAAAGGAATTAGAACACGAAAAGATTTATTTCTTGGGTGTCGTTTTGCGGGATTGAAGGAGCTGGGAGCGAAGTGTGGGCTGGAGCAGGGGGAAATATTTAAATACATGCAGGTTTGAGACTTTGCCTAAAGGAGATACAGAGCTTCGCAGTAGAGCAGGCTTCCACATTGCTGGAGGGGGTGCGGATGACAGAGGGACTGGAGAAGGGGTAGTATCGGCGGTTTACGGGGCTATTTTGGAGGAGGAGAAGGTGCCACTAGAAAGGATCAAGGCAAAGTGGGAGGAAGAGTTGGGAGAGCGTATGGAGGAGGGTTCTGGTGTGAGGTGCTCCGGAGGGTGAACGCCTCCAACTCATATGCGCGGTTGGGGCTGGTACAGCTGAAGGTGGTGTATAGAGCACACCTTACCAGCGTGAGGATGAGCCAGCTCTTTGAGGGGTTAGCAGATGTATGTGAACGTTGCAGGGGGGGCGGGGGGGGGAGTGGCGCAAACCACGTTCATATGTTTTGGTCCTGTCCAAAGCTGGAGGATTATTGGAAGGTGTTTAGGGTAATCTCTAAAGTGGTGCACGTGAAACTGGACCCGGGCCCTCAGGAGGCCATATTCGGGGTGTCGGACCAGCCGGGGTTGGAAACGGGAGCGGAGCCAGATGTCGTAGCCTTCTCCTCGTTGATCGCCCGAAGGCAGATCCAGTTAAGGTGGAGATCAACCTCTCCACCCTGTGCCCTGGCGTGGCGGGGGGACCTGCTGTAATTCTTAATGCTTGAAAAGGTCAAATTTGAACTGAGGGGAAGGATGGAGGGGTTCTACAATTCATGGGCGTTATTCATTATGCACTTTCGAGAATTGGATCACATCGAACATTAGGGGGGGCTGGGAGGGTTGGGGGGAGGGGGGCTGTGTGTGTTAATGGTGACCATGGATGATTCCTCTTTGTCATTTGTTTATGTGAACATGCGGGCCAATGTCTGGGGTTTGGTCGGAGGATGGGATCGTTGTTATTGATATGGGGATTGACATTACATTTGTTACTGATTATTGTTGGGTGTAAATTTGGGAGAAAGGAGGAGAATAAAAAATATTTTTTTTAAAAAGAGGATTTTCAGAGACTCGAAAGGGAGAAAATACACTGCAGAAATGTGTGCAAAGAACAACAGATTGGAATGAATTGCACAGACACTATGGACCAAATGGCCTTCTTCCATGCTGTACAATTCTACCATTCAAGAGTTTTCATCTCCACTACTTTAATAAACTGTTTCTGTGAAGGACAGTTTAATGGTGGAATTGAAACAGGGATACTGCGCAATAAGAGACACTACCCCACTTTGCCAAGTTTGATCAGCTGGAGGCAATTTAAATGGGGTCTTTTGGGCTTTGATGTTACTGAACACACATTCATAAGAACATAAGAACTAGGAGCAGGAGTAGGCCGTCCGGCCCTTGGAGCCTGCTCCGCCATTCAATGAGATCATGGCTGATCATTTCCTGCAGAATGTTTGAGGTGAGGGATGCCGTCAGTGTCCCTGCTGATTTCATCTGTGGGAAGTGCACCCATCTCCAGCTCCTCAGAAACCGCGTTAGGGAACTGGAGCTGGAGCTGGATGAACTTCGGATCATTCGGGAGGCAGAGGTGGTCATAGATAGAAGCTTCAGGGATGTAGTTACTCCGAAGAATAAAGATAGATGGGTGACGGTGAGAGGGGCTGGGAGGAAGCAGTCAGTACAGGGATCCCCTGTCGTCGTTCCCCTTAGTAACAAGTATACTGCTTTGGATACTGTTGGGGTGACGACTTACCAGGGCTAAGCCATGGGGTACAGTTCTCTGGCACAGAGTCTGTCCCTGTTGCTCAGAAGGGTAGGGGGGAGAGGTGTAGAGCATTAGTCATTGGAGACTCCATAGTTAGGGGGATAGATAGGAGATTCTGTGGCAACGAGAGAGACTCGCGGTTGATGTGTTGCCTCCCAGGTGCCAGGGTGCGTGGTGTCTCGGATTGTGTTTTTGGGATCCTTAAGGGGGAGGGGGAGCAGCCCCAAGTCGTGGTCCACAAAGGTACCAACGACATAGGTAGGAAAAGGGATGGGGATGTAAGGCAGGAATTCAGCGAGCTAGGGTGGAAACTTAGATCTAGGACAAACAGAGTTATTATCTCTGGGTTGTTACCCGTGCCACGTGATAGCGAGACAAGGAATAGGGAGAAAGAGGAGTTGAACACGTGGCTACAGGGATGGTGCAGGAGGGAGGGCTTCAGATTTCTGGATAATTGGGGCTCATTCTGGGGTCGGTGGGACCTCTACAAATGGGATGGTCTACACCTGGAACAGAGGGGTACCAATATCCTGGGGGGAAATTTGCTAATGCTCTTCGGAAGGGTTTAAACTAGTTCAGCAGGGGCTTGGGAACCTGAATTGTAGCTCCAGTATACAGGAGGTTGAGAGTAGTGAGAGAAGCTTTCAAAGTTGCAGGAGTTTACCGGCAGGCAGGAAGATGGTTTAAAGTGTGTCTTCTTCAATGCCAGGAGCATCCGGAATAAGGTGGGTGAACTTGCGGCATGGGTTGGTACCTGGAACTTCGATGTTGTGGCCATTTCGGAGACATGGATAGAGCAGGGACAGGAATGGTTGTTGCAGGTGCCGGGGTTTAGATATTTCAGTAAGCTCAGGGAAGGTGGTAAAAGAGGGGGAGGGGTGGCATTGTTAGTCAAGGACAGTATTACGGTGGCAGAAAGGACATTTGATGAGGACTCGTCTACTGAGGTAGTATGGGCTGAGGTTAGAAACAGGAAAGGAGAGGTCACACTGTTAGGGGTTTTCTATAGGCCTCCGAAAAGTTCCAGAGATGGAGAGGAAAGGATTGCAAAGATGATTCTGGATAGGAGCGAAAGCAACAGTGTAGTTGTTATGGGGGACATTAACTTTCCAAATATTGACAGGAAACACTATAGTTCGAGTACTTTTGATGGATTTGTTTTTGTCCAATGTGTGCAGGAGTGTTTCCTGACACAGTATGTAGATAGGCCAATGAGAGGTGAGGCCATATTGGATTTGGTACTGGGTAATGAACCAGGACAGGTGTTAGATTTGGAGGTAGGTGAGCACTTTGGTGATAGTGACCACAATTCGATTAAGTTTACCTTAGTGATGGAAAGGGATAGGTATATACCGCAGGGCAAGAGTTATATCTGGGGGAAAGGCAATTATGATGCGATGAGGCAAGATTAAGGATGCATCGGATGGAGTAGAAAACTGCAGGGGAAGGGCACAATGGAAATGTGGAGCTTGTTCAAGGAACAGCTGCTGCGTGTCCTTGATAAGTATGTACCTGTCAGGCAGGGAGGAAGTGGTCGAGCAAGGGAACCGTGGTTTACTAAAGCAGTCAAAACACTTGTCAAGAGGAAGAAGGAGGCTTATGTAAAAATGAGACATGAAGGTTCAGTTCGGGCGCTTGAGAGTTACAAGTTAGCTAGGAAGGACCTAAGAGAGCTAAGAAGAGCCAGGAGGGGACATGAGAAGTCTTTGGCAGGTAGGATCAAGGATAACCCTAAAGCTTTCTATAGAGTATCATAGATTATCATAGAATTTACAGTGCAGAAGGAGGCCATTCGGTCCATCGGGTCTGCACCGGCTCTTGGAAAGAGCACCCTACCCAAAGTCAACACCTCCACCCTACAGTAAGGGCAATTTTGGACACTAAGGGCAAGTTATCATGGCCAATCCACCTAACCTGCACATCTTTGGACTGTGGGAGGAAACCAAAGCACCCGGTGGAAACCCACGCAGACACCGGGAGGATGTGCAGACTCTGCACAGACAGTGACCCAAGCTGGAATCGAACCTGGGACCCTGGAGCTGTGAAGCAATTGTGCTATCCACAATGCTACTGTGCTGCCCTTAAGAACAAATAAATCTACACTCTACAATTTTACCGTAATCCATGTACCTATCCAATAGCTGCTTGAAGGTCACTAATGTTTCCGACTCAACTACTTCCACAGGCAGTGCATTCCATGCCCCCACTACTCTCTGGGTAAAGAACCTACCTCTGACATCCCCCCGATATCTTCAACCATTCACCTTAAATTTAAGTCCCCTTGTAATGGTTTGTTCCACCCGGGGAAAAAGTCTCTGACTGTCTACTCTATCTATTCCACTGATCATCTTATAAACCTCTATCAAGTCGCCCCTCATCCTTCTCCGTTCTAATGAGAAAAGGCCTAGCACCCTCAACCTTTCCTCGTAAGACCTACTCTCCATTCTAGGCAACATCCTCGTAAATCTCCTTTGCACCTTTTCCAAAGCTTCCACATCCTTCCTAAAATGAGGCGACCAGAACTGTACGCAGTACTCCAAATGTGGCCTTACCAAAGTTTTGTACAGCTGCATCATCACCTCACGGCTCTTAAATTCAATCCCTCTTTTAATGAACGCTAGCACACCATAGGCCTTTTTCACAGCTGTATCCAATTGAGTGGCAACTTTAAAAGATGTATGAACATAGACCCCAAGATCTCTCTGCTCCTCCACAAGAACTCTATCGTTAACCCTGTATTCCGCATTCATATTTGTCCTTCCAAAATGGACAACCTCACACTTTTCAGGGTTAAACTCCATCTGCCACTTCTCAGCCCAGCTCTGCATCCTATCTATGTCTCTTTGCAGCCGACAACAGCCCTCCTTACTATCCACAACTCCACCAATCTTCGTATCGTCTGCAAATTTACTGACCCACCCTTCAACTCCCTCATCCAAGTCATTAATGAAAATCACAAACAGCAGAGGACTCAGAACTGATCCCTGCAGTACACCACTGGTAACTGGGCTCCAGGCTGAATATTTGCCATCCACCACCACTCTCTGACTTCTGTCGGTTAGCCAGTTCGTTATCCAACTGGTCAAATTTCCCACTATCCCATGCCTCTTTACTTTCTGCAGAAGCCTACCATGGGGAACCTTCTCAAAAGCCTTACTAAAATCCATGTACACTACATCCACTGCTTTACCTTCATCCACATGCTTGGTCACCTCCTCAAAGAATTCAATAAGACTTGTAAGGCAAGACCTACCCCTCACAAATCCGTGCTGACTATCCCAAATCAAGCAGTGTCTTTCCAGATGCTCAGAAATCCTATCCTTCAATACCCTTTCCATGACTTTGCCTACCACGAAGTAAGACTAACTGGCCTGTAATTCCCAGGGTTATCCCTAGCCCCTTTTTTGAACAGGGGCACGACATTCGCCACTCTCCAATCCCCTGGTACCACCCCTGTTGACAGTGAGGACGAAAAGATCATTGCCAACGGCTCTGCAATTTAATCTCTTGCTTCCCATAGAATCCTTGGATATATCCCGTTAGGCCCGGGGGACTTGTCTATCCTCAAGTTTTTCAAAATGCCCAACACATTTTCCTTCCTAACAAGTATTTCCTCGAGCTTACCAGTCTGTTTCACACTGTCCTCTCCAACAACATGGCCCCTCTCATTTGTAAACACAGAAGAAAAGTACTCGTTCAAGACCTCTCCTATCTCTTCAGACTCAATACACAATCTCCCGCTACTGTCCTTGACCGGATCTACCCTCGCACTAGTCATTCTCATATTTCTCACATATGTGTAAAAGGCCTTGGGGTTTTCCTTGATCCTACCCGCCAAAGATTGTTCATGCCCTCTCCTAGCTCTCCTAATCCCTTTCTTCAGTTCCCTCCTGGCTATCTTGTATCCCTCCAATGCCCTGTCTGAACCTTGTTTCCTCAGCCTTACATAAGTCTCCTTTTTCCTCTTAACAAGACATTCAACCTCTCTTGTCAACCATGGTTCCCTCACTCGACCATCTCTTCCCTGCCTGACAGGAACATACATATCAAGGACACGTAGTACCTGTTCCTTGATCAAGTTCCACATTTCACTTGTGTCCTTCCCTGACAGCCTATGTTCCCAACTTATGCACTTCAATTCTTGTCTGACAACATCGTATTTACCCTTCCCCCAATTGTAAACCTTGCCCTGTTGCACGCACCTATCCCTCACCATTCGTGAAAGTCACAGAATTGTGGTCACTATCTCCAAAATGCTCCCCCACTAACAAATCTATGACTTGCCCTGGTTCATTACCAAGCACTAAGTCCAATATTGCCCCTCCTCTGGTCGGACAATCTACATACTGTGTTAGAAAAGCTTCCTGGACACACTGCACAAACACCACCCCATCCAAACTATTTGATCTAAAGAGTTTCCACTCAATGTTTGGGAAGTTAAAGTCACCCATGACTACTACCCTGTGACCTCTGCACCTTTCCAAAATCTGTTTCCCAATCTGTTCCTTCACATCTCTGCTACTATTGGGGGGCCTATAGAAAACTCCTAACAAGGTGACTGCTCCTTTCCTATTTCTGACTTCAACCCATACTACCTCAGTAGGCTGATACTCCTCGAACTGCCTTTCTGCAGCTGTTATACTATCTCTAATTAACAATGCCACCCCCTCCCCCACCTCTTTTACCAACCTCCCTCATCTTATTGAAACATCTATAACCAGGGACCTCCAACAACCATTTCTGCCCCTCTTCTATCCAAGTTTCCGTGATGGCCACCACATCGTAGTCCCAAGTACCGATCCATGCCTTAAGTTCACCCACCTTATTCCTAATGCTTCAGGTTGAGAGGGTTGTTAAGAAGGCATACGGTGTGTTCGCTTTTATTGGTAGAGGGATTGAGTTTCGGAGCCATGAGGTCATGTTGCAGCTGTGCAAAACTCTGGTGCGGCCGCATTTGGAGTATTGCGTGCAATTCTGGTCGCCGCGTTATAGGAAGGATGTGGAAGCATTGGAAAGGGTGCAGAGGAGATTTACCAGAATGTTGCCTGGTGTGGAGGGAAGATCTTATGAGGAAAGGCTGAGGGACTTGAGGCTGTTTTCGTTAGAGAGAAGAAGGTTAAGAGGTGACTTAATTGAGACAAACAAGATGATCAGAGGATTGGATAGGGTGGACAGTGAGAGCCGTTTTCCTCGGATGGTGATGTCTAGCACGAGGGGAAATAGCTTTAAATTGAGGGGAGATAGATATAGGACAGATGTCAGAGGTAGGTTCTTTACTCAGAGAGCAGTAAGGGCGTGGAATGCCCTGCCTGCAACAGTAGTGGACTCGCCAACACTAAGGGCATTCAAATGGTCATTGGCTAGACATATGGACGATAAGGGAATAGTGTAAATGGGCTTTAGAGTGGTTTCACAGGTCGGCGCAACATCGAGGGCCAAAGGGCCTGTACTGCGCTGTAATGATCTATGTTCTATTTTGTGGACTCAGCTCCACTTTCCCACCCGAACACCATAACCCTTAATCCCTTTATTCTTCAAAAAACTATCTATCTTTATTTTGAAAATATTCAATGAAGGAGCCTCTACTGCTTCACTGGGCAAGGAATTCCATAGATTCACAACCCTTTGGGTGAAGAAGTTCCTCCTGAGTTCAGTCCTAAATCTACTTCCCTTTATTTTGAGGCTATGCCCCCTAGTTCTGCTTTCACCCGTCAGTGGAAACAACCTGCCCGCCATAATCCTATCTATTCCCTTCATAATTTTATATGTTTCTATAAGATCCCCCCATATCCTTCTAAATTCCAACGAGTACAGTCCCAGTCTACTCAACTTCTCCTCATAATCTAACCCCTTCAGCTCTGGGATTAACCTCGTGAATCTCATCTCCTCCTCCAGCGGCAGTACGTCTTTTCTCAGGTAAGGAGACCAAAACTGAACACAATACTCCAGATGTGGCCTCACCAACACCTTATACAATTGCAGCATAACCTCCCTAGTCTCAAACTCCATCCATCTAGCAATGAAAGACAAAACCCCATTCGCCTTCTTAATCACCTGTAAACCAACTTTTTGCACCTCATGCTCGAGGAAAGGCAATAATGACTCGCTTTCTGCCTACCTCCTTTTTTAAGCAGTGGTGTCACGTTTGCTAATTTCCAATCCGCCGGGACCACACCAGAGTCTAGTGAATTTTAGTAAATTATCACGAGTGCATTTGCAATTTCCCTAGCCATCTCTTTTAGTACCCTGGGATGTATTCCATCAGAGACATGAGACTTGTCTACCTTTAGCCCCATTAGCTTGCTGATCACACCTCCTTAGTGATAACAATCGTCTCAAGGTCCTCACCTGTCATAACCTTATTTCCATCAATCACTGGCATGTTATTTGTGTCTTCCACTCTGAAGACCGACCCAAAAAACCTGTTCAGTTCCTCAGCCATTTCCTCATCTCCCGTTATTAAATCTCCCTTCTCATCCTCTAAAGGACCAATATTTACCTTAACCGCTCTTTTTTGTTTAATTTGTAGAAACTTTTACTATCTGTTTTTATATCCTGAGCAAGTTTACTCTCATAATCTATCTTACTCTTCTTTATAGCTTTTTTAATAGTTTTCTGTTGCCACCTAAAGATTTCCCAATCCTCTAGGGCGCGATTCTCCCCCCCTCCCCCCCCACGCCGGGTGGGAGAATCACCAGGGTGCCACGTGAATCGCGCCACGCCACCCCGACTCCCACCCACCCGAAATCGCGCCGGGCCGCTCGGAGAATTGCCACAAAAGGCGAGCGGCGATTCTCCGGCCTGGATGGGCCGAGCGCCGGTAAGACACGACAGGTTCCCGCCGGCACCGTCCACCCCTGGTCGCTGCCGGCGGGAATTCTGCGGGAACGCTGGGGGGGGCGGCCTGTGGGGGGGGGGGGGGGAGGGGGCTCCTTCACTGGGGGGGCCTCCGATGGAGTCTGGCCCGCGATCGGGACCCACCGGTCGGCGGGCCGGCCTCTCCCCCCCTGAGCCTACCTCGTTCCGCGCGCAGCCCCAGACCACTGGCGCCATGTTCGTGAGGGGCCGGCGCACGTAAGAAGTTCCCCGCGCATGTGCAGGATGGCGCGGCCCAACTGTGGGGGCCAGAATAGGCTGTGCCTGGTGTTGCTCTTATTAGCCTTAGTTTTATTAGCTCTAATTCTGTCACCTTTACAAACGAGTCGCCAGGTGTCTTTCTGATACCGCCACGTGGTTCAAGCTCAAGTAATGATTATTAATGCAGCACACCGCTTAGTAAATGTTAAATCAACGCCCATTTATTATATACAGCAATAAATACTTATACAATAATCCTACTTCTAGACTATTACCTACCACTAAAGGCCAATACTTAACTTTGGTGATGGCCCACCAGGTCAGGGAAATGAATGGTCTAGCGAATTGGGTCTGGCCTGCGGGATTCAAAAAGGCTGGTACGAGTCGATAGTCTGGAACACCTGTCTGGTAGCATTTGCTGGAGTAAGACTTACTTGTTTCTTCGTCGAAGGGTCTCAAAGGTTGCGAGTAGGAGAAGAAGGGTCGATCTGAACTTGGCCCCTATTTTTCTTGTCCCCTGGGGCTTCCCGCCTCTCGGGGCGGACCTTGAACCTGGTCCCAAGTGATTGGAATTGGTCCCATAATGCTCCAATAATGGAGCGATTCCTTGATCGGGGGGTGGTTGTCCACCTTTCTTTGTCTCAGCCACTGCTGGCGCCGAAAAGTCTGGATCGGCTTTCAATTGCTAATTTGTAGCAATTGTTCCCAGGGATGGCTGATTAAAATGCAGATGGCTGGGTTGATGTGCTGTTAATGGTTGCAGGTATCGGTCTGGGCCGACTTCCCCAGAGCCGAATACACTGTTTTGCCTGCAGCTGTCCGTTTGAGTCCTGTTGGTTGATCTTCCCATCAGCCTCTTTCGTTCGCCATTTTAGATCGGGGAATGGCCATTTTACTCGGGAATCAGCCATTTTAGGTGGCTACACCGGGCCCTGTTCGCACCGTCGTGAAACGCGACGATATTCACGACGGCGCGGGCACTTAGTCCCGGGAGCGGAGAATCCCGCCCACAGGCTCCCACTAATCTTTGCCACTTTGTATGCTTTTTCCCTCAAGTGATACTCTCTATTTCCTTAGATATCCACAATCGATTTTCCCTCTTTCTACAGTCTTTCCTTTTTGTTGGTATAAACCTTTGCTGAGCAGTGTGAAAAATCACTTGAAAGGTTCTCCACTGTTCCTCAACTGTTTCACCATAAAGTCTTTGCTCCCAGTCTACCTTAGCCAGCTCTTCTCTCATCCCATTGTAATCTCCTTTGTTTAAGCACAAAACATTAGTGTTTGATTTTACCTTCTCACCCTCCATCTGTATTTTAAATTCCACCATATTATGATCGCTCTTTCCAAGAGGATCCTTAACTACGAGATCATTAATCAATCCTATCTCATTACACAGGACCAGATCTAGGATTGCTTGTTCCCTCATACTGTTCTAGGAAATTATCGCGGAGTTTATACATTTTATAAACTCCTCCTCAAGCCTGCCTTGACCGACTTGGTTAAACAAATCGACATGCAGATTAAAATCCGCCCATGATAACTGCTGTACCATTTCTACGTGCATCAGTTATTTCTTTGTTTATTGCCCGTCCCACCATAATGTTACTATTTGGTGGCCTATAGACTACTCCTATCAGTGACTTGTTCGCCTTACTATTCCTGATTTCCACCCAAATGGATTCAACCTTATCCTCCATAACACCAATGTCATCCCTCACTACTGCCCGGATGTCATCCTTAAATAACAGAGCTACATCACCTCCCTTACCATCCACTCTGTCCTTCCGAATAGTTTGATACCCTTGGATATTTAACTCCCAGTCGTGACCATCCTTTAAACATGTTTCAGTAATGGCCACTAAATCATAGTCATTCACGATGATTTGCACCATCAACTCATTTACCTTATTCCGAATACTACGAGCATTCAGGTAAAGTACCCTTATGTTGGCTTTTATACCTCCTTCACACCTCTATCAGTAACCTCTCCTAAGTTATTTTTCCTTTTAACTTTTCTCCTAATTTTCCTTATCGTTGAATCCATGTCTTCATGTAATAATCTGCTGCTTCGTTTTCCATTGATGTTTTTACTTCCCGTTTTATTTCTTTTAGTATTACTGGGCCTATTCACTGAGCTCCCCTCAGTCACTGTACCTTGTACTGTGGCCCTTTTTGATTTTTGACTGTGGCTTCTTTGTCTTACACTTTCCCCTGACTGCTTTTTGTTCCTGGCCCCATTTTACTTCCCACCGACTTCCTGCATCGGTTCCCATCCCACTCCTACATTAGTTTAAACCCTCCCCATCAGCAATCAGCATCTACTTTCGTCAACCATGCACCTTTATAAAGGTCAAGTTTCCATTTCAGAAGGAAATGATCATAAATTAATTTAGTCTGACTTTAATGGATATGAAAACGGTGGCACAATGGTTAGCACTGCTGTCTCACAGTGCCGGGGACCCGCATTCACTTCCAGCCTTGGGTGACTGTCTGTCTGGAGTTTATACTTTCTCCCCGTGTCTGTGTGGGTTTCCTCCAGGTGCTCCTCCCACAGTCTAAAGATGTGCAGGTTCGGTGGATTGGCCATGATCAATGAGCAGGGTTACAGGGATAGGGCGGGGGAGTTTCCCTATGTAGAGTGCTCTTTCGGAAGGTCGGTGCTGACTCAATGGACCGAATGGCCTCCTTATGCACTGTAGGGATTCTGTGGATTCTATGGGGATTCAGTGCAAAACATTCACTATTGCAGTCAGCAAAGCCATCAAAGAGCCTCACAAGACATGTTCCCATCCATTCTCTCAACTTTATATTAGAGTTAGCACAGAAACATAGAGATTAGAAGCAGGAGAAGGCCACTCGGCCCTTCGAGCCTGCTCCACCATTCATTATGATAATAGCTGATCATCCAACTCAGTAACCAGTACCTATTCCCACTTTCCCCCCCCCCATGTCCTTTGATCACTAAAGCTCCAAGAGCTGTACCTAACTCCTTCTTACAAACATATAGGGTGCAATCGAATGGCCAGGCTGCCACTTACCTACCTATCTCGCAATGCCTTGCGACTTCTAACACAATCTCAAGCTGTATAGAATCTTAGTTAGGCCACATTTGGAATATAGTGTTCAATTCTGGTTGCCACACTACCAAAAGGGTGTGAATGGAGGCTTTGGAGAGGGTACAGAAAAGGTATACCAGGATGTTGCCTGGTATGGAAGGCATTAGCAATGAGGTGAGGTTGGATAAATTTGGAAAGATGGAAGTTGAGGGACGTCCTGATAGAAGTCTACAAAATGAGGGGCATGCACAGAGTGGACAATTAGAAGCTTTTTCCCAGGGTGGAAGAGTCAATTACGAGGGGACATAGGTTTAAGGTGCGAGAGGTAAAGTTTCGAGGAGATGTGCGAGCAAAGTCTTTTACACAGAGGATAATGGGTGCCTGGAACTTGCTGCCGGAGGAGGTGGTGCAAGAGGTACGATAGTGATGTTTAAGGGGTGTCTGGACAAATACATGAATAGGATGGGAATCGAGAGATACGGACCCCGGAAGTGTAGAAGATTTTAGTTTAGATGGGCAGCTTGGAGGGCCGAAGGGAGTGTTGTACTTTTCTTTGTTCTTTTTGTTCTTTGAGACATTGCGATGTGCGGGTTTACATTTTGGCAAGTCTGCATATTAAAGAGAGACAGCTAGTCTCACTGTAATATGCAGTTTTCCGAGCCATCCGAGACATTGAGATATTTCCCCTTCGCCTCGGAGGCCTTCAGCACCGTTCAGTACGGGTCTCCACATAAGGGGACCAGACAAAACAACACTTGTGGGTGTCTCCCAGGGGATCAGAAGTCACCTGGTGCATGCCCTTTGGGCAAGGTGGTACCCTGGTACTACGCTGGCAGTGCCAGCTTGGCACCCTGGCAGTGTCACCTGAGTGCCAGACTAGCACTGCCAAGGTGTACAGGTGGCACTTCCAGCTGGCAGAGGCAATGCCCAGATACCAGGTCAGCGCCAGGGTGCCAAGCTGTGATTTTCCAGGTGGCGATGATTGGGGGTTGTTGGAGGGGTACAGGGGGGGCCTGAGGACTATCATGGTGGGTTTGGGCATGGAGGGGCAGTGTCGGGGGTTCCCCAGAGCAGAACTCCTCAGTGCGGAAAATGGGGTATGTGTGGGCTCAGCCGGGTGTTCTCCGCTGAGGCCTCCTATTTAACCCAAGTGACGTTTAATAGAATTGTTTCGCGACACTGCGAGCGCCGGGAAACATGCGGCCAAACGCGCTTGCTATGGGACTTTGCTCCCGTTTAGTTGAATCGCACCCATAATGTTTTGGCCTCAACAGCTTTCTGTGGTAGTGGATTTCACAGGCTCACCACTCTGGGTGAAGACAGTTCTCCCAATCTCAGTCCTAAATGCTTTACCCTGTACCCTTAGACTGTGAACTCCTGTTTCTGGACCTACCGCCATCGGGAACATCCTTCCTGCAGCTACCCTGTCTGGTCCTGTTAGAATGCTTGGGGCTTCTATGAGGTTCCATCCCCCACATCCCCCACCACACCCTCATTCTTCAAAACTACAGCGAATGTAATACTAACCGGCGCAATCTCTCCTCATTGATCAGGTGTCCAAATAACACTGAAGCATCTTTGCATCTTGCTCACAGTTCACCCTCCCACCCAACTCTGTATCATCTACGAATTTGGAGATATCATTTTGTTCCCTCATCTAAATCATTCATACATATTGTGAATAGTTGGGGTCTAACACTGATCCCTGTGGTATCCCACTAGTCACGACCTGCCATTTGGAAAAAGACCCGTTCCTACTCTTTGTTTCCTCTCTACCAACCGATTTTCTATTCAGCTCAATACACTCAAATCACTCAGGCCATCAGACCCATTCCAGAAGATAGATCCTGCATTAACTCTTCCAACAATAGTTACAGTTGTAATGACAATATGATCTTCCAGAATTGCCAATGAATATTTAATGCCAAAAAATGTAATGTCACCTGCAGCACCAACAAAAATGATCCACCAACAGATAGTATTAAGTCTGTAATCAAAATTTTCAACAGATAGGTACACAACCATACCTGGAGCTTCATCTAACAAACAGTCTCAAAGAGGATTCCACATTCAGCTGAGAACATCAAAAGCAAACAGTGTTCTTTGATTTCTGAGGAGGAATCTTTGGTATTGCAACAAGAATACCAGTTGTAGCTTACCAAACATTTGTTCATCTAATCCAGGAAGTCGTATGTGGGATCCTTATATGGTGAGAGACATAAATAGGTTGAAGTGATGCAAAGATGTGTTGCATGATTCTGTACAAATCAGTGTGGGAAATATAACAGTGTCACATCCTTGATCAAAGATTTGGAATGGAATTCACTCCAGCAAATGAGGGAGAAAAATAGACTGATTACATTCTATTAAACATGGAATGGACTTGTGGGAATTGACAGAAACCAAGTGCCTGGCACTCTCTGACAATAATAAAATATAAGGTGACCATCCACGCAAACTACAAAGACCATTTGTTCCCAAGACAGTGCATCAACAATCCTTCTTTCCAAGGACATTCCCACAATGGAACAAGCTGACAAGGGAAATAGCCACAGTACCATCACTGGAAATCTTCAAGACCCAATTCTACGTTAGTTCCATGTAAAAGTTTTCATTATCAGGACAACCCCTATCTCAGCAGGTCATGCCTGGTTTAACTAGCACTACCCATAGAAATGACAGAATACAGATATTCCCCTGTGATGCCAACTAAAGCTGAATCAGTAGTTGAGGTTCTCATGGCTCAAGCAGGGGTTCTCGGTCTATGGGGGACAACTGAATGGTGTGTTTGTTGTGGGGATCAGGTAATACTTCTGCAGAAATGTCCCATATGCAGTGAAACAGATGGAGGTAGATCATCTCAGTCTTTGATGGGTCTGATGTCCATTTCTTGCCCCCATTCCTTTGAAATAAATGCTCTTAAACACCTCCTTGGCTCCTTGCCTACTGCATGCAGTCAGTTTAAATATGGTTGACCTTTGTAGCTTGAAAGCAGCCTCAGGTATGTGTGAGTGCCCATGCAAGCTGAAAACTAGACTTAATTACTCTGTTGCACCAAGCTCAGCTGCCTGTCACTAGTGCATTATTAATAAGGATTAATTGCAGCATTGGATGTATGCATTTGGATAACGATGTAACTAGTTTGCCAAGGTGAAATGTGATGCTTGGGTCAGGATTATGCTGGATCAGGGTTTCTATGGAGCCTTTTATAAAATGTGACCAATTTGTAACATTTGTACCTCAGTCCATTTAATCAACTACACACTATGATGGAATCTAAATTAGAACACCTTATTGCAGGAAATATAATTTACAAGAAGTTGTTAAGACCCAAAGGATGACTGACAGGCCTGATTGATAACATTCAGTGCACTAAGCAATGAATAACCTGGAAACATTTATTCCAGAACTGACATTACAAATCTGAATTGTCTGCCAGACTGACAAATTCTTTATAACGTGAGTGAATGGAAAGTGATTAAGGTACAATTGAATTTGATGCTTGGACCAAGCATGTGTTTATCTGCAGACTGCTGCAGTTTTGAGTTAATTTAAATGAGCTTTCCTGAATCATTTGAAATTCAGCAGTCGGTTCTGCGGGCACACCGAAACAAAAGGTATCAATCAACTGGTCAATATAACAAGATAAATGTGCTTTTCTTTTGGTTCTGCAGCTTCACTGTTCACGTTAGAAGGATCAGAAAATGTTTTTTGTTACTTCAGACTTAATTCAGCCACGGTCATCATGATTTTCTCTCACCAATATTTAGTGAAGGGGTTAACCCATTGGTGCATTGCACTAGCAATAGGAGTAGACCATTGAATCCTTTGAGTCTGTGCTGGCATTCAGCTGGCATTGTTTATCTCGATCTCAACTCTCTTACTTTGACCAAGCTTTTGGTAATTTGACCTCAGTTTTATTTGATAATGTTCTGCTGAACCTCTTTGGGATGTTTTATTATGTTAAAGGTGCAATATAAATGCAATCTGTTGTCCATAATTTGAAGGTTCATCACTGTTGCAATGGATGGGCATTAACGAGACCAATTTCTGAGAGACAAATAGAGACAAAATGGCACAGAAGAAGGCCATTCGTCCCATCAAATCAATGCTGGCTCACTATATTGCAATCTACTCAATCTCATTTCCCTGGCCTATCTTTCTGCATTCCATCACACCCTTCTGCTCCCCCAAGGGAGAATAATAGAATTCCTTTAGTACAGAAGGAGATCATTCTGCCCATTGAGTGTACATTGACCCTCTGAAAGAGCACCCTACATAGGCCCACTCCCCCACCCTATCCCCGGAACTCTGTAAACCCCACTTAAACATTGGACACTAAAGGACAATTTAGAATGGCCAATCCACCTCATTTGCAAATCTTTGGACTGTGGAAGTAAAATGGAGTACCCAAATGAAACCCACGCAGATACGAGGAGAACATGCAAACTCCACACAGTCACCCAAGGTTGGAATTAAACCTGGCACTGTGAAGCATCAGTGCTAACCACTGTGCCACCGTGCTGCCCTCAGATCTGCCATTCAGAGCTGACAAGTTCAACTGTAAAAAGGGAATACTCGGCAATATGGGCTCTCAATACAGTGGAGCTGGGTGGTTGGAGCATGATTTGTGATGAAACGTCATATCAGATCTACCCTTCTGTAGCAATGGTGTGATTAAGGTTGCCAACATTGGAACGAGTAATTTGACAGGGAAGTATTCAATAAATGGCATGACACTGGGAAGTTCCAAGGAACAAAGTGACCGTGGTGCTTTTGTCCATAAATCTCTGAAGGCAGAAGGGCAGGTAAATAGGGTGATGAAAAAGTCACATGGGACACTTTCCTTTATCAATCAAGGAATAGATTACAAAAGTAGGGAGGTCATGTTGGGGTTGTTTAGAACTTTGGTGAGGTCACAGCTGGAGTACTGTGTGCAATTCTGGTCGCCACATTATAGGAAGGATATGATTAGACTGGAGGGGTTGCAGAGGTGATTCACTAGGATGTTGCCTCGAATGGAACTTTTAAGTTATGAAGAGAGGTTGGATAGGCTTGGGTTGTTTTCGCTGGAGCAGAGAAGTTTGAGAGGTGACCTGATCGAGGTGTACAAGATTATGAGGGGCATGGACAGGGTGGATAGGGAGCAGTCCGTTACAAGGGGACACAAGTTCAAGATGAAGGGCAGGAGGTTAAGTGGAGAAAAGCTTTTTTATCCAGAAGGTGAAGGTCTGGGAGGGTGGTCGATGCGGGTTACTTCACATAAGACCATAGACATAGGAGCAGAATTAGGACACTCGGCCCATCGAGTCTGCTCCGCCATTCAACCATGGCTGATATTTCTCTCATCCCCACTTCTCCTGCCTTCTCCCCATAACCCTGTAGATGGGTTTTAGATTGGCTTCACAGGTCGGCGCAACATCGAGGGCCGAAGGGCCTGTACTGCGCTGTAATGCTCGATGTTCTAACCCCTGATCCCCTTATTGATCAAGAGCCTATCTATCTCTGTTTTAAAGACAGTGAATTGGCCTCCACAGCCTTCTGCGCTAAAGAGTTCCACAGATTCACCAACCTCTGGCTGAAGGAATTCCCCCTCATCTCTGTTTTAAAGGCTCGTCCCTTTAGGCTGAGATTGTGTCCTCTGCTTCTCGTTTTTCCGACAATTGGAAACATCCTCTCCACGTCCACTCTATCCAGGCCTCGCAGTATCCTGTAAGTTTCAATAAGATCCCCCCTCATCCTTCTAAACCCCAACGAGTACAGACCCAGAGTCCTCAACCGTTCCTCATATGACAAGCTTTTCATTCCAGGGATCATTCTTGTGAACCTTCTCTGGACCCTTTCCAAGGCCAGCACATCCTTTCTTACATACGGGGCCCAAAATACTCACAATTCTCCAAATGGGCTCTAACTAGAGCCTTATATGGCCTCAGAATTTCTGGCCCTGGTCTTGCATTCTAGCCTTGTTGACATGAATGCTAACATTACATTTGCCTTCCTAACTGCCGACTAAACCTGCACGTTAACCTTAAGAAAATCGTGAACAAGGACTCCCAAGTTCCTTTGTGCTTCTGATTTCCTAAGCATCTTCCCATTTAGAAAATAGTTTATGCCTCCATTTCTCCTTCCTCACACTTTTCCACATTGTATTCCATCTGCCACTTCTTTGCCCACTCTCCTAGCCTGTTCAAGTCCTGCCTTGTTGAAGCCCGCCTGTTTCCTCAATACTACCTGCCCCTCGACACATCTTTGTATCATCTGCAAACTTAGCAACCATGCCTTCAGTTCCTTCCTCCAGATCATTAATGCATATTGTGAAAAGTTGTGGTCCCAGCACCGACCCCTGAGGTACACCACTAGTCACCGGCTGCCATCCTGAAAAAGATCCCTTTATCCCCACTCTGCCTTCTGCCAGTCAGCCAATCCTCTATCCATGCCAGGATCTTACCCTGAACACCATGGGCTCTTAACTTATTGAACAGTCTCCTGTGCGGCACCTTGTCAAAGGCCTACTGGAAATCTAAATAAATCACGTCCACTGGTCCTCCTTCGTCTAACTTCCTTGTTACTGTCATAATGTACACCATGATGTGGAGATGCCGGCGTTGGACTGGGGTGAGCACAGTACGAAGTCTTACAACACCAGGTTAAAGTCCAACAGGTTTGTTTCGATGTCACTAGCTTTCGGAGCGCCGCTCCTTCCTCAGGTGAATGAAGAGGTATGTTCCAGAAACATATATATAGACCGATTCAAAGTTGCCAGACAATGCTTGGAATACGAGCATCAGCAGGTGATTAAATCTTTACAGATCCAGAGATGGGGTAACCCCAGGTTAAAGAGGTGTGAATTGTGTCAAGCCAGGACAGTTGGTAGGATTTTGCAGGCCAGATGGTGGGGGATGAATGTAATGAGACATGAATCCCAGGTCCCGGTTGAGGCCGCACTCATGTGTGCGGAACTTGGCTATAAGTTTCTGCTCGGCGATTCGGCATTGTCGCGCGTCCTGAGGGCCGCCTCGGGGAACGTTCACCCGGAGATCAGAGGCTGAATGCCCTTACTGCTGAAGTGTTCCCTGACTGGAAGGGAACATTCCTGCCTGGTGATTGTTGCACGATGTCCGTTCATTCGATGTCGCAGCGTCTGCACGGTCTCGCCAATGTACCACGCTTCGGGACATCCTTTCCTGCAGAGTATGAGGTAGACAACGTTGGCCGAGTCGCACGAGTATGTACCGCGTACCTGGTGGGTGGTGTTCTCACGTGTAATGGTGCTATCCATGTCGATGATCTGGCACGTCTTGCAGAGATTGCCATGGCAGGGTTGTGTGGTGTCGTGGTCACTGTTCTGAAGGCTGGGTAGTTTGCTGCAAACAATGGTTTGTTTGAGGTTGCGCGGTTGTTTGAAGGCAATTAGTGGGGGTGTGGGGATGACCTTGGCAAGATGTTCATCTCCATCGATGACGTGTTGAAGGCTGTGAATAAGATGTCGTAGTTTCTCCGCTCCGGGGAAGTACTGGACGATGAAGGGTATTCTGTCAGTTGTGTCCCATGTTTGTTTTCTGAGGAGGTCGGTGCGGTTTTTTACTGTGGCGCGTTGGAACTGTCGATCGATGAGTCGAGCGCCATATCCCGTTCGTACGAGGGCATCTTTCAACGTCTGTAGATGTCTGGACGCTCCTCCTCGTCTGAGCAGATCCTGTGTATACGGAGAGCTTGTCCATAGAGGATGGCGTCTTTAATGTGTTTAGGGTGGAAGCTGGAGAAGTGGAGCATCGTGAGGTTATCTGTGGGTTTGCGGTAAAGCAAAGTGCTGAGGTGACCGTCCTTGATGGAGACTAGTGTGTCCAAGAATGCAACTGATTTTAGAGAGTAGTCCATGGTGAGTCTGATGGTTGGATGGAACTTATTAATGTCATCATGTAGTCGTTTCAGTGATTCTTCGCCGTGGGTCCAAAGGAAAAAAATGTCATCGATGTATCTGGTGTACAACGTCGGTTGAAGGTCCTGTGCGGTGTGTAGGTCTTGTTCAAACTTGTGCATGAAGATGTTGGCGTATTGGGGTGCGAATTTGGTCCCCATAGCTGTTCAGTGCGTCTGGATTAAGAACTTGTTGTCAAAGGTGAAGACGTTGTGATCCAGAATGAAGCGGATGAGTTGCAGAATTGCGTCTGGAGATTGGCAGTTGTCGGTGTTGAGTACTGAGGCTGTTGCAGCAATGCCGTCGTCATGGGGGATGCTGGTGTAGAGTGCCGAGACGTCCATTGTGACGAGGAATGTTCCTGGTTCAACTGGTCCATGGGTGCTGAGTTTCTGTAGGAAGTCCGTCGTGTCACGACAGAAGCTGGGCGTACCTTGTACGATGGGTTTCAAGATGCCTTTGATGTAGCCAGAGAGGTTCTCACACAGGGTCCCATTGCCTGAAACGATAGGACGGCCTGGTGTGTTGGCCTTGTGTATTTTCGGGAGGCAGTAGAGATCTCCAATGCGGGGAATAATATACACCAGTATATCATGGTGCAGACACACACTGATGGACACACAGTGGGACCAATCAACATACACAACACCGCAACCAATCACCAATGAGAGCATACGCACTATAAAGCCAAGGGGCATCAGAGTTCCCGCTTATTCGAGTAGCAGCTAGCTCAGAGCGCAGAGCTCACAGCCTGCAACACAGACATTCACCATGTGCTGAGTGTAGCCACTGGTTAGGCCAAGGCAAAGGTCTTTAGTTAAAGCTGGTATCCTATTTACCCACAGTTCAAGTATGTTTAAATAGTTAACCCTTTAATAAAATAGTGTTGGTGACCTGTATGTGATCCAGAATACCCAACACCTCATGATACCAGGAGTGGTTTCATACTAGCACTTCTTAGACCTACCTGCAAGTGATCTGCCTTCCGCCAGCATTCCGTCATCCTGCAACATGGACAACATCAGCCCGCCGCCGCCGCTCCGCATCGCCGGCAACCTCGGGGCCAACTGGAAGATTTTCAAACAGCGCTTCCAGCTCTTCCTCGAAGCCACGGACAGGGAGGGCGCCTCGGACACCAGAAAGATTGCTCTTCTCCTCTCCATGGCCGGGGACCATGCCATCCACATTTTCAACTCTCTCACCTTCGCAGATGATGAAGATAAGACGAAGTTCAAGACGGTCCTCCTCAAGTTTGACACTCACTGCAGCTTAGAGGCGAATGAAAGTTTTGAACGCTATGTGTTCCAGCAGCGTTTGCAGGGTAAGACAAACCTTTCCAATCCTTTCTAATGCACCTCCGCATCCTTGCACAATCTTGGAGTTACCGGCACACCTCCAACTCCATGATACGCCACCAGATCGTTTTCGGTGTTCAGTCGGACCCCCTACGTCAGCAGCTCCTCAAAGTAAAGCAACTCACCCTAGCGACCGCCATCAAGACCTGTGTCCTACATGAAAATGCCACCAGTCGGTATTCCCATATACAAGCGGCTGAAACGGCGCGGCAAGGTCCCCACGAGGCGGAATGGGTCCAAGTGATTGAGCACCTCCAGGGCCTCAGCCTGGATGAGGACGGCCATTTCGCACTCTTTTTGCGGACTCCCGCGCTTGTACGCACCAAACGAGGGGACGGCGACGTGGAGGAACGTAATGCGCAGGCGCGCATCACGCATGACCGCACCGCGCATGCGCGGTGGCGCAGCGAACATGCTGATGTCCCGATGTGCGGTAACTGTGGCTCCGCCCATTTAAAGCGGCAATGCCCCGCAAAATCTCGACAGTGCCTACGATGTGGAAGACTTGACCACTATGCTGCCTGCTGTCAAGCAGCTCAGCCTTCCAATTCATATCGCTTCAGCCAGCCTCGCAGGAATATTCGGGCAATTCTACCCACGGTCACCGAGTCCGATTCCGACCTCCCACACAGCAGTGACAACGAGGACCCGAAGGCGCCTTTTCGAGTCGGGGTCGTAATGAAAAACAGGCTGTCCCCGAAGCAAAGACACCAACCGCTGTCGGTATACAGCATCGATCCAGACGATGAGTGATGTGCCACCCAAGCGATTCCGCCTGGACACTGGTGCCTCCGCCAATCTCATGGCATGGTCTGCTTTCCAAAGCCTTCGTGTCAAACCAACCATTCTCCCATCGGCCTGCCAGCTATTGGACTACAATGGCAACATCATTCCTGCTACCGGCTCATGCCAACTCAAAGTGACGCACAAGTCACGAAAAGCCATCCTTCCTTTCGAGATCGTGGGCTCCTCAAAGGACTCTCTGCTTGGCGCACAGGCGTGCAAGCTGCTAAACCTCGTTCAAAGAGTTCACTCTCTCTCTCCTGATGACACATCTGCCTTCCAGGATGCTGACTTCAGGGCGCAACTCAATGCCATCATCGACCAGCACCGCGACGTCTTCGAAGGCACGCTCCCATATACTTACAAGATCCTACTTAAACAGAATGCCATGCCTGTGGTGCATGCACCTCGCAGAGTCCCAGCACCCCTCAAGGACTGCCTCAAGCAGCAGCTGCAGGACCTCCAAGACCAATGAGTGATCTCCAGAGTTACGGAACCAACCGACTGGGTCAGTTCCATGGTGTGCGTAAAAAAGCCTTCCGGCGAGCTCAGAATCTGCATTGATCCAAAGGATCTGAATCGCAACATAATGAGGGAGCATGACCCAATCCCCAAGAGCGAAGAGATCACATGCGAGATGGCCCGGGCCAAGCTCTTCACCAAACTTGACGCCTCAAAAGGATTCTGGCAAATTCAACTAGACAGATCCAGCAGGAAACTGTGTACCTTTAACATCCCTTTTGGCAGATATTGTTACAACAGGATGCCGTTTGGGATCATATCGGCATCAGAAGTGTTCCACAGGATCATGGAACAAATGATGGAAGGCATTGAAGGTGTTCGCGTCTATGTCGATGACATAATCAGTCGCCACCAGCGCGTGTTCAAACGCATACGGGAGCAGGGCCTACGCCTCAACCGAGCCAAATGCCCCTTCGACCAGACGGAACTCAAGTTCCTAGGGGACCACATTTCCCAGTTGGGTGAGCGGCCGGATGCGGACAAGGTGGCTGCCATCACAGCCATGAAAAAGCCAGAGGACAGGAAGGCGGTCCTCCGATTTCTGGGCATGGTCAACTTCCTAGGGAAGTTCATCCCTAACCTCGCCTCTCATACCACAGCTCTCCGGACCCTGATCAGGAAGACGACAAACTTCCAATGGCTTCCTGCCCACGAGCGCGAATGGAGAGAACTTAAAACCAAACTTACCACGGCCCCGGTATTGGCCTTTATTGATCCAGCGAAAGAGACAAAAATTTCGACCGATGCCAGACAATCTGGCATTGGGGCAGTGCTCCTGCAACGTGATGAGGCCTCATCATGGGCCCCCGTTTCATCTGCGTCACGCGCCATAACCCCCATGGAACAGCGCTATGCGCTGTAGCCACCTGAGTTGGCCACTTCCCGACTTAAAATGGAGAACCGCAAAGGCTGAAGGGAAGTTCAGCCAACACAGGCAAAAACTAGCAGGTTCAAGTTTACTGTGTATTAGACTCTGCAGAAACCCAGACAGCATCGATACAAGCAGCCATCTGCATGGTAATGTAGCAGCCATCTACATAGTAATGTAGCAGCCATCTACATAGTAATGTAGCAGCCATCTACATAGTAATGAGCGATCGCCGGGAACAATCGACACATTTTAAGGTAAACTAGGCCAAGCCAGACTCCTCGGCGCCAGCAGGAGCCAACACAAAAGAGGTTAATGGACACTTAAAGACCACCCAACAATCAGGAAACAGCTCCAGTATTGGAGAAATCGAACCAAGCGATTGGAACAAAGTCCAATCACTTGAAACCAGGTACGGGGTCCGCCCCGAAGGGCGGGAAGCCCCTGGGGACTATAAAGCAAAGCCCCCAAGTTCAAATCGTCCTTCTTGACCGGGTCACTCAGCAACACGAAGCAACCCGAGGGTGAACTGTCCAGCGGCCTCCAAATAAGTAAGTCTCAAGTCAACGCTCGCTACGAGATAGGCGCTCTGAGCTACCAGTCCATATCAGCTTTTGAATCCTGCAGACTCAGGACCTGAACAAACGGCCATTTGTTCCCCTGACCTGGTGGGCCAGTCCGAAGCTAAGTATAGGCCTGTTAGTGATAGAAATAGCCTAGAAAGTAGTTTATGCATGAGTAGCGATTTACTATGTATAATAAATGTGTATTGATTTGAATCTTACTAATTGGTGTTTTGAGTTACTGATCATTACTTGAACTTGAACCTCGTGGCGGTATCATAAAGATACCTGGCGGCTCTAGAGCAAAGGTTATAAAACCGAGCCAATTGAACCAACCAAAAGTTAGCAACAACGCAGAAAGAAAAGGAGTGCCTGGGCCTTTTGACCAGTATCGTCAAGTTTCATGATTATGTGTACGTCCTTCCCCAATTCACCGTCGAGACCGACCATCGCCCGCTGGTCAATATAATACAAAAAGACTTGAACGACATGACGCCTCGCCTCCAGTGCATTCTGCTCCAACTCCGGCGATATGACTTCCAGCTCGTATACACGCTGGGCAAAGACCTGATCATAGCCGACGCTCTGTCCAGGGCAGTCAACACCCCGTGTGACCCAGCGGGATTCGTCTGCCAGGTTGACGCCCATGTGGCCATCGTGGCCTCCAATCTACCAGCCACGGATGAACGCCTCGTCCAAATTCACCGCGAGACTGCGGCTGACCCCCTGCTACAGCATGTCATGCGCCACCTAACAGACGGGTAGCTCGGGCCAATGCCCGCAGTTCTATAACATCAGAGACGATCTTGCGGTAGTCGATGGTGTCCTCCTGAAGCTGGACCGCATTGTTATCCCGCACAGCATGCGCCAGCTTGTCTTGGAACAGCTACACGAGGGCCATCTTGGCGTGGAGAAATGCCGCTGACGGGCCCGAGAGGCAGTGTACTGGCCCGGCATCAATGACGACATCGCCAACACAGTGCTCAACTGCCCCACCTGTCAGCGGTTCCTGCCGGCCCAACCACGTGAGACCCTACAGCCCCATGAGTTGGTCACATCCCCTTGGTCCAAGGTCGGCATTGACCTGTTCCACACGCTGGGCAGGGACTATGTCCTGATTGTAGACTATTTTTCAAACTACCCGGAGGTGGTACGTTTGCACAACATCACATCGTCTGCAGTCATCCATGCCTGTAAGGACACCTTTGCTCGACACAGCATCCCACTCACTGTGATGTCGGACAATGGCCCCTGCTTCGCAAGCCAGGAATGGTCCAACTTTACCAGCAAGTACAACTTTGTGCATGTGACATCCTGTACCCCCAATCCAATGGCAAAGCGGAGAAGGGCGTCCACATAGTCAAACGGCTCCTCTGCAAGGCTGCCGATGCAGGATCCGACTTCTACCTCGCCCTGCTGGCCTATTGCTCGGCCCCACTGTCCACTGGCCTGTCGCCAGCCCAGCTGCTCATGGGTCGCACCCTGAGGCCAACCGTGCCGTCCATTCACGTCCCAGACCTCGACCACGTTCCGGTCCTTCAACGAATGCAACTGTCTCGTGCACAGCACAAGGCGGCTCATGACTCCCGTGCAGCTGATCTCCCTGCTCTGGCTCCAGATGACAAAGTCCGCATCCATCTTCCGGGTGGTGGCTGGTCTGCAACTGCTGTGGTTCTTCGGCAGGTGGCTCCCCGCTCGTTCCTGGTTCGTCTACCGGATGGTTCCATTCTGCACCGTAATCGACGTGTCCTTCTTCTCTTCCACGCTCGCTACGTGATCCTCCGCCAGTGCCACGCCCTCCTGTTGTCCCTGACCTGGACAATGCAGAGATTCCAGTTACTCTCCTCACTCTGACGCAGTCCAGCCCGCTCCTCAGCCGGTGGCTCCTGACCCACCCTTGAGGCGGTCAACCAAAACTCGTCGCCCACCTCAGAGACTTAATTTGTGTACTTTGTGCACTAATGGACTCTCTAGCCTGTTCTGTTCTTCCGTTTAATCGTTCAAGTGGTTTGTATATAGTGTTCATCTCGTTATTTGTGTGACACACTGTTTTTTCTGCACCAGGCACCTTCCCATGTAAATAGCTTAGTTTTGTGTACATAGTCCTGTAAATATTTCGCACACACGTAGTCAGGAGCATTCACCACACACTATTTATTGTCACGCAGGCACATTTTTTAATATAAAAGGGGGGAATGTCATAATATACACCAGTATATCATGGTGCAGACGCACACTGATGGACACACAGTGGGACCAATCAACATACACACAACACCGCAGCCAATCACCAGTGAGGGCACACGCACTATAAAGACAGGGGCTTCAGAGTTCCCGCTCATTCGAGTATCAGCTAGCTAGGAGCACAGAGCTCACAGCCTGCAACACAGACATTCACCATGTGCTGAGTGCATCAACTGGTTAAGACAAGGCAAAGGTCTTAAAGCTAGTATCGTATTTACCCACAGTTCAAGTATGTTTAAATAGTTAACCCTTTAATAAAATAGTGTTGCACTACTTTAAGTGTTGGTGACCTGTATGTGATTCAGAACACCCAACACATCAGTTACTTCCTCAAAGAGCTCTCACAGATTTGTCAACATGACCTCCCCTTGACGAAGCCGTGCTGACTCAGTCCTATTTTATCATGCACTTCCAAGTACTTCGCAATCTCATCTTTAATAATGGACTCTAAAATCTTACCAATGACTGAAGTCAGGCTAACTGGCCTATAATTTCCCGTCTTCTGCCTCCCTCCGTTCTTAAACAGTGGTGTTACATTAGCCACTTTCCAGTCCTCTGGGACCCTTCCTGCCTCTAATGATTCCTGAAATATCACCACCAATGCCTCCACAATCTCGTCAGCTATTTCTTTTAGAATCCTGGGGTATAGTCCATCCGGTCCAGGTGACTTAACAACCTTCAGACCTTTCAGTTTCTCTGGAACATTCTTCTTAGTAATGGTCACTGCACTCACCTCTGCCCCCTTGTTCTCCTGGAACTCTGGTATCCCACTGGTGTCTTCCACCGTGAAGACTGATGCAAAGTAACTATTTGGTTCGTCTGCCATTTCTTTGTTTCCTATTATTACTTCTCCAGCCACATTTTCCATGGTCCAATATCTAATTTTGCCTCTCTCTTACCTTTTATATATTGAAAAAAACTCTTCCTATCTTCCTTTATATTATTAGGTAGCTTGCACTCATACTTCATCTTTCCTGCCTTATTGCTTTTTTAGTTGTCCTCTGCTCACTTTTGAAGGCTTCCCAATCCGCTGGTTTCCCACTAAATCTCTCCACTTTGTATGCTTTTTCTTTAGCTTTTATGCTGCCTTTGACTTCCCTCATCAGCCATGGATGCCTTGTCCTCCCCTTAGCATATTTCTTCCTCCTTGGGATGAATTTCTGTTGTGCCTCCCGAATAACCCCCAAAAACTCCTGTCATTGCTGTTCCACTGTCTTCCCTGCTAGGCTCCTTTTCCAATCAACTCTGGCCAGCTCCTCCCTCATATCTTTGTAGTTACCCTTATTTAATTGTAATGCCGTTACATCTGATTGCAGCTTCACCCTCAAACTGCAGGGTAAATTCTATCATATTGTGGTCACTGCTACCTAAGTGTTCCTTCACCTTAAGTTCCCTAATCAAGTCTGCCTCATTACACATCACTAAATCCAGAATTGTCTGTTCCCAATTAGGCTCTGTCACAAGCTGCTCCAAAAAAAAATCTTAGACATTCCAAAAATTCCTTTTCTTGGGATCCACTACCAACCTGATTTTCCCAGTCCGCCTGCATATTGAAGTCCCCATGATTATTGTAATATTGCCTTTTTTACATGCCTTTTCTATCTCCTGATTTATTTTCTGCCCCACCTCCTGACTACTGCTAGGGGGCCTATACATAACCCCCATCAGGGTCTTTTTACCTTTGCGATTCCTCAACTCTACCGACAGAGAGACTATGCCTTCTGATCCTATATTGCTCCTTGCTATCGATTTAACTTCATTCCTTACTAACAATGCAACCCCACCCCTTTTGCCCTTCCTGCCTGTCCTTTCGATAGGACACATATCCTTGTATATTAAGATCCCAACCATTAATCCCTTGCAGCCACGTCTCTGTGATGGCCACAACGTCATAACGGCCAATTTCAATGTGTGCAACAAGCTCATTTAACTTGTTCCGTATACAGCGGGCATTTAGGTACAATACCCTCAACCCTGCATTGACCACCTCCCTTTTCCCACTTGTCACCTTTTTTGTTCTGCCTGAGGGTGATGTTGTTCTTTTATTTTGGTTCTCTATTTCCCCCTCAGTTATTACACCTTCTTGGCTCACATTCTGCTTCCCACCCCCTGCCATACTCCCGAGTGAATTTCACAAACCTCACAGCCAGGATATCAGTGCCCCTTCAGTTTAGATGTAATCCGTCCTTTAAGAAGTACCTGGATGAGCACTTGGCACATTAAAACATTCAAGGCTAAGGGCCAGGTGCTGGCAAATGGGATTAGGTGGGCAGGTCAGGTGTCTTTCATGGATCGGTGCAGACTTGATGGGCCGAAGGGCCTCTCCTGCACTACATTATTCTGTGATTCTGTGAACTCTGGTTGGAACTATTCCTGGAAATATAGCCACATGACCCTCTTATCTCCCTGCCCCTATGCTACTGCCATGGGCCTCCCAAATGCCGATCCTCTGGGTGCACTCCCTTCACAGAGTCAATGAGAAAAATAATAGATTCTTTATAACAACATATATCTATACAGCACCTTCAATGTAATAAAACATTCCAAAGTTCTTCACAGAAGCACTGTAAGATAAAATGAGAGGAAGGTTACAGTGGTTAGCACTGTTGCTTCACAGTGCCAGGGTCCCAGGTTCGATTCCTGGCTTGGGTCACTGTCTGTGTGGAGTCTGCACGTTCTCCCCGTGTCTGCGTGGGTTTCCTCCGTGGTGCTCTAGTTTCTTCCCACAAGTCTCGGAAGTATGTGCTTGTTAGGTGAATTGGACATTCTGAATTGTCCCTCTGTGACCAGGCGGCGGAATGTGGCGACTAAGGGATTTTCACAATAACTTCATTGCAGTGTTAATGTAAGCCTACTTGTGACAATAAAGATTTTTATTGTTAAGTCGTGATGGCAGGGAGGTAGAGATGCTGAGAGGTGCAACGAGGGATTTCAGGACCTTGGGATCTAGGCAACCGAAACCCAATGGTGGAGCCATTAAAATCAGGGATGAGGCCAGAAGTAGAGGAGCAGAGAGGTGCCAGAGGGTTGTGGAGTTCGAAGAGATTACTGGGATGGGGAGGAGTGAGGCCTTTGAAAACAAAGACAAGAACATTGAAGTTGAGACTTTGCTTGATTGGGAGCCATTGCAGGGTGATAAGCGCGATGAGTTAAGACACGGGCAGCAGTGTTTTGGGTGACCTCAAGTTTACACAGGATACAATGTGGGAGACTAGCCAGGAGTCTGTAGAACAGCAATGTATCAAGACAATGGCTGATTCTTTGTCAGTCAAACAAATTTTATTCCCCATCTCCAACATTTTGATAATTGGTAAACAAATGTATTCAAGAAAAATCTTCAAATTGGCATTTTTTACAGCACCGTCCTGGAGGATAGCCTTTAATGATTGAAAACCTCAGCAATCCTGAGGGTTGAATAGGATCTGTGCAGGCCATGTCTCAATTCTATTAGTGTTGGGCTGCAGAGTGTGTGCCACAATGCATAAGAATAAGCTATATAATGACAACAAGTGTGAGCTGAAATGATCCTTGATCCTGTTACTTTAAAATTTTACTCATTGTAATTTAAATCACTTCATTTAGTACATAGTGTAGCAGTCATTGTAAAAGTAAGGCTTTGGAATTAAGCTTGGCTTACTAATGAATAGAGGGTGGGCAAAGAATACAGGGTGGGTTTACCAGCTTAAATGGTACAACTGAAGGCTCACTGAGTGTACCAGAGGGTCAAGTCAGCTGAAGGAATTTAACAAGGAGACCAGCAACGATTTTGGGTCCATCCAAAATTAAACGGAAACCCTGTTAAGATGGAAATGGATATGGACGTTGCAGTATCACTTTTATACCTGAATCGATATACCATCAGAAATGAGAATCTGCCATTGCAACCATCTGGTGTGGCCTTGAGGACATATACTGAGTGTTACGACCCCGGGCCAGACCCCAACAGTGGCTAGATACGGGTGGCAATGTGTCACAGTGGTCAGCACTGCTGGCTCACAGCGCCAGGGACCCAGGTTCAATTCCGGCCTTGGGTGACTGTGTGGTGTTTGCATGTTCTCCCCATGTCTGCGTGGGTTTCCTCCTGATGCTCATGTTTCCTCCCACAGTCCAAATCTGTGCAGGTTAGGTGGATTGGCCATGATAAATTGCGCTTTAGTGTCCAAAAGGTTAGATGGGGTTACAGGGGTATGCTGGGTGTGTGGGCTTAGGTAGGATGCTCTTTCAGAGGATCGGTGCAGACTCAATGGGCCGAATGGCCTCCTTTCGCACTGCAGGAATTCTATGATTCTATAGTGCAGGAATGATTGATGCATTCATTTGAAATACTGAAAACTAGGAGCGAAAGATAACCCAATTAATGTCTTGCCCAACAAAGAACAAAGAAAAGTACAGCGCAGGAACAGGCCCTTCAGCCCTCCAAGCCTGTGCCGATCATCATGCCCCAACTAAAAACAAAACATTCTGTCCTTACTCGGTCCGAATCCCTCTATTTCCTCCCTATTCATGTACTCATCCAGATGCCTCTTAAATGTTGTTAATGTGCCTGCTTCCACCACATCCTCTGGCAGCGCGTTCCAGGAACCCACCACTCTCTGCATGAAAAACTTACTCCGCACATCGCAGACGACACAAAAATTGGTGGAGTTGCGGTAAGTGAAGAGGATTGTCAGAGGATATAGCAGGACATAAACTGGTGCAGTCTTGGGCGGAGAAATGGCAGATAGAGTTTAATCCAGCCAAATGTGAGGTCCAATGTATGTAGGAATTACACAATAAATGGTACAGTTCTTGCGAGTACTGACAAGCAGAGAGATCTGTGCGTGCATGTCCACCAATCAGTGAAAGTGCAACGCATGTGAGTAAGGTGGTCAAGAAGGCCTATGACATGCTGCCTTCATCGGTCGGGGCATTGAATATTAAAATTGGCAAGTCATGTTGTAGCTGTACAGGACCTTAGTTAGGCCTCATTTGGAATATTGTGTACAATTCTGGTCGCCACACTACCAGAAGGATGTGGATACTTTGGAGAGAGTGCAGAAGCGGTTTATTAGGATGTTGCCTGGTAGGGCATTAGCAATGAGGATAGGTTAGATAAACTCGATCTGTTCTCACTGGAACAACAGAGGTTGAGAGGCGACCTGATAGAGGTCTCCAAGATTATGAGTGGCATGGACATAGTGGATAGCCAGATACTCTTTCCTCGGGTGGTAGAGTCAAGTACTAGGGGAGATAGGTTTAAAGTGCGTGGGGAAAAGTTTAGAACAGATGTGCGAGGCAAGTTTTTTACACAGAGGGTGGTAAATATATGGAACGCACTGCCTGGGGAGGTGGTGGGAGCGGGTACGATTACGGCATTGAAGGGACATCTAGACAAATATATGAATAGGTTGGGAATGGAAGGATACGGACTCTAGATGTACATATGGTTTTAGTTTAGGCAGGTACCATAGTCGGCGGAGGCTTGGTTGGCCGAAGGGCCTGTTCCTATGCTGTATTGTTCTTTGTTCTAAACTTTCCCCCTCTCACCTTGAACCTGTATCCCCTTGTAATTGACACATCCACCCTTGGAAAAAGCCTCTGACTATCCACCCTGTCTTAATTTTGTAGACTTCTATCAGGTCTCCCCTCAGCCTCAGTCTTTCCAGTGAAACCAATCCTACTTTATTCAACCTTTCCTCATAGCCAACACCCTCGAGACCAGGCAGCATCCTGGTGAACCTTCTTTGCACGCTCCCCAAAGCTTCCACGTCCTTCTGATAATGTGGTGATGAGAACTGCAAGCAAAACTCCAAATGCGGCCTAACCAAGATTTTATGCAGCTGAAACATGATTTCCCAACTCCTGTACTCACTGCCCCGGCTGATGAAGGCAAGCATGCCTTATTAATTACCTTGGCCACCTGTGTTGCCACTTTTAGGGAATGTGGACCTGCACGCCCAGATCCCTCTGTATGTTAATGTTCCTGAGGGTTCTGCCATTCACAGTATAATTCATACCTAGATTTGATCCTCCAAAATGCATCACCTCGCATTTGTCCGGATTAAACTCCATCTCCCATTTCTGTGTCCAAGTCTCCAATCTATCTATACCCTGTTGTATCCTCTGACAATCTTCGGCACTATCAGCTACTCCGTCAATCTTTGTGTCATCTGCAAACTTACTAATCAAACCGCCCACATTTTCCTCCAGATCATTTAGATATACTACAAACAACAGAGGTCCCAGCACTGATCCCTGAGGAACACCACCAGATACAGCTCTCCATTCTGAAAAACACCCTTCCACCGCTACTCTCTGACTTCTATAACAAAGCCAGTTCTGCATCCATATAGCCAGCTCACCCCGAATCCCATGTGATTTGAGTTTTTGTACCAGTCTGTCATGTGGGATCTTGTCAAATACCTTACTAAAGTCCACATAAACTAAATTCACAACCCTTCCCTCATCAACTTTCTTTGTTACCTCAATCAAGGTGGTGAGACATGATCTTACCCGAACAAAATCATGCTGCCAGTCACTAACTAGTCCATTTTTCTCCAAATGTGCATATATCCTGTCCCTCAGTATCTTTTCCAAAAGCTTCCCCACCACTGATATCAGGCTCATCATCCTATAATTTGCTGGATTGTCCTTGCTTCCTTTCATAAACAAGGGAATAACATTGGCTATTCTCCAGTCCTCTGGAAACTCGCCTGTGGTCAAAGAGGATGTGACGGTATCTGTTAAGGCCCAGATATTTCTCCCCTTGCCTCCTGCAGTGACCTGGGATAGATCCGATCTGGTCCTGGGGACTTATCTATCTTAAAGCAATTTAGGAGACTCAACACTTCCTCCTTTGATATATTGACGTTCTCAAGATCGTTCACTCATCTATCCCTAACCTCAACATCCGTCATGTCCTTGTCCCTAGTGAATACTGATACAAAATACTCATGAAGGATTTCACCCACCTCTTGTAGTTCCACGCATAACTTTCCTCTGTCCTTGACAATTAATTTTTTTAATTATGAGAAGCAGGGCAAGTAATTCCCAAAATTATTTACTTGGAGAAGGATAAGTGAAGGCTGGAAAACCAGCATCTGAAAAAGAGGAGACCATCCAATCCCTCAGGTCTGTGCTGCCATTCAATGAGGTCATTCTTGATCTTTATGATAACTCCATCAATTTACCTTGGTTCCAAAAATTTTAATGTCATTGCCTAACAAAATGTGTTTGTAAAAGCTGTGGGAGAAGAACAAAGAACAATACAGCACTGGAACAGGCCCTTCGGCCCTCCAGGCCTGTACCGGTCATGATACCAACTTTGCTAAAACCCTCAGCACTTCCTAGTGCCGTATCCCTCTATTACCATCCTATCCATGTGTTTGTCAAGATGCCTTTTGAACGCCATTAATGTATCTGCTTCCATAACTCTCCAGGCACTCACCATCCTCTGCGTAAAAAACCTGCCTTGTGCAGGGTTTTACAGATGTCATGTCCACGGAGTTAAAAACAAGGGTGCTGCCAAGTCCAGAGGTGGCGATTTTTGGAGTGTCGGAAGATCCGGGAGTCCAGGGGGTGAGAGAGGCTGATGTCTTGGCCTTTGCCTCCTTGGTAGCCCGGAGACGGATACAATTAGCGTGGAGGGACTCGAAACCCCTGAAATCAGAGATCTGGCTTAGTGACATGGCTGGGTTTCTCAGACTTGAGAAAATCAAGTTCGCCTTAAGAGGGTCAATGCTAGGGTTCGTCCGGAGGTGGCAGCCGTTTGTCAACTTCTTTGGAGAAAACTAACTGTCAGCAGAGGTGGGGAGTGGGTGGGGGGGGGGGGGGGGGGGGGGGGGGAGTTAGATTATTGTTTAGAGGAGGTGCGTCTTGTGAAGGAGGGAGGCAGTGTTTGCACGATGTTTATATTTGCATTTGTACTGTTTACTGTTATTATTATAAAATTATAAATGCCTTAATAAAATGTTTTTTTTTTAAAACCTGCCTCGCACGTCTTCTCTAAACTTTGCCCCATGGACATTAAACCTATGCCCCCTGGTGACTGACCCCTCCACCTTGGGAAAGAGTGCCTGCCCACCCACTCTATCCATACCTCTCATAATCTTGTAGACCTCTATCAGGTCACCCTCAACCTCCGTCTTTCTAACAGACTGAGTCTATTCAGCCTCTCTACATAGCTAACACCCTCCAGACCAGGCAACATCCTGGTAAACCTCCTCTGCGCCCTCGCCAAAGTCTCCACATCCTTCTGGTAGTGTGGCGACCAGAGTTGTGCGCAAAATTCCAAGTGCGGCCCTACCAAGGTTCTATACAACTGTAGCTGACTTGCCAGTTTTTATACTCGATGCCCCGTCCAATGAAGCCAAGCATTCCGTATGCTTTCTTGACTACTTTGTCCACTTGTGTTGCCACCATCAAAGATCTGTGGACCTGCACTCCCAGATCTCTCCGACTTTCTATATTTCTGAGAGTTTTGCCATTTACGGTATATTTCCCCTCTATGTTGACCTACCAAAATGCATTACCTCACATTTCTCCGGATTAAACTCCATTTGCCATTTCTCTGCCCAAATATCCAATCTATCCTATCTATGTCCTGCTGTATCTTCCGACAATCCTCAATACTATCTGCCACTCCACCAACCTTGGTGTCAGCTACATTTTCATCCAAATCATTTATGTACACTACAAACAACAGAGGCCCAAGCACAGATCCCTGTGGAACACCACTAGTCACAACCTTCCATTCAGAAAAACATCCTCCTACTGCTACCCTTTGCCTTCTGTGAGCGAGCCAGTTCTGTATTCATCTTACCACCTCACCTCTAATCCCGTGTGACTTCACCTTTTGTACCTGTCGGCCATAAGACACCTTGTCAAAGGCTTTACTGAAGTCCATGTAAACAACATCCACCGCCCTCCCCCCATCAATCATCTTTGTCACCTTCTCAAAAATCTTGATCAAGTCAGTGAGGCACGACCTCCCCTTCACAAAACCTTGCTGTCTATCGCTTATGAGTGCATTTGTTTCCAAATGGGTATAAATACTGTCCCTGAGAATTCTCTCCAATAATGTACCTACAACCGACGAGAGGCTCACCGGCATATAGTTTCCAGGATTATCCCTGCTACCTTTCTTAAACAGCGGTACCACATTAACTATTCTCCAGTCCTCTGGGATCTCACCTGTAGCCAATGAGGATACAAAGATGTCAGTCAAGGCCCCCGCAATCTTCTCTCTTGCTTCCCTCAGTATTCTGGAGTAAATCCCATCCGGCCCAGGAGACTTATCTATCTTAATATCTTTTGAAAGACCCAATACCTCCTCCTATTCGATGTTAACATGACCCAGACTGTCCACACACCTTACCCAAGAATCATCTCCCACAAAGTCCCTTTCTTTGGTGAACACTGATGCAAAGTACTCATTTAGTACCTCGCCCATTTCCTCTGGCTCAAAACATAGATTCCCCCCACTGTCCTTAAGTGGTCCAATCCTTTTCCTGGCCACCTTCTTGCTTTTTACATATAAATAACAAGCTTTGGGATTCAGTTTAAGCCTACTTGCCAAGGATTTTTCATCACCCCTCCTAGCCCTCCTAATTTACCACTTCAGTACCTACCTACTTTCTTTATACCCCTCAAGGGTTTTGACTGTCCCCACCTTTCTAGACTGTGCTAAAGTCTCCTTTTTCTTTTTGATGAGGTTCACAATATCCTTCGTTATCCAAGGTTCCCTAAACTTCCCATACGTATCCTTCGATCTCTCAGGAACGTGACTTTCCTGAATCCTAATCAACAATCGCTTGAAAGACTCACACGTGTGTGATGTTGATTTCCTATCCAACAACCGCACCCAATCCAAATTTTTCAATTCCTGTCTAATATTGTCGTAATTTGCCTTTCCCCAGTTTAGCATCTTAACGCGAGGTTTACCCTCATCCCTGTCCAAAGGTACCCTAAAACTTACGGAATTGTGGTCACTACTCCCAAAATATTCTACTGAAACCTCGACCACCTGTCCAGGCTCATTCCCCAACACCAGATTCAGTACTGTCCCACCCCTCGTTGGACTATCTACATATTGCATCAAGAAGGCTTCCTGGATACACCTTACAAACTGCCCCATCCAAACACCTAGTATTAAGTGAGTCCCAGCCAATGTAGGGGAAAGTAAAATCACCACAACAACCCTGTTACTTTTGCACCTATCCAACATCTCTCTACCTATCTGCTCCTCTATCTCTCGCTGGCAGTTGGGGGGCCTGTAATAAATGCCCAACATTTAATTTGTCCCCTTCTGTTCCTGAGCTCCACCCAGATGGCCTCATTGTATGAGCCCTCTGAGGTGTCCTGCAGTACGGGTATATTTTTCTTAACCAGTAATGCTACTCCCCACCCCTTTTACATTGCCCTCTATCTCTCCTGAAGCATCTATATCATCCAACGTTTAGCTGCCAATCCTGCCCTTCCTTTAACCACGTTCTGTGATAGCCACATTGAAATTCCAACAGAGAGGCAACACACCATCCTGGAGTCTCTTTCCCATCCACGGAAGCACCTATCTGTGCCCCTTACTAAAGAGTCCCCTATAACTATTGCTCTCCTGCACTTTGCCCTCCCCTGCTGAGCAACAGAACCAGTTGCGATGCCACTGTTCAGGCTGCTGTTGTTTTCCCCGATAGGCTATTCCCCCCAACAGTATCCAAAGTAGTATACCGGTATAACAACATACATACGTCAAAATCTAGAGCAAAATTTGAAGGCTTAGGTGCTGTTTTTGCTGGAGCATTGCAAATCCAACAATTGTTTCCATGTATCCAGTGACAGTGGTAGTGTCCCTACCTCTGGGACAGAAGTGGCATGTTCAAGTTCCACTCCAGGTCTTCATGGCCAAAGAACGTGCAGTCACAACGTGGCCAGACAGGTTGATTATCAGCCTGTAAATCCTTCCAATGCACCTGATGACAGGGGGTAACTGTCATATAGTCATAGAGGTCTACAGCACAGAAAAGGCCCGTCGGCCCATCACATCAGCATTGGTCAAAAACAACCACCTGAGTATTCTGATCCCATTTTCCAGTAATTGGCCCATAACCTTATATGCCTAGGCATTACAAGTAGACATCTAAATGCTTATTAAATGTTATGTGGGTCTCTGCCTCCACCATCCTTTCAGGCAGTGAGTTCCAGACTCCCCCCACCCTCTGTGTGATGAAGATTTTCCTCACATCCCCTCAAATGTCCTTCCCCTTACCTTAAATCGATACCTTCTGCCCATTCACCCCTCCACCAAGGGAAAAAGTTTCTTCCTGTCTATCTATGCACCTCATAATTTTAAACATCTCAATCATGCCCCCCTCAGTCTTCTCTGCTCCAAGGAAAACACCCCCAGTCTATCCAATCTCTCTTTATAACTAAATCTTTCCAGCACAGACAACATCCTGGTAAATCTCCTCTTCACCCTTTCCAGTGCTATCACATCCCTCCTATAACGTGGATTCCAGAACTGCACACAATACTCTAGCTGTAGCCTAACCAACATTTTATACAGTTCCAGCATAACCTCCCTGCCCTTAAACTCTATGCCTTGGCTCATAAAGGCAAGTATGCCATTTGCCTTCTTTTTTTTTCCGAAAATATTTGATTGAGGCATTTATAATTTTAACATTTTAAGCAAAGAGATCCAACACACACAAAACCCCCCCACAATAACATACCCAACCCCCGCCCCCCCAAGCATAGATCCTAACTACCCATACATTAGATTCCCGACCCTTATTCATCACTTCCATGCCTCCCTTTCCACCCCCGCTGCCCCCCACCACCACCCCGCACCCCCTGCTGACGGTCAATTTTCCTTGAAGAAGCCGATGAACAGCTGCAGCCTCCAAGTGAACCTCTGTGGTGAACCCCTTAAGGCAAACTTCATCTTCTCTCGCCTAAGAAACCCTGCCATGTCACTGACCAACACCCCCAACTTTGGAGGCTCCGAGTCCCTCCATCGCAACAAAATCCGTCTCCGGGCCACCAGGGAGGCAAAGGCCAAAATGTCGGTCTCTCTCCTCCCCCCTGGGCTCCCGGATCTTCCGACACTCCAAATATTTCCACCTCTGGACTGAGAGTCACCCTCCCTTCCAGAACCTCTGACATGACATCTGAAAATCCCTGCCAAAATCCCCTCAGCCTTGGACACGCCCAAAACATATGTACAGGAGGGAACTGAAGAAAGGGATTAGGAGAGCTAAGAGAGGGCATGAAGAATCCTTGGCGGGTAGGATAAAGGAAAACCCCAAGGCCTTTTACACATATGTGAGAAATATGAGAATGACTAGAGCGAGGGTAGGTCCGATCAAGGACAGTAGCGGGAGATTGTGTATTGAGTCTGAAGAGATAGGAGAGGTCTTGAATGAGTACTTTTCTTCTGTATTTACGAATGAGAGGGGCCATATTGTTGGAGAGGACAGTGTGAAACAGACTGGTTAGCTCGAGGAAATACTTGTTAGGAAGGAAGATGTGTTGGGCATTTTGAAAAATTTGAGGATAGACAAGTCCCCCGGGCCTGATGGGAAATATCCAAGGATTCTATGGGAAGCAAGAGATTAAATTGCAGAGCCGTTGGCAATGATCTTTTCGTCCTCACTGTCAACAGGGGTGGTACTAGGGGATTGGAGAGTGGCAAATGCCGTGCCCCTGTTCAAAAAAAGAAATAGGAATAACCCTGGGAATTACAGGCCAGTTAGTCTTACTTCGGTGGTAGGCAAAGTAATGGAAAGGGTACTGAAGGATAGGATTTCTGAGCGTCTGGAAAGACACTACTTGATTAGGGATAGTCAGCACAGATTTGTGAGGGGTAGGTCTTGCCTCACAAGTCTTATTGAATTCTTTGAGGAGGTGACCAAGCACGTGGATGAAGGTAAAGCTGAGAATGTAGTGTACATGGATTTTAGTAAGGCGTTTGATAAGGTTCCCCATGGTAGGCTTATGCAGAAAGTAAGAAGGCATGGGATAGTGGGAAATTTGGCCTAAAAAACCTATTCATCCGGGCCACAGTCATTATGAGCCCTGTGGACCACATTGAACTGGATCAGGCTTCGCCTGGCACACGACGAGGATACATTGAGTCTCCTCAGGGCCTCCTCCCATAACCCGACTTCCAACTCCCCTCCCAGCTCTTCCTCCCACTTGCTCTTCACCTCCCCGATTGGAACCCCTTCCCCCTCCATCAGTTCCTTATATATTTCCGAGACCCTCCCCTCCACTACCCTTGTTTTTGACATCACCTTATTCTGTGGTCCCCTTAGTGGGAGGTGAGGAAAGCCCGGAACCTGCCTCCGGACAAAGTCCCGCACCGGAACCCATTCCCCACTGCCAACTCAAACTCCTCCTCCAAGCTCGGGAAACCTGCACACTGGGCTAAATCGGTGGCTTTTAAAGCAGACCAAGGCAGACCAGCAGCGCGGTTCAATTCCCGTACCAGCCTCCCCGAACATGCGCCGGAATGTGGTGACTAAAGGGCTTTTCACAGTAACTTCATTTGAAGCCTACTTGTGACAATTAGCGATTTTCATTTCATTTCATTTCATTTTCAATGAAGAGATCTCCAAATCTCTCAATCCCTGCCCGCTGCCACCTCCTGAAGCCCCCGATCAACACCCCCCGGAGCAAACCAGTGATTGTCACAGATCGGTGACCACACCAGTGCCCTGTCCAGTCCCCTGTCCAGTCCCATGTGCTGCCTCCATTGTCCCCACACTCTCCGGGCTGCCACTAGAACATCGAACATACAGTGCAAAAGTAGGCCATTTGGCGCATCGAGTCTGCACCGACCCACTTAAGCCCTCACTTCCACCCTACCCCCGTAACCCAATAACCCCTCCTAACCTTTTTGGTCACTAAGGGCAATTTATCATGACCAATCCACCTAACCTGCATGTCTTTGGACTGTGGGAGGAAACCGGAGCACCCGGAGGAAACCCACGTAGACACAGGGAGAACATGCAGACTCCGCACAGACATTGACCCAGCGGGGAATCGAACCTGGGACCCTGGCGCAGTGAAGCCACAGTGCTATCCACTTGTGCTGCCCTCTTGTGCTACTGGGCTTGTGGAGTACCAAGCCAGCGAGCACGTCAGAGGTGCTGTTAGCCCTGCCCAAACCCAAACCTCCCCAGGACCTCCCACAGATATTTCCACTCCACCCGATCAAAGGCCTTTTCTGCATCCATGGCCACCACCACCTCGACCTCGCGCCCCTCCATGGGCATCATTATAACGTTTAGGAGCCGCCTAATGGTGGACGTCAGGTGTCGTCCCTTGACAAATCCCGCCTGGTCCTCCCCTATTTCCCCTGGAACACAATCCTCCGTACGTGTGGCCAAGATCTTTGCCAGCAACTTCGGATCCACATTTAGCAGGGAGATTGGCCTATACGACCCACAGCTCTCCGGATCCTTATCCCGTTTCAAAATAAGGGAGATCGATGCCTGCGATAACGTTGGGGGGAAGCACTCCCAGCTCCTTTGACTCATTAAAAGCCTTTACCAGAAGCGGCCCCAACAGCTCGGAAAACTTTTCATAGAACTCAACCGGGTATCCGTCTGGTCCCGGGCCTTTGCCCAATTGCATCTCCCCCAACCCATCTATAACCTCCCCAAGCCCGAGTGGGCATCCCAAACCCTCCTCATCTATCCTCGGGAACTCCAGCCCCCCGCAGAAATCGTTTCATACCCTCCTCCCCGGCTGGGGGTTGCGATTTGTACAATCTACTGTAAAACTATCCGAAACACATCATTCGTCCCCGCCAGATCCAGAATCACCTTCCCACCTGTATCCCTCACTTTCCCAATCTCTCTTGCCGCCTCCTGTTTCCCCAGCTGGTCCACTTTGAAAGTCCCCTCTCCATCAGCAGTATAATCTCCCTTTCACCCAACACCCCCACTCCGACTCCCCCTCCAACCGTCACCCCCACATCGATCTTCAGCTCACCCTCCACTTTGCTTCCGTGAACTAGCCCACCCAGCTAGCCTGGCAGACTCCGCCCATGGCGCCTAGCATCCTACACCCCCCCACTGATTCCCCCCCCCCCCCGCTCTTAGTGCAAACAGTCAAAACAAAGGCAAGAAGTAAAAACAAACAAACAATCCATCTCAAGGTCCGAACACAAAGACCCCTTATCCCTTAACAAAGAACTGTAAACCAGCCTAAACCCAAATGTAACAGAAAAACAAAAAAGCGGAAGAAACCTGAACACCAAAAACGCAAAGTTTTTCACAGTACAATACATCCACTCCAGTACACCGCCATCAAAGTTCAAGATCCTCCTTCTCCTGCCAGTCCATTCTCCTTCATGAAAACCATTGCCTTTTCCTCCAAACCAAAGTACAGCTCCCGTCCCCCATAGAGCCAGGTACAGTAGACCAAACTTAACGTCCTTCTTGACCTTATTAAAACTCACCCTCCTCTTCGCCAGCTCTGCCCCAAGGTCCTGGTACACATGAATCTCGATGCGTTCCCAGGTGCATCGCCTCGTCTGCCTGGCCCACCTCATGATACGGTCCTTATCCAGGAACCGATGCAATCGTACCACCATTGCCCTCGGTGGCTCCCCCCCCCCGGGGCTTGCGCATCAGCGCCCTGTGGGCTCGATCCACCTCCAACGGCTGGACAAACGCACCTTCCCCAAGCAACGTCTCCAGCATCTTCCCAACATACGCACCCGCATCTGTTCCTTCGCTCCCTTCGGCAAGCCCACGATCCAGATGTTCTGCCGACGATAATGGTTCTTGAAGTCCTCCACTCTCTCCAGCCGTCGCTTCTGCTGGTCTCACATCAGTCCCATCTCTGCTGCCGTCGAGGTGGACTGTTCCTCATGCTCCCCTGCCTGCTCCTCCAACCTCTGGATCGCCTGTCCCTGGGCTGCCAGTCTCCTCTCCACGTGGTCAGCCACCACCCTGAGTCCACTGGTCGGGTCCTCCACACTTTCCTTCCGCTGCTGGGTGAATTCTCGTTCAAGAAGCTCACCAACTGCTCCATCGACCACTGGGCCGGCAGGGCCGGACCCTGCCCTTCCGCCATCTCCGCGTGCGTTGTCCGCTCCTCACTCGTCTCAACCAGCTGGTTTGCTTTTTTCTGTGCACTTCTGGTCCGCATAAATTAGGGGTCACTCTCTTCTGCTCTCACTCCTACACCTTTGTTCTTCCAAAATTCCTGCTACCAACCGTGGTAAAGGCCACAAAAAGACCTCCATGAGCGGGAGCCGCCAAATATGTGACCACTCACTTCATGGCTGCCACCGGAAGTCCCCCATGGCCACCACCGGAGGTCCTGTCATTTGCCTTCTTAACCACTTTATCCATCTTAAGGGACCAGTGTACATGCACACAAAGGGCCCTCTGACCATCGGTGGTTCCCAGGGTCCTTTATCTTTTTTGTCCTGCCCAAGTGCATCACCTCATACTTATCTGGATTGAACTCCATTTGCCAGTGATCAGCGCATCTTACCAGCCTGTCTTATCGTCCTGTAATCCTGTGGGAAAGTTCCCTGGTTTAGCCACACTGCAGAAGGTATGGAAAACCATTGCAGTACCTTTACAAGCCTGGCCATGGACCAATCCAATGCAAGTCCATGGTCGCCAATGCCGTCGAAATGCACAGGGTGGGATTCTCCCGTCCGCCAACCGCGTTTTCCGGCATGGTGTTTCGCAGCCAGCCAATGGGGGTTCCCATTATGGCCACCCCAACTGTCGGGAAACTGACGGGAATGGGTGTGCTGCAGCAGACTGAAGGGTCCCGCTGACGGAGAATTCCGTTGATGGTACCTGAAGGAGCAGGAGGAATAGTAGACAAAGCTTCCTGTTGTGAGCATGAATTTTAAACATGGAGTTGATTATACAGACAGCAATTTTTAAAAATACATTTAGAGTACCCAATTATAATTTTTTTCCTATTAAGGGGCAATTTAGCGTGGCCAATCCACCTAACCTGCACATCTTTGGGTTGTGGGGATGAAATCCACGCAGACATGGGGAGAATGTGCAAACTCCACGCGGACAGTGTTCCAATGCTGGGATTTGAACCCGGCTCCTCAGCGCCGCAGTCCCAGTGCTAACCGCTGTGCCACATGCCGCCCCAGATAGCAATTTTAACTCTAAGATTTCTGCCATGCAGAACTGGCAACCAAAGCATCCAATCCCATAAAGAAACTTTCATTATCTATGGCAGGTCAGGTAAAGGAGGAAAGGCAAAGTTTCTGTGTGACGCATAGATACTGATGTTGGAGGCCTATCCTCCACATAAGGATAAAAGTCAAGGTTGGATTTGAGAGGCGGATGGAAGCGGTGAATTCCAGGTGAATTCATCTGGAGGATAGTAATTGTTTAATCTCTCAAAAAAGAAACAACACTGAACAACTTGGATTTATAACTGCACTTTAAGCATAGAAAATGACCCAAGGCTCCTCACAGAGGGTTAACTAGACAAAAACGGCTGTAGATTATTGGACTCAAGCAAAGACCTCGGGTATTTAAATGAATCTAATTTCACTGACGTTGCGACTCCGGGCAAGTGGGGCTGGAATTGATCACTCACTAGCCCAGAGTGTCGTAACAACAAATTGTGTTTGATTAATTGAATTGACCTCTTTGGGAAGTCACAGCAGATACAGAATAGGCAGCAATCAGAACTGGGAATTGTGTTAAATCTCAGCAGCCAGCACTCGGTAAGACAGCTTTTGAAAAAGAAGTTGAAAACTTTGTTACAAAATCTTGTTCAATTGATTGAATTAGTGGCTGAGATAATTAAACAGCACGGTTAACTTTCGAGTTGATAAATTAGAGAGTTGAAGAGGTACTTCTCCTTCCCCTTTCCTTAATCTGAATACTTCAGCAGTTAGCTGACCGAGGGGTTCATCTTCACACCTGATTACATGCAAATAGCACTGGCAGGAAATAAACAATGACAAATCAATCACTGCAGTAACTTTCAGATGTGCACCATGGCAGGACTTTTCATCTGCAGACATTAACATCTCAAATAGTTTATTTCACAAATGTAAAATAAACCTGCGGCTTCACAGGCGCTTATTCAGCACATCCAAAACTTTCAGCAGATTGGCCAACAACATCAACTTATATTTATTTCTATTGCGCCTTTGAGGGAATTAAACTTCTGAAGGTTCTTCACAGGAATTTTATGAAATAATGCTTGACACTGATCCATGGAAGCTGCAATCAGGAGAGATAGTCAAAGCTAAGAGGTTGCTTTTAAGGAACACCCGAAAGGGGGGGGATTGAGAAGGTTGGAGAGGGAATTCCACCACTCAGGGCCTTGGTAGCCAATGGCACGGCAGTGATATATGAACATACAGGAGTAGAAGTAGGCCATTTGGCCCCTCGAGCCTGCTCTGTCATTCAATAAGATCCTGATTGATGTGATTATGTTTCATGTACCATATTCCTGTCTAACCCGATAACCTTTGATCACCTTGCCTGACAAGAATCTATCTACCTCTGCCTTGAAAATATCCAGTCACCCAGCCTCCATCACCCAGAGAGGCAGAGAGTTCCAACGTCGGACAACCGAGTGAGAGAAAACAATTCTCCTCATCTCTGTCCTAAAAGGGCGACCCCTAATTTTAAAACAGTGCCTCCTGGTCCTGGACTCACCCACAAGAGGAAACATCCTTTCCAAGTAGACCTTGTCAAGACCGTTCAGGATCTTACAAACCTCAATCAAGTCACCCATCACTCAAACTCCAGTGGAAACAAGCCCAGCCTGTCCAACCTTTCCTCATGAGACAACCTGCTCATTCCAGGTATCAATCTAGTAAACCTCCTGTGAACCACCTCCAACGCACTTGCATCCTTCCTTAAATAAGGAGGCCAAAATTGCACACAATGGGGAGGGGGGGGGGGGGGGGGGGAAGAGGGGGGGTCTTCTACCGTCATTCGCCCTGTGTGAAAATGGTGACGCCAGCGGAAAATCTCACAACACCAGTTAAATGAAAATCTTGGCGGTGAGAGCTCATTCCGTGAATTTCCCCACCCTGCGCCGGTAATGTAATGAGGTTCCTGCCAAGAAAGGGAGGAACTTCATTGAAATCTATTTTAATATCCATGCTGTAAACTTCTATGATTCTATAAGTGCGGGCAACTGGGACTAGCTTAATGGTAAAAACTGGGCGGCATGGACTGGTTGGGCCGAAGGGCCTGTTTCCATGCTGTAAACTTCTATGATTCTATAATAAATTTAAATGTACTTAAAGGGCTTCCCCGCCTATTTTCCCCCCACATACTGAATTCCCCCCTTTCTGACGAGACATGACATTGACGAGGTTTACAACAGCTACTTCAAAATGTGAAGCAGTTGAGGGGAAACAGCTGGGGGCACAAAGGTAAGCATAGCCCCCAGGAGGCGAGTGACATGCCTGCCAGGGGCACTGCCACCTTGTGCTGAGGGCAGTTCCAGGAGTGGGTCAATTTGACGAGGGGGTTCCAGTGGATATGGTTTATTTAGACTTTTCGAAGGCTTTGGACAAAGTCCCACCTTAGAGATTAGTGTGTAAAATTAAAGTGCATGCGATTTGGGGTAGTGTATTGAGGTGGAGAGAAAACCAGTGCCCAATTCAGCGGGCTAAAGTTAAAGTCCATATTGGGTGTGTTTGGTGGGGAGTTTCACGACGGGCGCGTTGGTCAGATGAAGGCCAGTATTCATAAAATTTACAGTGCAGAAAGAGGCTATTCGGCCCATTGAGTCAGTGCCGGCCCTTGGAAAGAGCATCCTACTTAAGCCCACACCTCCACCCTATCCCCGTGACCCAGTAACCCCACCTAACCGTTTTGGGCACTAAGGGCAATTTAGCATGTCCAATCCACCTAACCCGCACATCTTTGGACTGTGGGAGGAAACCGGAGCACCCGGAAGCAACCCACGCAGACACGGGGAGAACATGCAGACTCCGCACTGATAGTGACCCAAGTCGGGAATTGAATCTGGGACCCTGGAGCTGAGAAGCAACAGTGCTAACCACTGTGCTACCGTGCTGCCCATGTGGCATTAGTGCCCAAAGGGAGGTTGAGAGGAAATGAGGAATTATAGACGAGTAAGCTTGATGTCAGTAGTGGGGGAAATTCTAGAATCCATTATGAAAGTTTTTATAGCAGAGCACTTAGAAAATAGTGGCAGGATTGTGAGCTGTGAGGAGCATGCAGAGATCCTTCAGTGTGATTTAGACAAGTTGAGTGAGTGGGCAAATGAATGGCAGATGCAGTATAGTGTACATAACTGCGAGGATATCCACTTTGGTAGCAAAAGCAAGAAGGCAGACTATTATCTGAATGACCATAAATTAGTAGAGGGAGGAGCGGCATGGTGGAGCAGTGGTTAGCACTGCTGCCTCAAGGTGCCGAGGACCTGGGTTTAATCCTGGCCCTGGGTCACTGTCCGTGTGGTGTTTCCACATTCTCCCCATGTCTACATGGGTCTCACCCCCACAACCCAAAGATATGCAGGGTAGATGGATTAGCAACCCTAAATTGGCCCTTAATTGGAGAAAAAAAAGAATTGGGTACCCTAAATTAATTGAAAATAAATAAATAAATTAGGAGAGGGGAATGTGCAATAAGAACTGGGTGTCCTTGTACACCAGTCACTGAAGGTAAGCATGCAGGTACAGCAGGAGATAAAGAAGACAAATGGTATGTTGGCCTTCATTGCGAGAGGATTCAAGTACAGGAGCAGGGGTGTCTTGCTGCAATTAATACAGGGCCTTGGTGAGGCCACATCTGGAATATTGTGTGCAGTTTTGTTCTCCTTATCTGTTCTTGCAATGGAGGAAGTGCAGAAAATGTTTAACAGACTGATTCCTGAGATGGTGGGACTGATGTATGAGGAGAGATTGAATCGGTTAGGATTGTATTCGCTGGAGTTCAATAGAATGAGGGGGGTTCTCATAGAAACCGATAAAATGCTAACGGGGCTAGACAGGGTAGATGCAGGGAGGATGTTCCCAATGGTGGGTGTGTCCAGAACCAGGGGTAACAGTCTGAGAATACGGGGTAAACGATTTTGGACAGAGATGAGGAGAAATTTCTTCACCCGGAGAGTGGTCGGCCTGTGGAATTTGTTACCACAGGAAGTAGTTGAGGCCAAAAAAATTTGTTTTCAAAAAGCAGTTAGATATAGCACTGAGGGCGAAGGGGGTTGAAGGGTACGGGGGGAAAGCGAGATTAGGCTGTTGCGTTGGATGATGAGCCATGATCATAATGAATGGCGGAACAGGCTCGAAGGGCCGAATGGCCTCCTCCTCCTCCTCCTCCTATTTTCTATGTTTCCTGTTCCTAGTTTCTATGCTTATATCTCAAATGGTTGTAGGGTTGAAGGAGGTTACAGAGATAGTGAGGGATTTGAAAACAAGAGTGTATATTTTTTAATTGAGGTGTTGCTTGTCTGGGAACCAGTAATTCCATCAAATGAATAGGGTGGGAATGAAAGGATACGGACTCCATAAGTGCATATGGTTTTAGTTTCGGCAGGTTCCATGGTCGGCACAGGCTTGGAGGGCCGAAGGGCCTGTTCCTGTGTATTGTTCTTTGTTCAAACGTTTCAGATGGCATTGCGAAACAGAACAGGAGACCCCCCCTCCTAAATTGTACAAATAGCGGAGCAAGGGGTTCAACTCGCATCCTTAACCCGCACAGCATCGCTTTGAACAAAGGGTCTTGGCCTGAGTAAGGATGCAGGCTGCAGAGTTTTGGAATGACATCATCGAGACCCGCGCTGTATTTTGTGTTTCTTTGAATAGATTTTTTATGGCTGAAGTATAATCCATATGAATAATTGAAATGATTCCCCATTGCAACTTCTTAAATGTCCTCTGCCTGAATGATGATTAAATGACCTGGAACTTAAATTTTCAAATTTGAAGGAGATATATGTCTGATATCAGGAAATGGCTAACGATACGAGCTACTGGAAGGCTTCGGCCCTGACAACATTCCGGCAATAGTACTAAAGGCTTGTACTCCAGAACTAGCCATGCCCCAAGCTAAGCTGTTCCAGTACAACTACGTCACTGGCATCTACCCGGCAATGTGGAAAACTACCCAGGTATGTCCTGTTTAAAAACTGCAGGACAACCCCAACCAGACCACTTACCTCCTCTCAATCATCAGCAATCTCCTCTAAATCGTCAACAAAGTGACAGAAAATGTCATAGACAATGCTTTCAAGTGGCACTTGGACAGCTCACTGATGCTCAGTTTAGGTTCTGTCAGAGCCATTTAGCTCCTAACCACAATACAGCCTTGATCTAATAAACTGAACTCCAAAGGTGTTGAGAGACATCACTTGAGAGACATCAAAGCAGCATTTGACCAAGTGTGGCATGATGGAGCCTACCCACTATCTACAAGGCACAAGTCAGGAGTGTGATGGAATACTCTCCTCTTGCCTGGATGAGTGCAGCTCCAACAACACTCGAGAAGCTCGACACCATCTAGGACAAAACAGCCCGCTTGACAAAACAGCGCTGCTCCTTCCTGCTTCACCTGAGGAAGGAGCAGCGCTCTGAAAGCTAGTGACATCGAAACAAACCTGTTGGACTTTAACCTGGTGTTGTAAAACTTCATACTGTTATAAGCCCATGTCCTATACCACCAAGTAGGACAAGGGCTGCAAATACATGGAAACACCACCACCTGCAAGTTCCCCTCCAAGCCACATACCACCCTGACTTGCAACTATGTTGGCCTTCCTTCACTGTGGCTGGGTCAAAATCCTGGAAGTACCCCTCTAACAGTACTGTATCTCTATCAATGGACTGCAGCCTTTCAAGGGATAGGCAATAAGTGTAACCTTGCAATGACGCACACGTCCCGTGAGAGAATAACGAAACAGAGGAGTGGTTTTGGCATTCTCTTTGCGCCTGATTGTTGATATTGATTTATGCCCATTTTAATTTTAGGTGTATTTTAATGGGATTAGAAAGATATTTGACATAGTTGGATGCATTTTGGGCTCTGATTTCCAAGTTACGCCTACTGAGGAGTCTTAATGCCCAGAAATTATAGGAATCGGCCCTGCCCAAACTATTCTGGTGACAGCAAATAGGCTTTCTCAAAGCCCTCGGGCAAAAACTGATATTCAGGTAATGGTCTGTCGGTGTAGATTAAATTCCAGAATTAAACAAAGCTGCTGCAAACAAGAGAATCACCAAAGAAACAACTAAATCCAAACTATGTGAGCACAGCAGCTTAAGAATTCCAGATAACCTAACCGAAGTTCTGAGCCGGAATTCTCCGACCATTGGGGTTCTCTGTTTCCGCTGGCAGCGCACCCCCGCTCATGGGTTTCCGGGTGGCATGGGATTGCTTCAATGGGAAATCCCATTGACCAGTGGTGGGAAGGGCAGCATGTGGCGCAGTGGTTAGCACTGTAGCCTACGGCGCTGAGGACCCGGGTTCGAATCCCGGCCCTGGGTCACTGTCCGTGTGAAGTTTGCACATTCTCCCCGTGTTTGCGTGGGTTTCACCCCCACAACCCAAAGATGTGCAGGCTAGGTGGATTGGCCACGCTAAATTGCCCCTTAATTGGAAAAATAAAAATTGGGTACTGTAAATTTATATTTAAAAAAAGACAAATGGTGGGAGTAGAGAATCCCACCGCCAGCGAATGGCTCGGCAATGCGAAAGACGTGGCTGGGGGAGCGGAGAATCCAGCCCTTGGTTTCAGAATGACAATCAGCGTGGATGTATTTTATGACTGACTTTGAAAAGATTGCATGTGGTGGAAGTTTGGTAATGACCACTCTCACTGAATATAAAAGACTGGATCAAACAGGCAATTCTCTACGAATGAATGCAATGTTATTCTCTTCATGAATGCAAAGCACCTGTCTACAATGAGAAATGAATTATTGACCATTCACAATCCAGCCAATGTGTAGTTATTGGCAACAAGGCCGTGAGGGTGGATAATGAGGACAATTTCCGAGAAGAGTAAATTTCATATATGCACATTTCCAAACCATTAGCTGGAATTATCTATCAGGATTCTCCATTTCTGAGACTCAGGGCGAGATTCTCCATTTCCGACGCTGATTTCATAATCGGCGATCGGGCGGAGAATCCCTTTTTACGATGGTATCGGGAGCGGCGCCTATTTTTCCAGGTTCTGCCCCCTCTGAAACGGCGTCATCGCAGCGTTGGGATGGCCTGAGGACGTCACCTGAAGGCCCTCCCCTAATGCTCCGCCCCCGTTGGGCCGAGTTCATCACAGCGCGGGGACGTGTGGTCTCAGTGGTCGGGAACCCAGCGTGGCGGCTTTGGACTGTGACCAGCACCACCACTATCGGTGGGGGCCGTGCTGCTGGCTGGGAGGGGGTTTTGACGAGGCCTGGGGGTGACTGGTGGGGGGTGGTGGGGGGCGGAGAGGGGCCACTATCTGGCAGGCTGGGACCGTGCACGGCTGGCGCCATGTTGTACGGCACCCTGCGCATGTACGGCCATGGACCTGGCAATACTCAGGCAGTTTATTTCGCGGAGGCAGGGCGTTTTACGTGGTGCGGCTACCAGCCCCTCACCGGTCAGAGGATCGGTGAGGGAGTGGCGCCGTTTTTTCCCCACAAAAAACACCACGGATCCTCCGGACATAGCCCCAAAAGCAGAGAATCTGGCCCTCAGTGTTGACGCCAACGCAGAATTTGTGGATTTCCACGACAGAAAAACTGGCGTCACACCTGGACCGATCCCGCACCTGATGAGGGGCTAGCACCGGCACCATGTGGAGTACAATCGATGCCAATGGGAAACGGTGCCGAATTCTCCGGCCATTGCGGTTGACACACAGGAGGCTGACAAGCTGCAGCCGCAGATACACACTTCACTCCCCACACACACCATCCTAGCCAACAAGATGGCAGCGAGGAGACAGCCCCAAGGTTTACCGATGCAGAGCTGAAGACCCTCTTCGACTCGATGGAGGAGAGTCTGATGATCCTGTACCTCGGCCCAGTAAGGAGACTGCCAGTCGCCGCCGTTCACCGTTTGCCGTGCCTGGAGCAGGTAGCAGAGGCCGTGAGCGCCGTGGGCAACATGGTGGAGGCCAGGAGTGCAGGAAGAAACTTCATGACCTCCTCAGGATGGCCAGGGTGAGTATGTAGCACTGTGCCCCTGGCACTAACCCCATTCCACACACCTGTAACCCTACCTCCCCCAACCGGAGGGCGTCTGAACACCCACCCTGCACCACATGCCGACACCCATACCGGCTGCCATAGCCGGGTACCCTGGCCACTGAGGCCATCATCGACTAACCCCCTGGGCTGCATGTGTCAGACTGTCGAAAACTGTCATCTTCTGTTTCTCCCCCCACCTATCCAGGAGAAGAACGCGCACGAGTGCCGGAGCTGGAGGAGGCTGGAGGAGGACCATCAGACTTGCGGTCCCTCACCATGGCAGAGCAGAGGGCCCTGGACATGGTCGGTGGCCCAGAGAAACGTTAGGTCACCGAGATGGAGCTCGGCCCTGGGCAAGGAAGTGAAACCCTGCTGAGTTGCGGTTCCCCTTGACAAGTGTGGCAAACACCCCCCACCATGATTCCGGCCATGGATCAGCATGTGCAAGGCCTGGGACATTCTGTGCAAAGTGCTGGCAGTGGCCCAGGACAGGGCGACTGCCTCACAGGCCACAATGTCCCAGACCAACCTGGAAATCACAGAGGCGCTCCTGAGCATGGCCCAGTTACAACGGGCCGTAGCTGGGAACGTCGGCAGAATTGCCCAGGCGTTGGCCAATGTGGCGCAGACACAGAGGGAGGCGGTCCAGCCCCAGAGGGAGATGGCGCAGTCACTGGCTGATGTGACACAAAACCAGAAGGTGGTGGCACAGTTGCAGCGTGATGTGGCGATGGTCCGCTCCCTGTACTTCATGGCCGCGACCCTGGTCGAGAAGGGAGTGGGCCTCCAGGACTGGCAGTGCCTGTTGGGATGGGAGCCTCAGGAGATGGTTCCGCTCGCACCCGCATTCAATGGAGTAGCCCGGGGGCCATCGGGCACCCCGAGGGAGGAGGAAGTGATGGGGCCGGTCCCAGTGACTCGCGCAGGAGATGTACCGCAACAACTCGGACTCCCTCCGTCCTATTCCTGGCGCATCTGGTAGGCAGCAGGCAGAAGGGGACGGCAACAAACCGCCCAGCCGCCCCAGGAGACGTGCGCCAACGGGGACCCAGATCGCAGGGCTGGAATCACAGCAGGCCGCCTCAACTCCTGTTGTACTGCCTGGGGAACCTCCTGAACCTAGCGTTGAGCCCCCAAGGCCAGGAAGTTGGACCACCGTCCCCACCACCGCATCCACCACCGCCCCCACCACCATCCACACCACCGCCCCCACCACCATCCACACCACCACCCCCACCACCACCCCCACCATCGCACCCCCCACCACCGGCCCCACCACCGCCCCCACCACCACCCCCACCACCGCACCCCCCACCACCACCCCCACCACCGCCCCCACCACCGCACCCCCCACCACCGCCCCCACCACCACCCCCACCACCGCACCCCCCACCACCGGCCCCACCACCGCCCCCACCACCGTCACCCCAGCGATCCGATGAAACTGTGTGATGGAAAGGCCAGCTTGCATGCAGGGATTACCCAGTGGGTTGTGGGAGGGGGGAGGGTGGGGTGGGGGTGGGGAGGGGTCAATGGGGCAGAGATGCGGTGTCTGTGCCCCTGGCCAGTCCCCCCCCTCCACCGAGGGTCTGTGGGATCCTCAACAGGTCCCCATGCGGCGCCTGGAAATGTTCAGGGTGACTGTCCCCTTGACGGCCACCGGGAGCGGGTTTCCTCCCCCATTCCCCGCAGTGCCAGGTGTGCCATCTCCTGGCCGATAAGGCGCACTGTCTCCCTGCTCAGCTGGAGTCATCGACGGCATGCCCGCTCCAGCAGGTCCTCGAATGACAGGTGCTGCCAGTAGATGCAAGGCCTCATGCAGCACCCACTTGGCACCTTGTCCTCCTCGGCCTGTTGGGCCTGGCTGGCTGCCTCCTGTTCCTCAGCTGCACGCCCCGCTGCTGTTGCTTCCTCCTCCTCCTCGAGCAGCACCCACTCGTACAACCACAGCGCATTCGCCAGGGCTGCGGTGACGAGCAGGAAGGCCACCATTGCTGGTTGAATTCCAAAATCCATTGTCTGAAGGGGGTGAAAGGCTGACATGTAACATAGTGCATACCCTAGTGCCCAACAAGCCCATCGGGCTACATAGTGGTCACGGTTGACACTCTGGGATCGGTCCCCTTACGTTTCCCCCCCCCCTCCCCCCCATCCCCGCACCCCTGCCCCATCGATGTCCGGCACCGCAGGGGCCTCTGGCCCTGGCTGCCAGAGGTACCATTGACTGCCATTGCTCTCTCTAGGGTTATGCACTGCAGCCCCCACAGGGGCTACTGTGGATGTTGCCCTGGGTGGGCTGCCGGTGGGTGGCGGCTGGGTTGCGGGGGGGGGGGGGGGGGGGGGGATTTGAGGGTGGGTGGGGTTATGGCCGAGGGTGGGGTTATGGCAGAGGGTGGGGTGTGGGGTTGTGGGCACCCATATGGCAAGTGTCACTCTGCAGAACCAGGGACCAAAGTGGGTGATCAGTGGGGTGCGCAGCAAGGTGGCCGCCGTTATGGTGGTCCATGTCTGGGCACCGCCCCAGTCCCGTGGGGGGCCACCCCGGCCATTCAGCCTGTTCCCCCCTCCCCCGGCCCTGGCAGGACCCCCCCCCCCACCCCTGCCAGCCCGACAAGTGTCCTGCCCCACAGTCGCTCCTCTCCTTGTCCTACCTCCTCTCTTTCCCTCAGCAGCCACAACACTGGTTTCAGCGCCGTCGGTAACTTGGCCCATCGGAGGGGGAGGATCGCGGAGGCCACGGAGAATACCGGGTTGGGGCCCGCTAATGCCATGGAAACAGTGTCCACTGTACGTGTGTTCCGGTACGCATTGATGCCACTGTCAAGGTGACAAAGAATCGTGATTTAGCCTCAAATAGCCGCGATTTTGGCATCGGAACCTATTCTCCACCCAATCGTGTTTCACGATTTTGCCGTTGGCAAACATAAAATCCCGCTCAGCATTTTGATCTGTTGCATATTGCTGGGGAAGGCCCATTAAGGAACATAACAGATACTCTAGATACTGGAGATGATTCAGACAGGAGTGACAGAGATGGTTTTATGACAGAAATTCACAGGGTTTACTTGCCATATCCTTGTGGGAACAGGTTAAAAAAGTTTTAAAATATGAATGAAGATGTTCCCAATCTTCTTAGAGTTATCTCAGTGCAGCCTATCCTCACTCACAACATGTACTGCAGGAATTGCCAATGAATGAAGATTTTCAATTGACAACTATTCACTGGTCAACACTCTATAATTTATGTTCCTTAGTTACAGTTGATTTAGATTGCAAACGTTTTCAGATTGGAAACGAGGATAAAATGTTCCACAATGTGGTATTTAACACGAACTTGGCTGCCTTGAGCTGACCTTGTCTTACACCATGAAGGTATCACTAGAGAATGCAAAGTGCTCAGAAAGCCAGCTTCGAGTTCTAATCAAACTAATCTCTTTTGATTTCAGAGTATAGTTAATGAGGAGTGATATAAAAATAATTGATATTTTGCAAGAGAATTCATATGTTCTTATATTTCAAAGTCTGTCAATAAAAGATTTCCAGGTAACTGTTTTGTTTTAGCCCCTTACTTGGGACTTGGTTCCCCTTGGCTCATGAGGTGATGTAAACCATGTATTCTTATAGAACAAAGAACAGGAACAGACCCTTTGGCCCTCCAAGCTTGTGCCGAAAATGGTACCTGCCTAAACTAAAACCATATGCACTTATGGAGTCCATATCCTTCCATTCCCACCCTATTCATATATTTGTCTAGATACCCCTTAAATGCCGCTATTGTACCTGCTCCCAGCACCTCCCCAGGCAGCGCGTCCCATATATTTACCACCCTCTGTGTAAAAAACTTGCCTCACACATCAGTTCTAAACTTTTTCCCACGCACTTTAAACCATGTCCCCTAGTACTTGACTCTCCTACCCTAGGAAAGAGCATGTGACTATCCACTCTGTCAATGCCACTCATAATCTTGGAGACCTCTATCAGGTCACCTCTCAACTTCTGCCATTCCAGTGAGAACAGACCGAGTTTATCTAACCTCTCCTCATCGCTAATGCCCTCCATACCAGGCAACATCCTAGTAAATCGCTTCTGTACCCTCTCTAAAGCATCCGCATCCTTCTGGTAGTGTGGCGACCAGAATTGTACACAGTATTCCAAATGAGGCCTAACTAAGGTCCTGTACAGCTGCATCATGACTTTCCAAATTTATATTCAATGCCCTGACCGTTGAAGGGCAGCATGCCGTTTGCGTTCTTGACCACCTTATCCACAAGCTTTGCCACTTTCAGTGATCGATGGACAAGCACGCCCAGATCTCTCGGCCTGTCAGTACTCGCAAGAGTTCTACCATTTCATAGTATCATAATATCATAGAATTTACAGTGCAGAAGGAGGCCATTCGGCCCATTGAGTCTGCACCATACCTAAGCCCACACCTCCACCCTATTCCCATCACCCCACTCAACCTTTCTGAACACTAAGGGCAATTTATTATGGCCAATCCACATAACCTGCATGCCTTTGGACTGTGGGAGGAAACCGGAGCACCCGGAGGAAACCCACACAGACACTGGGAGAACGGGCAGACTCCACACAGACAGTGGACCCAAGCTGGGAATCGAACCTGGGACCCTGGAGCTGTGAAACAACTGTGCTAACCACTGTGCTACTGTGCCCCCCTCCCCCACTGTGGTACCATACCCCCTTTACTGTGCTATTCCTACATGCATTTGACGTTCCAAAGTGCATTACCACACAGTTGTCCGGATTAAACACCATCTGCCATTTCTCCGCCCAAGACTCCAACCAGTTTATCCTGCTATATCCTCTGACAATCCTCTTCACTATCTGCAACTCCACCAATTTTTGTGTCGCCTCCGAACTTACTAATATCCGGACTCCACAATGGTTTCAGAGCGAAGGGGGGAGTGGTGGGGGTTGTGGTGGGGGGGGGGTGGGGGGGGGGTGGGGGGGGGGGGGGGGAAGAGTGTTGATTGGACTGCCCACCTTGGAAAGAATGGGCTACCAACATCCTTTCCGATCTGGCAACATTAGCTGGAATTGGGACTAGGCATGGTAATACTAGAATCAAGTCCTGCCTGCCATTTCCAAAGTGTTTGTGAGTCATAGATTATCATAGATTATCATAGAATTTACAGCGCAGAAGGAGGCCCATCGAGTCTGCACCGGCTCTTGGAAAGAGCACCCTACCCAAGGTCCACACCTCCACCCTATCCCCATAACCCAGTAATCCCACCCAACACTAAGGGCAATTTTGGACACTATGGGCAATTTAGCATGGCCAATCCACCTAACCCGCACATCTTTGGACTGTGGGAGGAAACCGGAGCACCCGGAGGAAACCCACGCACACACGGGGAGGATGTGCAGACTCCGCACAGACAGTGACCCAAGCCGGAATCGAACCTGGGACCCTGGAGCTGTGAAGCATTTGTGCTATCCACAATGCTACCGTGCTGCCCTAAGTCAGATTGACTTGGCAAAATCCAGGCCCAGGAATTTGTTTAGGAGTTGAACCTCGATATGTTGAACAAACATCGCCATAAACTGACCAAACTGTTCAGCGCATTTTCCTTTTTTTAAAAAACAAAATCCGTATATAAGCAATTTGAGAGTCCGAAAATGAAAGTGAGCATTGCCATTCTACACTGATTCAGTTCCTCACACTGGGAAATACTATAGCCAGTTGCACTGCGACATCTGCCAGAGGAGATGTTTTCTTTTCTTGTCGAGTTAGTGGCTGTAAGCAAAAAGAGAATTGAACGTTGCAAAGTCTGAAGAAAATCAATAAGATAACAAATGGCAGAAAGGCTGGAGCTGACAGAACAATCGAGGTGGGGGGGGGGGGGGGGGGGGCTGTGGCCAATACAAAGGACTGTGATAGAAAAGACAAATAATCTGATTTACAGTAAGGTTAGAGAGGGGAATCCATAAATGGAAAAGAAAAGGAAATACTGGTATCGGTACAACTACAGTTCGGCTGACACAGCTAATGGACCTCGTGTTAATGGGAGCACGAAGGAGAGCCAGTGGCTCAGTGGCTTCTCCCATTGATTTCTCCTGTCTATGACCTGCTTTTGAATTACACTGAGATTGATTGGATAGAGGTGCCTGTCTCTCCTACCTATCCTACATGAAATGGCTTCAACATTGCTCAGAAATGTAACATGAGGTTTAAGCACACAGACTGCACAAAGATGCCTTTATTCCACCAGCATCAAAACTGCATAAACTCTCAAGGGAAAAAGTAACTACAAGAGGGCAGCATGGTAGCACAGTGGTTAGCACTGTTGCTTCACAGCTCCAGGGTCCCAGGTTCAATTCCCAGCTTGGGTCAATGTCTGTGCGGAGTCTGCATATTCTTCCCGTGTCTGCGTGGGTTTCCTCCGGGTGCTCTGGTTTCCTCCAACAGTCCAAAGATGTGCAGGTCAGGTGGATTGACCATGCTAAATTGCCCTTAGTTTCCAAAAAAGGTTAGGTGGGGTTACTGGGTTACAGGGATAGGGTGAAGGTGTGGGCTTGAGTAGGGTGCTCTTTCCAAGGGCCGGTGCAGACTTGATGGGCCGAATGGCCTCCTTCTGCACTGTAAATTCTATGTTCTATGTTCTAATTATTAACAGAGAATATTCCCCGCCACGGCTCCTCAGCACAGCACTCACCAAATGTGCTCAGGCTTGTCCTGCTGACTAATCCTGCTCCCCTCTCTCTCCAAGAGTCTCCTTAGACTCAGGCGTGCTGCCAGAGAGTCTGACTGGGTCCCTATTCCCCTTCTTGGCTCTTCAACCACTTTCAATGGCTTCAAGCTGCCCTTGGTTTCTGCCACACTGTCACTCACTTGTCATAATATACACCAGTATATCATGGTGCAGATACACACACACTGATGGACACACAGCGGGACCAATCAACACACACAACACCGCAGCCAATCATCAGTTAAAGCACACTCACTATAAAGACAGGGGGCATCAGAGTTCCCGCTCATTTGAGCTGCAGCCTCCTAGTAGGACAGAGCTTACAGCTTACAGCACAGATCTTCACCATGTGCTGAGTGCATAGACTGGTTAGGACAAGGCATAGGTCTTTAGTTCAATCTAATATCGTGTTAACCCACAGTGAAAGTATGTTCAACAGTTTCTGACTTAATAAAATAGTGTTGCACTATTTTAAGTGTTGGTGGCCTGTATGTGTTCCACGGATCCAGAGCACCCAACACATCATGATACCAGGAGTTGAGGGATATTAGAACTTCTTAGACCTACCTGCAGGTATGACGGTATGCCTTCCACCAGCATTCCGTCATCCTGCAAAATGGACAGCGTCTGCCCGCCGCCGCCGCTCCACATCACCGGTAACCTAGGGGCCAACTGGAAGATATTCAAACAACACTTCCAGTTCTACCTGGAAGCCACAGGCCGGGAGGATGCCTCGGACACCAGGAAGATCGTTTTCTTCCTATCCACGGCCGGGGAATATGCCATCCACATTTTCAATTCTCTCACCTTTGCCGATGGTGAAGATAAATCAAAATTAAAGACGGTCCTCCTCAAGTTTGACACTCACTGCAACATAGAGGTGAATGAAAGTTTTGAGCGTTATGTATTCCAACAGCGTTTGCAGGGTAAGGATGAACCTTTCCAGTCCTTTCTCACCCATCTCCGCATCCTTGCGCAGTCCTGTAGCTACGGGCCCACCTCCGACTCCATGATACACGACCAGATCGTTTTCGGTGTTCAGTCGGACCCCCTACGCCAGCAGCTCCTCAAAGTAAAGCAGCTCACACTAGCGACCGCCATTGAGACCTGCGTGCTACACGAAAACGCCACTAGTCGGTATTCCCACATCCAAGCGGCTGAAATGGCAAGGTCCCCACGAGGAGGAGCGGGTCCAAGCAATCGAGCAACTACAGAGCCTCAGCCTGGATGAGGGCGGCCATTTCGCCCGCTTTTGGCAGACTCCCGCGCTTGTGCGCACCAAACGAGGGGACGGCGACGTCAACGAACGTAATGCGCAGGCGCGCACCACGTACGACCACACCGTGCATGTGCGGTGGCGTAGCGAACGTACTAACGCTACGACGTGCGGCAACTATGGCTCTGCCCATTTAAAGCGGCAATGCCCTGCCAAATCCCGACCATGCCTGAGATGTGGCAAACTTGGCCACTATGCTGCTTTATGCAGAGCAGCTCAGCCTGCCAACTCATATCGCTCCACCCAGCCTCACAGGAATGTTCGGGCCATTCAACCCAGGGTCACCGAGCCCGATGTGGACCTAATACCCAACGTTGACACCGAGGACCCGAAGGCGCCTTTTCGAGTCGGTATTGTTACAAAAAACAGGGTGTCACCGAAGCAAAGAATCCAGCCGCTGTCGGTATACAGCATCGATCCAGACGATGAGTGGTGTGCCACCCTGACGGTCAACCGGTCCCAAATACGATTCCGCCTGGACACTTGGTGCCTCCGCCAATCTCGTGGTCTGACCTCCAAAGCCTTCATGTCAAACCAGCCATCCTTCCATCAGCCTGCCAGCTATTAGATTACAATGGCAATGCCATTGCTGCCAGCGGCTCGTGCCAACTTGAAGTGACGCACAGGTCACGCAAAGCCATCCTTCCCATTGAAATCGTGGGCTCCTCGAAAGCCTCCCTGCTTGGCGCGCAGGCATGCAAGCTGTTGAACCTAGTTCAGAGTTCACTCTCTCTCTCCTGCTGACACGTCTGCCTTTCACAACACCGACTTCAGGGCGCAGCTCGACCCCATTATCAACCCGCACCACGACGTCTTCGAGATCTTATTAAAACAGAATGCCACGCCTGTGGTGCACGCACTCGCAGGGTCCCAGCACCCCTTAAGGACCGCCTCAAGCAGCAGCTGCAGGACCTCCAGAACCAAGGAGTGATTTCCAAAGTCACGGAACCAACCGACTGGGTCAGTTCCATGGAATGTGTAAAAAAAGCCTTTCTGCGAATTGAGAATTTGCATTGATCCCAAGGACCTAAATCGCAATATCATGAGGGAGCATTATCCAATTCCCAAGCGCAGAGCTCACATGTGAGATGGTTCGCACCAAGCTCTTCACCAAACTCGACGCCTCAAAAGGATTCTGGCAAAGCCAGCTCGACAAATCCAGCAGGAAACTGTGTACATTCAATACCCCCTTTGGCAGATATTGTTACAACAGGATGCCGTTTGGGATCATATCTGCTTCAGAAGTGTTCCATAGGATTATGGAACAAATGATGGAACGCATTGAAGGCGTTCGCGTCTATGTCGACGACATAATCATTTGGTCCACCACCCCGCAGGAGCATGTTAGTCGCCTCAAGCGCGTATTCAAATGTATACATGAGCATGGCCTCCGCCTCAACAGGGCCAAATGCTCTTATGGTCAGACGGAACTCAAGTTCCTCGGGGACACATCTCCCAATTGGGTGTGCAGCCGGATGCGGACAAGATAGCTGCTATCACAGCTATGAAAACACCAGAGGACATGAAGGCGGTCCTCCGATTTCTGGGCATGGTCAATTTTTTGGGATATTTATCCCTAAGCTCGCCTCTCATACCACGGCTCTCAGGAACCTGGTCAGGAAGAAGACAGACTTCCAATGGCTCCCTGCCCACGAGCGCGAATGGAGAGAACTCAAAACAAAGCTGCACGGCCCCGGTCTTCGCTTTCTTTGATCCAGCAAAGGAGACCAAAATTTCGACCGATGCCAGCCAATCCGGCATTGTGGCAGTGCTCCTTCAACGTGTTGAGGCCTCATCATGGGCCCCCATTGCATATGCGTCACGTGCCATGACCCCCACGGAGCAGCGCGACGCGCAGATAGAAAAGGAGAGCCTGGGCCTTCTGACCGGTGTGGTTAAGTTTCACGATTATGTCTACGGACTTCCTCAATTCACCGTCGAGACCGACCATCACCCGATGGTCAATATAATACAGAAAGACTTGAATGACATGACGCCTCGCCTCCAGCGTATTCTTCTCAAGCTCCGGGGATATGACTTCCAGTTGGTATACACCCCAGGCAAAGACCTCATCATTGCTGACGCTCTCTCCAGGGCAGTCGACACTCCATGTGACCCAGCAGGATTTGTCTGCCAGTTTGACGCCCATGTGGCATTCGTGGCCTCCAATCTACCTGCCACGGATGAACGCCTCGTCCAAATTCGCCGCGAGACGGCGGCTGACCCTTTGCTACAGCGTGTAATTCGCCACCTAACGGACGGGTGGCTCAAGGGCCAATGCCCTCAGTTCTATAATGTCAGAGATGATCTGGCGGTAGTAGACAGGGTTCTTCTAAAACTGGACCGTATTGTCATCCCGCATAGCATGCGCCAGCTTGTCCTGGAACAACTACACGAGGGCCACCTTGGCGTGCAAAAGTGCCGCCGACGGGCCCGAGAGGCAGTGTACTGGCCCGGCATTAATGAGGACATAGCCAAATGCTCAACTGCCCCACTTGTCAGCGCTTCCAGCCAGCCCAACCATGTGAGACCCTGCAGCCCCATGAGTTGGTCACATCACCATGGACCAAGGTGGGCATCGACCTGTTCCACGTGCTGGGTAGAGACTATGTCCTGATCGTGGACTACTTTTCGAATTACCCGGAGGTGATACGATTGCATGACATCACCTCGTCTGCAGTCATTCGTGCCTGTAAAGAAACCTTTGCTCGACACGGCATCCCGCTCACGGTTATGTCGGATAATGGCCCCTTATTCGCCAGCCAGGAATGGTCCAACTTTGCCAGGCGGTACAATTTTGCCCATGTGACATCCAGTCCCCTGTACCCCCAATCCAACGGCAAAGTGGAGAAGGGAGTACATATAGTCAAACGGATCCTCTGCAAGGCTGCCAATGCTGGGTCCGATTTCTACCTCACCTTGCTGGCCTATCGCTCCGCCCCACTGTCCAGTTGCTCATGGGTCGTACCCTGAGGACGACGGTGCCATCCATTTCTGTCCCAGACCTCGACCACGTTCCGGTCCTTCGCCGGATGCAGCTGTCTCGTGCACAGCACAAGGTGGCTCATGACTCCTGTGCAGCTGATCTCCCTGCTCTGGTTCCACATGACAACGTCCGCATCCATCTTCCGGATAGTGGCTGGTCTGCAACCGCTGTTGTCCTTCGGCAGGTGTCCCGGCCACTCGTTCCTGGTTCGTCTACCGGATGGCTCCGTTATGCGCCACAATCGACGCGCCCTTCGTCTCGTTCCACGCTCGCTACGTGATCCTCCACTGTCGCCTCGCCCTCCTGCTGACCTTGCCACGGACTCTGCAGAAATCCCTGTCACTCTGCATCCCCCTGACTCTGATGCAGTCCAGCCCGCTCCTGAACTGGCGGCTCTCGACCCACCCTTGAGGCGGTCAACCAGAATTCGTCGCCCACCTCAGAGACTTAATTTATGAACTTTGTGGACTTGTAGACTTTCTGAAGTGTTTCGTTGCTTTGTTTGATCGGTTCCCTGGTTTGTATATAGTGTACATCTCGTTATTCTTGTTGCATACTGCTTCTCTGCACCAGGCACCTTCCCATGTAAATAGCTTAGTTCTCATGTACGTAGTCCTGTAAATATGTCTTCGCACCCCACACGTAGTTAGGAACATTCTCACCATACATTATTTATTGCCACACACATACATTCTTTTATAAAAGGGGGATGTCATAATATATACCAGTACATCATGGTGCAGATACACACACACTGATGGACACACAACGGGACCAATCAACACACACAACACCGCAGCCAATCACCAGTTAGAGCACACGCACTAGAAAGACAGGGGGCATCAGAGTTCCCGCTTATTCGAGCTGCAGCCTCCTAGTAGGACAGAGCTCACAGCCTGCAGCACGGATCTTCACCATGTGCTGAGTGCATAAACTGGTTAGGACAAGGCATAGGTCTTTAGTTCAATCTAATATCGTGTTAACCCACAGTGAACGTATGTTCAACAGTTTCTGACTTAATAAAATAGTGTTGCACTATTTTAAGTGTTGGTGGCCTGTATGTGTTCCACGGATCCAGAGCACCCAACACATCTTCACTGTCATCCAGCTCAATGGTGGATGCTTCCTCCCTCCCCTCACAACATCTGGCTTTGCCCCTCCATTTGTCAAAGACTGCTCGACCAGTTCCCCCGCTCGGTGCTTTTTCCCACCATCACTACCTGCTGCTGGGGGCCCCACTACGAAAAGAAAGGAGTTGCGTTCATACCATGCTTCACACCGCTCTTGCCAAGTGTTTTACAATTAAGTACTTTTTGAAATCTATCATGGTTGAGAGTTGGAAAAGGAGGTGGCTTAATCATGAGCAATGAGATCCCAGAGGCAGGAGTGGAAAACCAAACTCACAACATCACCCAACCTGGGTCAAAGTAGGCACTCTCCCTCTAGAGAACACTGGGGATTAATAGCAACTGAAACACAAAAGCTGCTCGATCTGAGGATTGGAACAATTTCCACCCTGCCTCAACCAAACCTAGATCAGTTGTAGAACAGCCAATTGCAGAGTAAAAGTCCCTGTAAGCTTTTCTACCAATGTACCAATACTTCAGCCTCAGAGGTACTCTCACTTCTGCTGTACATATGCTTGAGCTCCTTTGTGATCTCTAAAATGCAAATTCAATGCAACAATACTCCAATAAAGAGTCCTTGCTAATTGGGAGCATGAGACATGATAGAGCTTGCACTCCAGAGCCTGGTTCCCTGCTATCCACTCCAGTCTATTGGGACTTTGCACAAAGCAGCCTCACTGAATTTTCTGATCAGTGGATTAGCCCATTTTGTGCAAATTTCCGGACTGTTTTGTGTGAATCTCCTCGCAAAGAGATGCTTCTACTCCTTCAATCTGACATTGATTTGAAATCAGTTCCTGGAGCTGAAAGGCCTTTTTTCTAAGTTTCTCCAGCACAAGGTTTCTCTCTATGTTGCTTTCATGGACTGGTTTGGAATATAAATCAGCGCAACAGTAAAATAGAGCGAACAGTGCTTGTTTGGCAGGGCTGGTTTAGCACAGGGCTAGATAGCTGGCTTTTAAAGCAGACCAATGCAGGCTAGCAGCGCGGGTTCAATTCCCGTAACAGCCTCCCCGAACAGGCGCCGGAATGTGGCGACTAGGGGCTTTTCACATTAACTTCATTTGAAGCCTACTTGTGACAATAAGCGGTTTTCATTTCTGTGCACAGAGATTTCTCCATCCAGCATTCATTCCATCACACACTTTGCTTATTATGTGATGGCTGATTATGACTGCAGGAATGGTTGGTACAAATGGGGGAAACCTGCCTTTATGTTTGGTATGTAACAGAATCAGCAATCTGTTCCGAAGCAACAAGTTTATAACTTATTCTTGCATATAATACAGAAGTGAGACATTTCAGGAGGGATTATCCCGTACCCGGCGGGGCGGAGGAGCCTGGTGGGACAGAATGGGGTGAACCACTCTGGCGTCGGGCCACCCCAAAGGTGCAGAATCCCCCATACCTTCAGGGGCTAGGCCCGCCCCGGAGTGGTTGGCGCCCCGCCGGCCGGCCGGCGGGATAGGGGCCTGGCGCCACGCCAACTGCCGCTGAAGGGCCTCCGCCAGCCGACGCGAGTCGGTGCATCCGCGAGAGCACCAGTGCATGCTGGCGTCATCCCCGCGCATGCACACAGGAATTCACTTCTGCATCGGTCATCGCGGAGGACCACAACGGCTGATGCGGAAGGAATAGAGTGCCCCCGCGGCACAGACCCGAATGCGGATCGGTGGGCCCCGACCGCAGGCCATGCCACCATGGGGGCACCTTCCGGGGCAAGATCCGCCCGCGCCTTCAGGTCCCACCGGTAAGGGACCTACTCTGATTTACGCCGGTGGGACTGGCTACAGGCGGGCGGGACTTCGGCCCATCACGGGCCGGAGAATTCGGGCGGCCCCAGCGCCATTGAGTCGCGCCGGACCCCGCCATTTTCCGAGACAGGTGGCGCAACTCACGCCGGGCTGGTTTTTGGGGGGCGGGAGAATTGGGAGGACGGCGGGGGCGGGATTCACGCCGACCCCCGGCAATTCTCCCACCCGGCGGGGGTCGGAGAATCCCGCCCTTCATTCCATGTTTCGATAAGAATTCAAAAACTTCTGAACCAATTCTCTGATTGGTCAGTGTTAGTAAATCAGGTACAGACTCCCTGAGTGGTATTCTCCTTTGGCTGACGCTGGAATCAGGAAACGATATTGGGCGGAGAATAGGTCCCGATGCCAAAATCACGGCAGGCGGCGATTTGACGCCAAATCGCAATTCTCTGTCAACTTGACAGAAACCTCAATGCGTTCCGGAATGCACGTACAGTAAACACCGTTTGCACATCATTAATGGGCTTGACCCAGTATTCTCCAATGGGCCGAGCTGCTCACAGTGAGGTTCACTTGTGCTTTTAAAAATCATGAAACCGGTGTTGTGGCTGAAGAGGGAGAGGAGGTAGGACACGGAGAGACACGACTGTGGGATGCCGGGCTGGACACTGGCTGCGCTGGCTGAGGTGGGGGAGTGGTGTGCCAAGGTAGGGAGGGGAGATGGGTAATGGGGGAGTGGGCCGTGTGGCCGGGTTGACCCCCCCATGGGACTGGGATGATGGCCAGGCATGGACCGCCATTGCCACGGCCTGCAATGCAGCCATCTTGCTGCGCACCCCACTGACCACACACCTTAGAACTGGTTCTTCAGAGTGACACCGGCTGTATGGGTACCAGGGCCAGAGGCGGCTGACCGGGCCAGGGGTGTGGGGATGTGGGGGGACATTGCCCGCAGTGCCAACTTGCCAGTAAGCCCATTGGACCTGGTTGGGCATGAGGGTATGCAGCCGCTAACATTTTGGCCTTTTACCCACTGCAGATAATGGATATTGGAATACAACCAGCAATGGTGACCTTCCTGCTAGTCGCCGCAGCCCTGGGGATACCGTGCGGCTGTACGAAATTGCGCTGCTCGAGAAGGAGGAAGCTGCAGCAGCGGAACCTGCTCCAGAGGAACAGGAGGCTGTCGCCCAAGAGGTAGAGCTGGCCACCCAACTAGCCGAGGAAGAGGAGGTGCCAAGAAGGCGCCGCATGAGGCCTCGTGTGTACCGGCAGCACATGTCATTCGAGGACGTGCCGGACCGGGCATGCCGCCAAAGACTCCAGCTCAGCAGGTAGACAATGCGACATATCTGCCATGTCATGGCACACCTGGCACCGTGGGGGAATGGGGGAGCGACCCCGATCTGCGGGGATCTTTTTCGCTGGGTTCACCAACAGGAAATTGCTCAAGTGCGGCCTTGGTGGAGAGAAATTCCCAGAGGCAAAAAATAAAGCAAAGTGTTGTTGAAAAGCGGGATGATCACACCCATACGTATTGGTGCGGTTGCGGACATAGCCACAGAATCGGAGAATCCTGCCCAACATGTTCCACCCAGCAGAGCTAGTTTTGAGTGGATATGCTCTGTGCTGTTTGCACAGATGTGGAAATTGGCCCTAGTACTTTATATTCATACCCCCACTCTCTCACACAAGCACAGCAATGGTTTATGTGATTTGAGCTAGAGGTGGTTAGACCTGGGCTGATATTTCAGCACAAATATTTCTTTCTTTAACCTCTAGAACAGTCATTCCGGGCCCCCTTGTGTCGTGTTATCCACTTACCAATGGTGAAGTTTGAGAAACCCTGAATATTTGACCTTCCACTTTTTCAGAATGAGGGCAGCACTGTTGAAAGTGTTAAATTCAACAGGACATGTGGAAAACTGTGCCTGCTCTCCTTCAAAATAGTGCCATTGGCCTCGGTTTAACATCTCAACAATCTGACAGTGCAGCTCGCCCTCAATACCACCTTGGAGTGTCAGCTTAGAATTTGAACTGAAGATTCCAGAGAATGATTTAAATCTACTCGTTGATGGCTCATATCCATATCTTGTCCAAAGCCATTTCATGCTGGCATATAGAGCATGGATGCAGACTCAATCTTTGAACATCATTCTCGGAGCGTAAAAAAAAATCAGTGTCTGGTTTTGGGTCCGTTTAACGGCACTTTGCTGTCTTTTTTGCCTCTGGGAGTTTCTCTCCACCAAGGCCGCACGTGAGCAATTTCCTGTTGGTGAACCCAGCGAGAAAGATCCCCACAGATCGGGGTGCCATTTTGTCTGGGTGCCACAATCTTCACCCCCCCCCCCCCCCCCCCCACTTTCAGTCTCCCACCGTGACATTTTCGACTCCCCCCTCCAACCCAGCCTCGGGGAGGCACATGGGAACACCCCTTTATCCCCTCCATCTGGTAAGGCCCTCCCGCGCATGATCAATGGCAGTTCTGCCCTGGTACCCGGGCACAGTGGTACTGTCAAGGTGCCATGCTGGCAATGCCAAGGTGCCCCGGTGCCAGAGGGAGTGCCAGGGTGTCTGTCCTTGACCACCCGGGGGTCTCTGAAGGCCGTGAAGGCCCCCTGTCCCCTGGCGCCATGACAACTTGATCACCTTTGCGGAAACCAGTACTAACCGGCGTCCTGGCGCGGTCTCCCAGGCGTGGTCATTATGTCCCGAGGGCCGGGAGAATCCTGAAAACATATTTAAATGAGCCTAATGGTTCATTTAAATATGCAGATCCTGATCACACCCACTGAGGGCGAGACCCAGATTCCAATGACTTGCGAGATTTCCTTAAATATCGCGGGACCTTTTGAGCATCACAAATCTCGGGAGGGACCTCTTGCGAGATTCAATGCCCTCATCCCGACACCAAATCAGACGCATTGAGGACGTTAAATTGCGCCCTGGGAGGAACTGAGCAAGCCTTTCTGTAAATATGCCTTTGGGGTATTGCAGCCATCTTCTGATGGGTATTAGTCGGGCTAGAAGGGAACATTCAATGTGATAAGTATAGATCCCTCAGATAGCAGCTGCTGCCAGCACTGGTGGGCATTTATTAACACAGGTTCTGCTAAACTGGACAGAATAATTTATTCCAAAGCAAAGGGATAGTAAACAGCTCAATCTAGGAACACGCTGCAAAGAAAATGTAATTACTTTCAGTCTCCTCTGAGTCAGAGACTAGACAAGCTATGGTTCTTCTTAGAGTGGAGAAGGTTAAGTGGAGGAATAATTGAGGTGTTCAAAATCATGACAGGTTCCAAGCGTAAAATAAAGAGAATTTTTATTCACCGTCAGGAAGTTCAGTAACCACTTCACACGGGTTTAACATATTGTTTGACATACAGAGAGGGGGAACGTTTTTACACATTATGGATAGAATCTTCTCTGAAATTGGCAAAAATCACGCAGGGAAAGCCGCCGACGGCAATTGTGGCCTTTTGCGCCATTGAATGCGGGCATATACAAAATACTTTGCAGGCACAGGTTCCACACCATATCATTGATGGGTGGCCTCTGATTCTCCCGCTGGCCACCACCTCAGTGCTTCAATGATCTGGGCATCATATTTAAAGGGCAGTCCTGCACACAGCTAGCCCACTTCAAGCCCCTGTAAGCCGCTGAGAAGTCATGTCTGCAAAGGCTAAGATGCATACTGCCCCAAAATCCACTAATGCCTCTATTGATCGCAGGCTGGGTGCAGTGGAGGCCCACTGCAATATCTTATACTCACGCTGTGGGCAAAGACCTGCATCCAAGGTGACCAATTCAGTATGGCATGTGATGCCAGTGGCAGTCTGTGCTAACGCCCTGAAGAATATTACAGTCATCCAGTGCTGGAAGATGATGAACGATCTCGTCTGTTCCGTCAGGGTAACTCTTTCGTGTCATCACTCTCAATGCACAGACCCATCTACAGGGATCTCACTCAATGCCTGCTTAAGGAGACACCACCACTCATTCTCCCACACACCTTCATCTTCCCTGTGTCCTCTTCCTGTCCATGGCCCCACTCACACACACACACGTGCCAGGCATCCTTATCATCTGGTCTGGCAAATGTCATGCTTCAACCCTCTCCAAAATAAAAACAGAAAATACTGGGCAAACTCAGCAGGTATGGCAGCATCTGTGGAGAGAGAAATATGGGTAACATTTTGAGGCGGTATGACTCTTTTGCAGAGCTGAAGAGGGATAGAAATGTGATGGATTATATAGTGGGGCAGAAGTGAAGGTCAGGACTAGGTCGGAGCTAAGGAGAGATTGACAAAGACGACATGGACACAAGATAAGTGGAGTGTTAATGGCAGCATGTCTTGTGTCCATGACTTCTTCCTCAATCTCTCCTGAGCTCTGACCTGATGTTCTATTCTGTTCTACTTCCTCCAACCCCTTTGCAATATCATAATCCTGCAGGGGTCACCTGTAGAGCCCTGGAAGGAGCCAGTGGCATAAAAATTGAGCACTGCAGTGACTTGCAGTGATGCTGGCTGTGGATGCCCTCCAAGTCCCCATGGCAACAAATCCCGCAGCAGTGGCAGACGTTCCCTGGACATGCATTGTCTTCAGTCACATTGGTTCTTGGACATCTGCAGTTATGTTAGGCACCGTCTGTAGGCCCTGAGTCTAGTGAGGCACCTACAAGCGATGGCTCTTTGGGGTTCATCCTCTGCATGCAAAGCAGACCCTGTGTTCTTGATGGTTCTGCTCCTGCTTTTGGCGAGCCAAGTGCCACCATTGACATCTTCTTCTCCTCTCCTACCTAGAACAAGAAGAATAATACCAAGATCACCAGGCTCCATGTTCCTGGTAATCTCTTTACTGCAGTATCAAAGAGAGACTTGACGGTTAGCATTTGTCTGCTAAGGACTATTCACTGTCCATTCATCATCTGCAGCTGACTCTCAAAGCCCACTGACTCATGTCCTGGCCACTACATTGATGCGCACTGCTTAGTTTGCATGTTGATTGGGCAAGACCCCACACCACCCCTGCCCCACACCACATGACTGTGTGGTAACAGCTTTGACCACTCTTTCCTCAGCTCTCATCTCAAGCGCAGGCATTGTTCAGAACCTCACTCTAAGGCCTTGCACTCAACTTGTTCCATGGGGGAAACAGTTGTCAATAGGCACTTCTGCACTGAGCCAAGGATTAGGGGTTGATACTCCACAAGGAGCACGGGGTAGACAAGCATTCCATCCCGTATGTCCCGTGCGGATATTACAAAACTATAAACAATTGGTTAAAAACCCATCTGGTTCACTAATGCCCCTTTAGGGAGAGAATTTTGCCATCTGCCTGGTCTGACCCACAACAATGTGGTTGACTCTTAATTGCCCTTGAAAAGGTTCAGCAATCCACTCAGTTCAAATGTAATCAGGGATGGGCGACAAATGCTGGCCTTGCCAGTGACACCCACATGAAAAGATAAAAAATAAGTTAGACAGCTTACAGTCCTGTGAGGGAGACGTTTCTAGAGTGGGGTGGGTCATGTACAATAGGACGGGGGCTAACCCTATCCCTGAGCTCACCTCCATATCACATATGTTAGTCGGGTGCCAAAACAGCTGCCCATCAGTCATATTTAAATAAATAATCAAGGGTCAATTCGAATATAGAACATAAAACTTACAGTGCAGAAGGAGGCCATTCGGCCCATTGAGTCTGCACCGACCCACTTAAGCCCTCACTTCCACCCAATCCCCGTAACCCAATAGCCCCTCCTAACCTTTTTGGACACGAAGGGCAATTTAGCATGGCCAATCCACCTAACCTGCACGTCTTTGGACTGTGGGAGGAAACCGGAGCACCCGGAGGAAACCCACGCACACACGGGGAGAACGTGCAGACTCCGCACAGACAGTGACCCAGCGGGGAATCGAACCTGGGACCATGAAATGGTGGGCATGGGCAGTCAGACAGGAGTGGGCAAACCTTTCTTTAGAAAACCTTTTCAAAGAGCAGGCAGAAGGGGGATATTGGGCGCAATTCAGTGGAATTGCCCACTTCTGGGCATGATTGGCAGCGTGTTTCTCGGCCTCTGCAGCACCAAGATTCACCCCGCTATTCACCGACCTCGGGGAATTTCTGGGCCTCGGGGAATTCCTCGCAATGGAGGCCACACTTAAGCAGCAGTCCTGCACTGCCAAGCTGATCTTGCCAGGAGAATCAATATCCATACCACCGCCCCCTTTCAGCGCCAGCCCCCACCCCCACCACCTTCCAGGCCGCACCTTTGCCCCTTCACCCCTGCTCTTATGGACAAGGTCCTCCCTGGGCCTGACTCCTGGCACTGCCAAACTGGCACCGAGGCATTTTGGCACTGCCACTCTGGCACCCTGGCAGTACCCCTAGCACTATAGCAGTGCCAGGATGCCAGTGCCAAGGTGCCCGGGTGCCGGGGGAGTACCGGCATACTACTGTCCCCAACCACCCAGGGGTTCCTAATGGCCTGCTCATCGCTTTACTCCAGGTCCACGTTTGTGGAAACCAGTGCTAAACGATGCTCTGGCGAGGTCGCCCAGGCGTGACCAGTGAGTCGGGGCAGCGGGTGTATATAACATCTGGGTCAATGAGTTGAATGGGCGAGGTCCAGATCCCGCCAAGGGGAGTGAGTCGGGTGACTCACGATCGTCCTGGCGCCCAGCATGGTGCCGGATTTGGGGCTCTCGCGGAATTTGCCCGCTGTGTCAGAATGCGCAACGCCGACGCTGAATCATGTTCGTGGTCTTCGGGGTGAGGAAGGGTGCCCTTTGCCCATTATGGGCAGCCCCTGAGATATCACCCTCCCTTTCTTCATATCGCCTGCTCATCAAAACCCACCCCCTGGCCCCATCCTTAAGATATTTGCACCCTCCCTGTCTAATTCCCCAGTCTTACCTGGCTCTGGGATCCATGGGGCTTTCTTCTTGGTACTGCTTGCAGTGCTGGCAGTGCCCACTAATGTGCGCTTGGTGCTGCCAGGACTGCTGGAGCTGCTGGCCACTTGGGCAGGGCTCCCCACCCAGAGAGGGACAGAGGTCCCACATGCAGACTGCTTGGCCTGTCCGCAGCACGTTATGGCTGTGAGGAGGGCTGGCCTGGTGTGGCCTTTTCCTGGTCGGTTCCTGCTGACGTTGCTTCAGGAGGTGGCCGGAATATGCAACCCAATGTTTCATGGTTCAGTGAGCTTTGTTTCGAGAAAGATCATCAACCTGAAACATTAACTATGTTTTCCTCCCTCCACAGATGTTGCCAGACCTGCTGAGCGTTTCCAGCATTTTCTGTCTTTATTTTCAAATACAACCTCTCTCCCACTCTCTTGCAAGTTCCGCCAACCCACTGTGCCAAAATGATACGGGTACAATGTTCTGGAACAAATTTAAGCACACACAAGATGAAATGACTGGAGTTTCACTGACCTGCAACTGAAGTCTGTGCCTGGCCCATCCACACATGCACCATTGTTGAGGCAACGGCTGAAGTTCAGCGTATCGTCTTTGCAAACATCAAGGTCTGCTTGGCAGTTCTCACCAGCATATCCATCTGGACAAAGGCATTTGTATGCGTCAACTAACTCCTGACAAATCCCACCATTTAAACAAGGGTTGGAATTGCATTCCTGGAAGATAATTTTTAAAAATCAAGTCGTAAGCAGCAAAAATGTGATTTTCAAGTTTCGTGTAACACTTGAGTGCAACTTCCCAATGCAAGACTCAACTTCTAGAGGCACCAACAAAAACAATGTGCAAAATGAAGGCAGGGAACTTTGATATACAATCACCCCTCCACTTCTCTCAATTTTCCCTGCCTCTGTATTTGCTTAAGAACTGTTTAGTCTCTAACTTCGTCCAGTTCTGAAAGATCACAGACGTGAAACATAAACTCTTTTCCTCACTCCACAGATGCTGCTCGACTTGCTGAGCATTTTTAAGATTTTCTGTTCATTTTGTTTCTGATTTGCAGCATCCACATTATGTAGCTGTTGTTTATCAAATGAAATGCAATCATGCTTGTGGAAGCGATCCAGAAATCACTGTCGAGCCCATCCCCATGCATGGTGTTTCAGATGCAATCACTGGCACTGAACTAAGAACAATGGATTAAATGGCAAAGAATTTGTGGTGGTAATGATGGTGAAACTGTAAGTGTTTGTCATCATTACTGCAGTGAAATTGACAGCAACTACTGGAGCCGCACATGCAGAACAACGCGGAGAACAGGAAGTTGCTGTTGGTGCTTCAACATTCCTCCAGAGGGTGCGCTGTGTTGAGCTCAGTCCAGAGAGCAAACCCCAAGCAACCAGTAAATTCACAAAATAAACTTTCACTTTTATGCTGCTAGTCTCACTATAAAACACCCTTGAAAAGTTGTATGTTGAATGAGTTGTGACTAAGCATTTAAAAGCGTACAAACTGATGCACGATCAATGGCTACTAAAGCGAGGTTCTAGTCCAACTAAAGGCTTTAATAAGCTAGATGTTTCCCCCAGCCGCACAGGTACAGAAAGAAGGCTGCTGGGGCAGCACGGGCTCTTATACCCCGCCTTGCAGGGCGGAGCTACCTTACAGCTTGACCAATGGGAAACATACAATATCTACCAATGGTGTTCCAGCATTACTAGGAACCGTAATACCTCTACACAGACTACCACATTCACCCCATTAAAAAAAAAATTCCGGCGGGGGTGGTGGCCTGATATTACAGAATGGTAACGCGGTAGAAGTTATAGTTATGGAGGCACCGTAATACCTTTGTGCAGCGTTTTGTCTTATTGACGTAACTATTTACAATTTCACAATTAACTATATACACTTTAAAATGAAGGAATACGTCGACCGGGGGCCCTGGTCATCCTCTGTGATCGTCGAAGCTTTGGTGGTGATGCAAGTGGAGGCTCGGGCGCCTGTGACTCTGGGAGCGTGGCCTCGATCTCTGTGGCTGCTTCAACACCCCTAGACGGTGCTGGTGGGGAAGCCGATTGACCTGGGAAGGGAGTATCTGCGGGGTGCATCGGTGGGCGGGGAGGCCTTGACGGGGCCGGCAGAAGAACCGATCCTCCTGGGAATGGGACGGCTGTAAGATGCACTGGTGGGAGGGAGGGTGGGACTGGTGGCTGGGATGTGCGTGGGGATCCGGCAGGTGCCAGTTCTCGTAGGGAGACCGTATCTTGTTGGCTGTCGGGGTACGCCACATAGGCGTACTGGGGGTTAGCGTGGAGAAGATGGACCCTCTCGACCATCGGGTCGGACTTGTGCGCCTGCACGTGTTTTCGGAGCAGGATGGGTCCAGGAGCTGCCAGCCAGGTCGGGAGCGAGGTCCCAGAGGTGGACTTCCTGGGGAAGACCAGGAGACGTTCGTGAGGTGTTTGGTTGGTCGTGATACAAAGCAGTGACCGGATGGAGTGGAGGGCATCCGGGAGGACTTCCTACCAGCGGGAGACGGAGATTCCTGGACCGTAGGGCCAGTAGGACGGTCTTCCAGACCGTTAAGTTCTTCCTCTCTACTTGTCGGTTACCCCGGGGGTTGTAACTGGTCGGCCTGCTCGAGGAGATGCCCTTGCTGAGCAGGAATTGATGCAGTTAGTCGCTCATATAGAAGGACCCCCTATCACTATGTATGTAAGCGGGGAACCTGAACAGCGTAAAGAAGCTATGGAGGGCCTTGATGACGGTGGTTCCGGTCATGTCGGGGCAGGGGATGGCTAATGGGAACCGGGAGTACTCGTCAATCATGTTCAGGAAGTATGTGTTGCAGTCGGTGGAGGAGGCCTTTGAAGTCCATACTGAGGCGTTCAAAGGGACGGGAAGCCTTTATCAGGTGCGCTTTCTCTGGCCTGTAGAAGTGTGGTTTGCACTCTGCGCAGATTTGGCAATTCCTGGTGGCTGTCCTGACCTCCTCGATGGAGTTGGGCAGGTTGAGGGTCTTGATAAAGTGGAAGAAGCGAGTGACCCCCGTGTGGCAGAGGTCCTCGTGGAGGGCTCGGGGTCGGTCCACTTGTGCAGTGGCACATGTGCCGCGGGACAGCTTCCCGGGATGGTACACGATCTCGTAGTTACAGGTGGAGAGTTCAATCCTCCACCGCAAGATCCTATCGTTTTTTATCTTGCCCCGCTGTGCATTATCGAACATGAAGACGGCCAACCGTTGGTCAGTGAGGAGAGTGAATCTCCTGCCGGCCAGGTAATGCCTCCAATGCCGCACAGCTTCTACTATGGCCTGGGCCTCCTTTTCGACTGAGGATTGGCGGATTTCGGAAGCATGGAGGGTATAGAATATAGAACATTACAGCGCAGTACAGGCCCTTCGGCCCTCGATGTTACGCCGACCTGTGAAACCACTCGAAAGCCCATCTACACTATTCCCTTATCGTCCATATGTCTATCCAATGACCATTTGAATGCCCTTAGTGTTGGCGAGTCCACTACTGTTGCAGGCAGGGCATTCCACGCCCTTACTACTCTCTGAGTAAAGAACCTACCTCTGACATCTGTCCTATATCTATCTCCCCTCAATTTAAAGCTATGTCCCCTCGTGCTAGACATCACCATCCGAGGAAAAAGGCTCTCACTGTCCACCCTATCCAATCCTCTGGTCATCTTGTATGCCTCAATTAAGTCACCTCTTAACCTTCTTCTCTCTAACGAAAACAGCCTCAAGTCCCTCAGCCTTGCCTCATAAGATCTTCCCTCCATACCAGGCAACATTCTGGTAAATCTCCTCTGCGCCCTTTCCAATGCTTCCACATCCTTCCTATAATGCGGCGACCAGAATTGCACGCAATACTCCAAATGCGGCCGCACCAGAGACTTGTACAGCTGCAACATGACCTCATGGCTCCGAAACCCAATCCCTCTACCAATATAAGCTAACACACCGTACGCCTTCTTAACAACCCTCTCAACCTGGGTGGCAACTTTCAGGGATCTATGTACATGGACACCGAAATCTCTCTGCTCATCCACACTGCCAAGAATTTTACCATTAACCCAGTACTCTGTCTTCCTGTTATTCCTTCCAAAATGAATCACCTCACACTTTTCTGCATTAAACTCCATTTGCCACCTCTCAGCCCAGCGCTGCAGCTTATCTATGTCCCTCTGTAACTTGTAACATCCTTCCGCACTGTCCACAACTCCACCGACTTTAGTGTCATCTGCAAACTTACTCACCCATCCTTCTATGCCTTCCTCCAGGTAATTTATAAAAATGACAAACAGCCCCAAAACAGATCCTTGTGGTGCACCACTAGTAACTGGACACCAGTCTGAACATTTCCCATCAACCACCACCATTTGTCTTCTACAAGTTAGCCAATTTCTGATCCAAACTGCTAAACCACCCTGAATCCCATGCCTCCATATTTTCTGCAGTAGCCTACAGTAGAGAACCTTATCAAACGCTTTACTGAAATCCATATACACCACATCAATTGCTTTACCCTCATCCACCTGTTTGGTCACCTTCTCAAAGTACTCAATAAGGTTTGTGAGGCACGACCTACCCTTCACAAAACCGTGTTGACTATCTCTAATCAAATTATTCCTTTCCAGATGATTATACATCCTATCTCGTATAAACCTTTCCAAGATTTTGCCCACAACAGAAGTAAGGCTCACTGGTCTATAGTTACGGGGTTGTCTCTACTCCCCTTCTTGAACAAGGGGACAACATTTGCTATCCTCCAGTCTTCTGGCACTATTCCTGCAGACAAAGATGACTCAAAGATCAAAACCAAAAGAACAAACAAAGAACAAAGTAATGTACAGCACAGGAACAGGCCCTATGGCCCTCCAAGCCCGTGCCTACCATGCAGCCCGACTAAACTACAATCTTCTACATTTCCTGGGTCCGTATCCCTCTATTCCCATCCTATTCATGTATTTGTCAAGATGCCCCTTAAATGTCACTATCCTCCCTGCTTCCACCACCTCCTCCGGTAGCGAGTTCCAGTCACCCATTACCCTCTGTGTAAAAAACTTGCCTCGTATATCTCCTCTAAACCTTGCCCCTCGCACCTTAAACCTATGCCCCCTAGTAATTGACCCCTCTACCCCGGGGAAAAGCCTCTGACAATCCACTCTGTCTATGCCCCTCATAATTTTGTAGACCTCTATCAGGTCGCCCCTCAACCTCCGTCGTTCCAGTGAGAACAAACCAAGTTTATTCAACCGCTCCTTATAGCTAATGCCCTCCATACCATGCAACATTCTGGTAAATCTCTTCTGCACCCTCTCTAAAGCCTCCACATCTTTCTGGTAGTGTGGCGACCAGAATTGAACACTATACTCCAAGTGTGGCCTAACTAAGGTTCTATACAGCTGCAACATGACTTGCCAATTCTTATACTCAATGCCCCGGCCAATGAAGGCAAGCATGCCGTATGCCTTCTTGACTACCTTCTCCACCTGTGTTGCCCCTTTCAGTGACCTGTGGACCTGTACACCTAGATCTATCTGACGTTCAATGCTCTTGAGGGTTCTACCATTCACTGTAAATTCCCTACCTGCATTAGACCTTCCAAAATGCATTACCGCACATTTGTCCGGATTAAACTCCATCTGCCATCTCTCCGCCCAAGTCTCCAAACAATCTAAATCCTGTTGTATCCTCTGACAGTCCTCATCACTATCTGCAATTCCACTAACCTTTGTGTCGTCTGCAAACTTACTAATCAGACCAGTTACATTTTCCTCCAAATCATTTATATATACTACAAACAGCAAAGGTCCCAGCACTGATCCCTGCGGAACACCACTGGTCACAGCCCTCCAATTAGAAAATCATCCTTCCATTGCTACTTTCTGCCTTCTATGACCTAGCCAGTTCTGTATCCACTTTGCCAGCTCATCCCTGATCCCGTGTGACTTCACCTTGTGTGTACTAGTCTACCATGAGGGACCTTGTCAAAGGCCTTACTGAAGTCCAGGGGTAAAGCTCAGCAATCTCCTCCCTAGCTTCCCAGAGAATCCTAGGATAAATCCCATCCGGCCCAGGGGACTTATCTATTTTCACACTTTCCAGAATTGCTAATACCTCCTCCTTATGAACCTAAAGCTAGTTCAGCAGGGGCTTGGGAACCTGAATTGTAGCTCCAGTATACAGGAGGTTGAGAGTAGTGAGGTCATGAGTAAGGTTTCAAAGTTGCTGGAGTGTACCGGCAGGCAGGAAGGTGGTTTAAAGTGTGTCTACTTCAATGCCAGGAGCATCCGGAATACAGGAGAAGAAGGCCATGGATCTGCCCGCTTGGTTGAGGGTGTGTGGTGGTATGTATTAGGGGTAATAAAGTACACCATGAATGCCGAGGAGCTATTGGAGGACAGTTGCTGGGTCCCGATTGGATCTGCCGCCTACTGGGCTCCACCCAGATAGACGGTGTATAAGAACCCGGTTTACTCCCCGCAGCTGCATTCTGTGACTGAGCTGCTGGGGAACAAGTCTGAACAAGTCTGCTCAATAAAGCCTCGATTGAAGTTCTCTCGCCTCGTGTGTGATCGATGGTGTTACAGGGTGGCCGCCAAAGCTACGTCAGACACGTCGCTCTCGACCTGGAAGGGGAGGGACTCGTCAATGGCGTGCATCGTGGCCTTTGCAATGTTTGCTTTGATGCGGCTGAATACAACCTCCAGAGCTTAACATTTAAATTTGGCGGCCCTATACCACCACTGACTATCTGCGGCCTCGCGACACTCAAGGTCGAACCGCCCTCCTTGTTTGCGAACCTCACCCCGGATTGCAAACCCGTCACCACTAGGAGCAGACGGTGCAGCACCCAGGACCGGACGTTTATCAGGTCCGAAGTCCAGCAGCTGGTGAAGGAAGGCATAATCCAGGCCAGCAATAGTCCCTGGAGAGCTCAGGTGGTAGTAGTGAAGACAGGGGAGAAGCAGAGGATGGTCGTAGACTACAGTCAGACCATCAACAAGTACACGCAGCTAGATGCGTACCCTCTTCCCCGCATATCCGACATGGTCAATCGGATTTCACAGTACAAGGTCTTCTCCACCGTGGATCTTAGGTCCGCCTACCACCAGCTCCCCATTCGCCCCGGTGACCGAAAGTACACTGCCTTCAAAGCAGACGGGCGGCTATACCACTTCTTAAGGGTTCCATTCGGCGTCACGAACGGAGCCTCAGTCTTCCAACTGGAGATGGACTGAATGGTTGACCAGCACGGTTTACGGGCCACGTTCCCTACCTCGACAACGTCACCATCTGCGGCCATGACCAGCAGGACCACGACGCCAACCTCCGCAAATTCCTCCAGACCGCTAACGCCCTCAACCTCACCTACAACGAGGAAAAATGCGTGTTTAGCACCGACCATCTAGCCATCTTGGGCTACGTAGTGCGTAATAGAGTGATAGGCCCCGATGCTGAACGCATGCGCCCCCTCATGGAGTTCCCTCTTCCCCACTGTGCCAAAGCCCTGAAACGCTGCCTGGGCTTCTTTTCTTATTACGCCCAGTGGGTCCCCAGTACGCAGACAAGGCCCGCTCACTAATCCAGTCCACTACTTTTCCCCTGTCGACAGAGGCCCGCCAGGCCTTCAGCCGCATCAAAGCGGATATCGCAAAGGCCACGATGCGCGCCATCGACGAGTCCCTCCCCTTCCAAATTGAGAGCGATGCATCCGACGTAGCTCTGGCGGCCACTCTCAACCAAGCGGGCAGACCCGTGGCCTTTTTCTCCCGGACCCTCCACGCTTCAGAAATTTGCCACTCCTCAGTAGAAAAGGAGGCCCACGCCATAGTGGAAGCTGTGCGACATTGGAGGCATTATCTGGCCGGTAGGAGATTCACTCTCCTCACTGACCAACGGTCGGTAGCCTTCATGTTCGATAATGCACAGCGGGGCAAGATAAAGAACGACATGATCCTGCGGTGGAGGATCGAACTCTCCACCTACAACTATGAGATCTTGTACCGTCCCGGAAAGCTGAATGAGCCGTCCGATGCCCTATCTCACGGCACATGTGCCAACGCACAAGTGGACCGCCTCCAAGCCCTCCACGAGGACCTCTGCCACCCGGGGGTCACTCGCTTCTACAACTTTATAAAGGCCCACAACCTCCCGTACTCCATCGAGGAGGTCCGAACAGTCACCAGGAACTGCCAAATCTGCGCAGAATGCAAACCGCATTTTTTCAGGCCAGATAGAGCGCACCTGATAAAGGCTTCCCGTCCCTTTGAACGCCTCAGTCTGGATTTCAAAGGCCCCCTCCCCACCACCGATCGCAACACGTACTTTCTTAACGTCGTTGACGAATACTCCCGTTTCCCCTTCGCCATCCCCTGTGCCGACATGACCGTGGCCACGGTCATTAAAGCCCTCTGCACCATCTTTACCCTGTTCGGTTTCCCCGCCTACATCCATAGCGATAGGGGGTCCTCCTTCATGAATGATGAGCTGCGTCAATTCCTGCTCAGCAAGGGCATAGCCTCGAGCAGGATGACCAGCTACAACACCCGGGGGAACGGGCAGGTAGAGAGGGAGAACGGAACGGTCTGGAAGACCGTCCTACTGGCCCTACGGTCTAGGAGTCTCCCAACTTCCCGCTGGCAGGATGTCCTCCCGGATGCCCTTCATTCTATCCGGTCCCTGCTGTGCACCACCACGAACCAAACGCCGCACGAGCGCCTCCTTGTCTTCCCTAGGAAGTCCGCTTCTGGAACGTCACTTCCGACCTGGCTGGCAGCCCCGGGACCCATCCTGCTCCGGAAACATGTGCGGGGCGCACAAATCAGACCCACTGGTGGAAAAGGTACATCTCCTCCAAGCCAACCCGCAGTCTCCACCCAGATAGGCGGGGTATAAGAACCCGGTTTACTCCCCGCAGCTGCATTCTGTGACTGAGCTGCTGGGGAACAAGTCTGAACAAGTCTGCTCAATAAAGCCTCGATTGAAGTTCTCTACGTCTCGCCTCGTGTGTGATCGATGGTGCTACAGGGTGGCCGCCAGAGCTACGTCAGACACGTCGCTCTCGACCTGGAAGGGGAGGGACTCGTCGATGGCGTGCATCGTGGCCTTTGCAATGTTTGCTTTGATGCGGCTGAAGGCCTGGCGGGCCTCTATCGACAAGGGAAAAACTGTGGATTGGATCAGGGGACAGGCCTTCTCCGCATAGTTGGGGACCCACTGGGCATAGTAAGAAAAAAGCCGAGGCAGCGCTTCAGGGCCTTGGAGCAATGAGGGAGGGGGAACTCCATAAGGGGATGCATGCGTTCAGGGTAGGGGCCTATAACCATTTCGCACTACGTAGCCGAGGATGGCTAGGCAGTCAGTGCTAAACACGCATTTATCCTTGTTATATGTAAGGTTAAGGATCTTTGCGGCCTGGAGGAATTTTCGGAGGTTGGTGTCGTGGTCCTGCTGGTTGTGGCCGTAGATGGTGACATTATCGAGATACGGGAATGTTGCCCGTAAACTGTACCAGTCAACCATTCGGTCCATCTCGCGCTGCACATGGAAGGGAACCCTTAAGAAATGGTAGAGCCGCCCATCTGTCTCAAAGGCAGTGTACTTGCGGTCAGTGCGGATGGGGAGCTGGTGGTAGGAGGACGTAAGATCCACCGTGGAGAAGACCTTGCAATGCGCGATCCTGTTTACCAGGTCGGATATGCGGGGGAGAGGGTACGCGTCCAGCTGCGTAAACCTGTTGATGGCCTGACTGTAGTCGATGACCATCCTATGCTTCTCCCTGGTCTTTACAACCACTACTTGAGCTCTCCAGGGACTGTTGCTCGCTTCAATGACTCCTTCCCTCAGTAGCCGTCGGACCTCTGACCTAATAAAGGTCCGATCCTGGGCACTGTGCCATCTGCTCCTGGTGGCGACGGGTTTGCATCCGGGGTGAGGTTCGCAAACAGGGAAGGCGGTTCGACCTTGAGGGTCGTGAGGCTGCAGACAATGAGAGGGGATATAGGGCCGCCAAATTTGAAAGTTAGACTTTGGAGGTTGCACTGGAAGTCTAACCCTAGGAGTTTGGCCACGCCGAGGTGGGGAAGGACGTAGAGCCGGTAATTTTTAAACTCCCTTCCCTGGACCGTGAGGTTTGCTACACAAAACCCCTTTATCTCTACTGAGTGGGAACCGGACCCAGGGAGATCTTTTGATTAACAGGGTGGACGGGAAGAGAACAGCACCTTACTGTGTCGGGGTGTATGAAGCTCTCCGTGCTCCCAGAGTCGATTAAGCAGGACGTCTCGTGCCCGTTGATTAGTACCGTTGTTGTAGCAGTTCGAGGCCGGGACTGGTCCAGGGTCACCGAGGCTAATCGCGGCAGCAGTTGGATGTTCTCTTCAGGCGGTGTGTGGTCAGCCGAGCTGGGGTCCTGGGAGTCCATCCAAGATGGCGGCGCCCATTGGTCGCACATGGCTGGGGGCTGCACAAAATGGAGGCGCCCATCCATCGCATGTGGCGTCTGCGGGACAAGATGGCGGCGCACGGAGGCCGCACGTGGCCCTGGAGGAAGAAGATGGCGGCGCCCGGTGGCCGCACGGGGACCGTGGAGAGGATTGTGGTGGCGGTCCACGTTCGCCACTGGAGACCGCCCGGGCCTGGCATACCGCCACGAAATGGCCCTTTTTACCGCACCCCTTGCAGGTGGATGCGCGGGCTGGACAGCGCTGCCGGGGGTGCTTGGCCTGCTCGCAAAAATAGCGGTGGGGCCCCCCGGGGTTGCCAGGCAATCTTGCAGCACAAGCTTGTGGGGGATGGGGGATGTCTTGCGGTCGGCCGCGGGGTGGTTCCACGCTGCCCAGGGGGCTGCCGCGCGGTCGGGGACGTAAGCGCGGGCGCTTCGGGAGGCCACATCCAGGGAGCCGGCCCGTGCCTCCTTGAGGCCTAGGTTTTCTTTCTCCAGCAATCGCTGACGGATGTGGGAGGACAGCATGCCTGCCACAAAAGCTTCTTGGATCAAAAGTTCTGTGTGGTCGCTCGCTTAAACTTGCGGGCAGCTGCAGTTTCTCCCCAACACCAGGAGCGCACGGTAGAATTCCTCCAGCGATCCCCCAGGGATTTGTCGCCTCGTTGCTAGCAGATGTTGGGCGTAGACCTGGTTTACCAGGCGAATATAATGTCCTTTTAGCAGCTCCATTGCTGCATCGAAGTCGTCCGCGTCCTCAATGAGGGTGTAAATTTCCGGGCTCACCCTCGAGTGCAGGACTTGCAATTTCTGTTCTCCTGTGGGTGTGTTTTCGGCCGTTCCGACGTATCCGTTAAAACGCCAGCCAGTGCTTGAAGGTTGCCGCTGCGTTCGCCGCGTGGGGGCTGAGTTGCAGACACTCCGGCTTGATTCGGAGCTCCATCCTTTTAAATCTAGCTTATTAAATTGATGCACGATCAATGACTACATGGATTGACCATGATAAATTGCCCCTTAGTGTCCAAAAGGTTAGGAAGGGTTTCAGGGATAGGGTGGGGCCTGACCCTCGGAAGAGTGCTCTTTCAGAGGGTCGGTGCAGACATGATGGGCTGAATGGCCTCCTTCTGCACTGTAGAGATTCTAAGAATTAATGCTAAATTACTCTCACTGGCCCCGAGAAGCTATTTTCACAATTATGAAGGTTAAATTCCTCCATTGTGGTGAGAGATTCCACATAATCCAAATTTTTAAAAACTTTGTTAAGATATTTTAGCTATCTTAATCCAATCATAATCATTTTTTTTGCCATCTGATCATTTTATATTATAAGTGGAAGAATTTAATGAGTTTGTCATCCTGGTTTCCTGTCTGTGAGAATTCGTCAAAGTGACTGGTGTTTTCTGACATCACTACGACTGCGCACCTAGAGACCTCCTTGGCTTGCTAAATTGCCATCAGGAAAGAGAGAACACACACCACGGATATCACTAGATCATTATGGGCAGCTTTCTTCAAGGTCAGCCTAATAAGGGCAGCACGGTAGCATAATGGTTACCGCAGTTGCTTCACAGCTCCAGGATTCCAGGTTTGATTCCCGGCTTGGGTCACTGTCTGTGCAGAGTCTGCATGTTCGCCCCGTGTCTGCATGGGTTTCCTCCGGGTGCTCCGGTTTCCTCCCACAGTCCAAAGATGTGCGGGTTAGGTGGATTGGCCATGCTAAATTGCTCTTAGTGTCCAAAATGTTTAAGTAGGGGTTACTGGGTTACGGGGATAGGGTAGAGAAGTGGGTTTAAGTCTTTCTAAGGGCCGGTGCAGACTTGATGGGCTGAATGGCCTCCACCTGCACTGTAAATTCTATGATTCTATGAATCCAATGTAATATGTTGTCCAATCAACACAATTGGGATTGTCCAAGAATAGATTTGGTATTTAGGTTAGTGATATTGACGAAGTGTATTAGCATCAATAATACTGGTTTACAAAGATCGACATGTGCAAATGTCACTTGGTTAATGTTAAAATAACACATTGCAACATGCAGATATTACTTGGGCTGCTCCTTAAAATGAAATATACTGCCATTCAGAACTGCGGGATCTCCCAAGGTGGTTTACAACCAATGAAGTACTTTTGAAGTGTAGTCATTGTTGTAATATAGGAAACATAACAGCCAATTCAAAAGCGGAATGAGATATTGAGCAGTTGGATCTGTTATACTGTATTGATGTTGAAAGATAAATACCAGTGACAGTGGCGGACAGAGTCCTGAACAATCGGTTTGTATTGCCCAAAGTCAAAATTGGTGCAAATCTGCATCTCTCTCCGCAAATCATTCGTTGAGGCTGGAGATCAATTGAAAGAACCAAAATTGAGCGCAATAGCTTATTGTCAGACAAAGGTATTAAGTGATGTGGCGTAATGGTGGGTAGACAGTATTAAGAGACAGATCAACTACTTTATTCATCTAATTGAATAAAGGAACAGGCTGAAGGGGCTAAGTGGCCCCTCCTGGTCACATGTTTGAATATCCTCACAGCTTTGCTCAATAAAATCTGGATTTCTTCCAATCTTCCACTGGAGTGAGGGAAGGAGGGGATCCAAGGGAATTTCCAGTGTGTGATCTGCTTGTGGTTTTTGTTCAGGAAAATGCAGAATGCTCAGTTGCATGAGCAAAATCTAACTTCAATGGCTTGCTACACAACCGTATGATTTTTTCACATTCTTTTCACAAGAGATTGGAAGGATGTACGAGATTTGTTCAAGTAGAGCATTTTTTTTCAACAGCAAAAGCAAATGCAGTTTTTTAATGGGGATTTCTGTCACACGGTAGCATAGTGAGGGCAGCACGGTAGCATAGTGAGGGGAACATGATAGCACAGTGGTTAACACTGTTGCTTCACAACTCCAGGGTCCCAGGTTCGATTCTCGCCTGGGCACTGTCTGTGCGGAGTCTGCACGTTCTCCCCGTGTGTGCTCCGGTTTCCTCCCACAGTCCAAAGATGTGCAGGTTAGGTGGATTGGCCGTGATAAATTGCCCTTAGTGTCCAAAAATAGTTAAGTGGGGGTTACGAGATAGGGTAGATACATGGGCTTGAGTAGGGTGCTCTTTATAAGGGCCAGTGCAGACTCGATGGGACGAATGGCCTCCTTCTGCACTGTAAGTTCTATGATGATTCTCTCATTCAATGTCATTTTTTAAAAAAGTGTGAAGACACGTTGACCACGGAATTACTATAATCTGCACTACCATCTGATTAAAGTATGAATCCGACACAAAATATAAAAAAGTTGACTTTGGAGGGTGCCTGCCACATGTTTTATCGCAGTAAGTTCATAATAACAGCTTCTGAAAGGTCAATATTTAAAGAGGATAGATAGTTTTTAAAGATAATAAACTCATCATTTTACTTGGTCCTGCGTTCCCCATTCCTCAGATATTTACAATAAAGCATCTCTAAAATATGAAACCATTGGTCAAAGCAGAATGGCAATGCCCCTACTGCAAACTTAGAGAAAGAGGAAGGGAGAGAGAGAGAAAGGCATGGAGAAAGACAGAGAGGGGGCAGAGAGAAACAGAGAGAAAGCTGTTAGGAGAAAAGGAAAAGATTTAGTAAAAGTAACCCTGACTTAGAATAAGAACACATGCTAGTCAAATGCTTATACACCAGTGAACTTGTACACCTTCAAGGCCCTATGGCAGTAGAACTCTCTGGCAAGGCCACGGTCGTTTACTGTTAGAAGTGTCATGGGAGTGTCCCTTTAAGAAATGTTTTGTCTTATCACATGGCTTCAGTGATGTCATTGTATGGGTGGAGCTAGACTCTGGCTCTGAGTTTTACTTTCATTTTGGTTTGGGCTTGTTTTGTGGCTCTGAAATCTTTGCTTTCATTATCACATTTGGCTGCTGTATTCAGACAGACAAGTATCTTGGAGTCTCTCTGCATTTTAAAAGCTGTTTCCAGATTACGTGATAACTTGAAAAGAAATAACTGCTTTCTGGAAGGAATTCAAACCTGATGTTTTGAAAGGAAACAAGAGCATTTAAACCAGGTCTCAGTGCTGTGTGCTGGGCCACACCTTTGAAAAGGGGCTTCTGGTTTATGGGATCTTGTTATTAAATTGGAACAGCTTAAAGGGGATTTATTAATGGTTATACATAGAGTACTGTAGCTGTGTGGGGTATTTATGTTTTTAGTTAATAAAAATGCTTACCGTGTGTGTTTATAAAAATGTTAACTAAATTTGTGGAATAAACTTTGTTTTTGATTAAAAGTGCTTAAGGCCTCTGTTGAATATCACCTGAAGAGTAGGCCTTTGTGCTCCCCGTAACCAAAATTAATACACAGTTGTAGGTCAGATGAACTCCATGGTATACTTTGGAGTTTTCTAAACCCTGGCCCATAACAAAAGAGTAGACATTGAGTCAGAGCAGATTAACTGCGGAAGATAGGGAAAAAACTGATAGTCTGCAACTAGTAGGAGATAAAGAGCCCTGCTCTGGGTGAAAGGTTTAATGCAAACCTACATTAGACAAGATTGGATTTAAACAATGTTCTGTGTATGTGACTAACAGTGTATAAATAAAGTGGAAATCTGTGACTTGGCAGAGTGCTATATGAGAGGAGAGTGTTTTTTTCAATGGTCTCTTTGAGATAGTGCTCTTCTTGCAGAGTGCTGATTCAGGGCCTTCTCTGAGTTAGTTTGTAGAAGTCCACTACAAGACAGCGATAGCAGAATATAGGGTGACAGAGAGAGAGAGAGAGAAAAACAAGGAGGTAGACAAAGGGGAGAGAAATAGAAGACATGTGAAAATGGAGAGAGAGAGAGGTAAGTTTAAAAAACAGGTAGTGTGATCACTGTCCCTGATATGGTCGCCAACAGTCACTTCACCCACTTGCCCTTTTTTGTTCCCCAAGACTAGGTCCAGAATTGCAGATCCTCTTGTTGGGTTTGTCACTAATTGATTGAAAAATCCTTCCTGGGCACACTCAGAACTTCTCCCTCAGTTCCCCTTATATTGTTTGGATCCCAGTTGATATTGGGATAGTTAAGTCTCCTACTATTATTGCCCTCTTGTCCTTTCAGGCAGACATTTGCCATCAAGCAAGGAATTGGATGATCTCCTATGGGACTGCTTAGAGTCAGTGGATTGGTCAGTAATTAAAGACTCTGCGACCAGCCTGAACGAGTACGCCACCACAGTAACTGACTTCATTAGTAAGTGTGTAGAAGACTGTGTGCCAAAGAAGCAAATCCGCGTGTTTCCCAACCGGAAACCCTGGATGAACAGGGATATCCACTGCTTGCTGAAGTCTAGGTCTGAGGCGTTCAAGTCAGGCGACCCTGACCTATAGAAGAAAATCAGATATGATCAAAAGAAATCCATCAAAGATTCCAAAAGACAGTACCGGACCAAGCTCGAGTCCCAGGCTAGCCACACAGATCCCCGCCGACTATGACAAGGTCTGCAAGACATAACGGGGTACAAGATGAAGGCATGTAAAATCGGCGGCTGCAATGCACCCCTCCCTGATGAGCTCAACGCATTCTATGCCCGCTTTGAGCAAGAGGTCAGCGAGAGCGAGCCCTCCACCCCAGAAGCCGCGGATCAACTTGTATGTGAGATCACCATTGCCGACTTCAGAGCAGCCTTCTCGAAGGTCAACCCTTGGAAAGCCACTGGCTCGGTTGGGGTACCCGGACGAGCACTCAGGTCTTGCACGGAGCAGCTGGCGGGGGTATTCGCAGACATCTTCAACCTCTCTTTACAACAATCTGAGGTCCCTATCTGCTTCAAGAAGACGACCATCATCCCTGTACCAAAAAAAAGTCAAGCAGCGTGCCTTAATGACTATCGTCCAGTGGCTCTGACATTCATCATTATGAAGTGCTTCCAAAGGTTAGCCATGGCACAAATGAACTCCAGCCTCCCGGATCGCCTTGATCCACTACAGTTCGCCTACTGCTGCAACAGGTCTACAGCAGACGCCATCACCATGGCCCTGCACTCTACCCTGGAACACCTAGATAACAAAGACAACTATGTCAGACTCCTATTTATCGACTACAGCCCAGCCTTCAACACCATAATTCCTACGAAACTCATCTCCAAGCTCCGTGGCCATTGCCTCGGCTCCTCCCTCTGCGACTGGATCCTGCCCTTTCTAACGCACAGGCCACAATCAGGCCACAACACCTCCTCCACGATCATCCTCAACACCGGTGCCCCACAAGGCTGTGTCCTCAGCCCCCTACTATACCCCTTATACACCTATGACTGTGTGGCCAATTTCCTCTCCAACTCGATTTTCAAATTTGCCGATGACACCACCGTAGTGGGTCGGATTTCAAACAATGAATGGGCAGCACGGTAGCATTGTGGATAGCACAATTGCTTCACAGCTCCAGGGTCCCCGGTTCGATTCCGGCTTGAGTCACTGTCTGTGCGGAGTCTGCACATCCTCCCCATGTGTGCATGGGTTTCCTCCGGGTGCTCCGGTTTCCTCCCACAGTCCAAAGATGACCAGGATAGGTGGATTGGTCATGATAAATTGCCCTTAGTGTCCAGAATTGCCCTTAGTGTTGGGTTGGGTTACTGGGTTATGGGGATAGGGTGGAGGTGTTGACCTTGGGTGGGGTGCTCTTTCCAAGAGCCGGTGCAGACTCGATGGGCCGAATGGCCTCCTTCTGCACTGTAAATTCTAAGAATTCTAAGAATGACGAGACAGAGTACAGGAATGAGATAGAGAATCTGCTGAACTCGTGTGACGACAATAATCTCTCCCTCAATGTCAACAAAACGAAGGAGATTGTCATCGACTTCAGGAAGCGTAGTGGAGAACATGCCCCTGTCTACATCAATGGCAATGGAGTAGAAAGGGTCGAGAGCTTCAAGTTTTTAGGTGTACAGATCACCAACAGCCCGTCCTGGTACCCCCATGCCCACCAACGACTCCACTTTCTCAGAAGACTAAGGAAATTTGGCATGTCAGCTATGACCCTCACTAACTTCTACAGATGCACCATAGAAAGCATTCTTTCTGGTTGTATCACAGCTTGGTATGGATCCTGCTCTGCCCAAGACCACAAGAAACTACAAAAGGTCATGAATGGAGCCCAGTCCATCAGGCAAACCAGCCTCCCATCCATTGACTCTATCGATAATTCCTGCTGCCTCAGAAAGGCAACCAGCATAATTAAGGATCCCACGCACCCTCCGGACATACTCTTTTCCACATTCTTCCGTCAGGAGAAAGATACCAAAGTTTGAGGTCACGTACCAACCGACTCAAGAGCAGCTTCTTCCCTACTGCCATCAGACTTTTGAATGGACCTACCTCGTATTAAGTTGATCGTTTCTCTACACCTTGCTGTAACTGTAACATTATATTCTGCATTCTCTCCTTCCTTCCCTATGTATGATATGCATTGTTTGTACAGCATGCAAGAAACAATACTTTTCACTGTATACAATAATGTGACAATAATAAATCAAATCAAAAGCAGAACCATCAAGAATGTCTTTCCACGTTCATAACACCCCTCTGTCTTATCTTCATTATTGCAATGACAACAATTTGCATTTATACAACATATCCCTTGATATGTTATTTCTACAGATATATGCAAATCAGTAAGACAACCTCTGTGGTGGGCGTCTATTTCTTTCTGTAGTTGGTACTTCTGAAATAGTTATTTCAGTATCTGTCGCTATAGGCATTGAAAAGTCTTTAGAAACAGAATCTGAACTCATCACTGTCACTGGTATCTGTTCGAAAGTATAGCTCTCCAGATCTTCTGAAGGTAGAACATCTGCAAACCCACTTCATGCAGGAAGTAACTTATGAGCATGGCATCGCCAAATTCATTCATCATCCGTCTGTATGGTATATGATATTGGACCTGCCTTTGCCAGGATCATAGCTGGTGCCCATTTCTCATTGCTACCATTTCTCATTGGTACCGATTTCTCATTGGTACCCATTTCTCATTGGTAGTGTAACTCTCTCTCCCTGGTTGAATACTCACCTTCAAGTGATTTTCTCCCTCCTAGCAATTTGTGTCTGTTGTTGTCATTTGACAATCTCTGAAGTATCAGGTGGAGTTAACAAATCAAACTGTGTTCATAGGTTGCTCTTCAACAACAGCATTGCCTGTGAACTTTGCATGGGGGCATTTACAGTGTTCCCATTAGATATTAGAAATTTGTTTACTCTTGTTCTCTGGTCCTTTGATGCTTTGATAGAATACTTTAATGACTGCACAAAATGTTCAGCCAATCCATTCGTTGCTGGATGATATGGAACTGACTTAATATGATGTATACCGTTCCCTTTTCTCAATAGTTTGCTCAGTCATCGTTGACTTCATTGTCGTGACTTCTGGCCATTTCAAGTACACATCCACAATCACCAAGAACATGTGTCCTTCCACTGGACCAACATAATTGAAGTGTAATCTCTGCCATGTCTGAGTCAGTCTTTCCCATGGATGTAATAGTTGTAATGGTGCAGTGTTCCTTAGTTTTGCACAAGATTGGCATTGCCCAACTTTCTCTTCAATTTAAGCATCTAATCCTGACCATCAAAAATAACTGTGTGCCAATTCCTTCATCCTCACCATACCAGGATGTCCCTCATGCAGAAGGTCAAGGACTCCACTACACAAGTGTGGAGGAATAATCACAAGAATTCTCTGAAATAGAACTCCATTCTGTAGTGTCAGCTCAAGTATTCATGTGATGTGGGGCTTGAGTCTGGATTTTTCTTATGAACATCTGACATTGTTCCTTTTTAAACCAAATCCATTACCTTCCCCATCACTGGATCAGTTCTTGCATATCTTTGGACTGCAAATAAAGTAACAGGTACACAATCAACGAGCGCAAAATACAAAATATTGACAAAATTTTCTTCTGGGGCATGCTTGACTTTCGATGGCCATTGTGGTGAAGCATCAGAATTTGCATGCTGCTTTGACTTGCGATATTGGATATCATAAGTGTGTGCTGACAATATCAATGACCGTCTTTGCAATCTACTAGCTGCTAAAGAAGGTATCCCTTTGTATGGCCCAAATATCGTAGTCAAGCTTTGATGATGCGTCAAAAGGGTAAAGTGGCACCTATAAAGGTAGTGGTGGAACCTTCTTACACCAAAAATGATGTTTGAAGATTCTTTTTATAGATGCGCGACTCAGAGTGTGTGAAGCAAATGTTATCAGTCATTCCGCTGCTGAAGGCCTAATGGCAGAATGAGGCATCGCAAGCTTATTACAACTTCATTTTGGGATTTTAATGAATCAACAGCTCTGACTTCAGTAAAACTTCTTTCACTTCATTGTATGAATTTTCACATTCTTCTGACCAGTCCCATGCCTGTTTGACACAGATCAAAGGCATCGATAGTGTTGCTAAATTTGGCATGAATCTCCCATAATAATTGATCAATCCTAAAAACAACCTTAATTGTCACATTTAGACGAAGCGGTGCTTCTAAGATATCTGACATTTTCTTTGGTTCCTTGTGTAAACCGTATTTGTCAATAGTATGATAAGAATAATAATCTTTATTGTCACAAGTAGGCTTACATTAACACTGCAATGGCGTGACTGTGAAAATCCCCTTGTCGCCACATTCCGGCACCTGTTCAGGCACACAGAGGGAGAATTCAGAATGTCCAATTCACCTAACAAGCACGTCTTTCACGACTTGTGGGAGGAAACCGGAGAACCCGGAGGAAACCCACGCAGACATGGGGAGAACGTGCAGACTCCGCACAGACAGTGACCCATGCGGGAATCGAACCTGGGACCCTGGCGCTGTGAAGCAACAGTGCTAACCACTGTGCCGCCCACTCTCAGATTGCGGCTCTGTAAACACTTCAGTATGTAAGGGTCCTTCCTAATTATTCCTAATTATTCCACTTTTTCCCCCTTTCTCTTATTTTTGCCGTTACTTTTTGAATCCATGGATGATTTATGGACATGTGCCTTTAAGGCAGCCTGCATCTTTATGTGCTGATTTAAACTGGGGTGTAAACTGGGACCACCAGCAATGACAGAGATTGGCTGGGTTTCAGTTGATTGAGTTGGCTGATGGCCAACAAATTGGCCCAGAAGACTGTGCTCTACCCGATGATAGGTGGTGATTGGATCTGATCCCATAGAACGTTGAGTCATGAGGCTTTCAATTTGATTCTTGGCAGTCCCAAAGGAAGTCCTGCTTTGTTTTTCTCCAGAAAGGCTCTGTTCCTGAACTGGCAGGAAGCCTGGATAATCTATCTGCAGGTGAACGTTGCAGGGTGTCCAGGCAAAGTCCAGAATCTGCTCACTCTCCCCAGAAAATCTGATGTGAATCGACTATTTTTCTCCAGAAGGCCTGCCGCCTGTGAGTACTCCCTGAAGACGAATCATGAACTGAAAGAAAAGTTTGAGGAAATCGGTGGTGATGGCGGTGGTGGGGGCGGTGGTGGGGGCATTGGTGGGGACGGTGCTGGGGACGGTGGTGGGGGCGGTGGTGGGGGCATTGGTGGGGACGGTGGTGGGGACGGTGGTGGGGACGGTGGTGGGGGCGGTGGTGGGGACGGTGGTGGGGACAGTGGTGGGGGCATTGGCGGGGACGGTGGTGAGGGCGGTGGTGGGGGCGGTGGTGAGGGCGGTGGTGGGGACGGTGGTGGGGACGGTGGTGGGGACGGTGGTGGGGGCGGTGGTGGGGACGGTGGTGGGGGCGGTGGTGGGGGCGGTGGTGAGGACGGTGGTGGGGGCGGTGGTGGGGACGGTGGTGGGGACGGTGGTGGGGGCGGTGGTGGGGGCGGTGGTGGGGACGGTGGTGGGGGCGGTGGTGGGGGCGGTGGTGGGGGCATTGGCGGGGACAGTGGTGAGGGCGGTGGTGAGGGCGGTGGTGGGGACGGTTGTGGGGACGGTGGTGGGGGCGGTGGTGGGGGCGGTGGTGGGGACGGTGGTGGGGACGGTGGTGGGGGCGGTGGTGGGGGCATTGGCGGGGATGGTGGTGGGGGCGGTGGTGGGGGCATTGGCGGGGACAGTGGTGAGGGCGGTGGTGAGGGCGGTGGTGGGGACGGTTGTGGGGACGGTTGTGGGGACGGTGGTGGGGGCGGTGGTGGGGGCGGTGGTGGGGACGGTGGTGGGGACGGTGGTGGGGGCGGTGGTGGGGGCATTGGCGGGGACGGTGGTGAGGGCGGTGGTGAGGGCGGTGGTGGGGACGGTGGTGGGGACGGTGGTGGGGGCGGTGGTGGGGGCGGTGGTGGGGACGGTGGTGGGGACAGTGGTGGGGGCATTGGCGGGGACGGTGGTGAGGGCGGTGGTGGGGGCGGTGGTGAGGGCGGTGGTGGGGACGGTGGTGGGGACGGTGGTGGGGACGGTGGTGGGGGCGGTGGTGGGGACGGTGGTGGGGGCGGTGGTGGGGGCGGTGGTGAGGACGGTGGTGGGGACGGTGGTGGGGACGGTGGTGGGGGCGGTGGTGGGGACGGTGGTGGGGGCGGTGGTGGGGGCGGTGGTGGGGGCATTGGCGGGGACAGTGGTGAGGGCGGTGGTGAGGGCGGTGGTGGGGACGGTTGTGGGGACGGTGGTGGGGGCGGTGGTGGGGGCGGTGGTGGGGACGGTGGTGGGGACGGTGGTGGGGGCGGTGGTGGGGGCATTGGCGGGGACGGTGGTGAGGGCGGTGGTGAGGGCGGTGGTGGGGACGGTGGTGGGGGCGGTGGTGGGGACGGTGGTGGGGACGGTGGTGGGGGCGGTGGTGGGGGCGGTGGTGGGGGCGGTGGTGGGGGCATTGGCGGGGACGGTGGTGGGGAGGGTGATGGGGAGGGTGGTGGGGAGGGTGGTGGGGGCGGTGGTGGTTGCGGTGGTGAGGGCGGTGGTGAGGGCGGTGGTGAGGGCATTGGCGGGGACGGTGGTGGGGACGGTGGTGGGTGCGGTGGTGGGTGCGGTGGTGGGGACGGTGGTGAGGGCGGTGGTGAGGGCGGTGGTGGAGGCGGTGGTGGGTGCGGTGGTGGGGACGGTGTTGGGGACGGTGGTGGGGACGGTGGTGGGTGCGGTGGTGGGTGCGGTGGTGGGGACGGTGGTGAGGGCGGTGGTGAGGGCGGTGGTGGGGACGGTGGTGGGGGCGGTGGTGGGGACGGTGGTGGGGACGGTGGTGGAGGCGGTGGTGGGTGCGGTGGTGGGGACGGTGGTGGGGACGGTGGTGGGGACGGTGGTGAGGGCGGTGGTGGGGACGGTGGTGGGGACGGTGGTGGGGACGGTGGTGAGGGCGGTGGTGGGGACGGTGGTGGGGACGGTGGTGGGGACGGTGGTGAGGGCGGTGGTGGGGACGGTGGTGGGGGCGGTGGTGGGGACGGTGGTGGGGGTGGTGGTGGGGACGGTGGTGGAGGCGGTGGTGGGTGCGGTGGTGGGGACGGTGGTGGGGACGGTGGTGGGGACGGTGGTGGGGACGGTGGTGGAGGCGGTGGTGGGTGCGGTGGTGGGGACGGTGGTGGGGACGGTGGTGGGGACGGTGGTGAGGGCGATGGTGGGGACGGTGGTGGGGACGGTGGTGGGGACGGTGGTGAGGGCGGTGGTGAGGGCGGTGGTGGGGACGGTGGTGGGGACGGTGGTGGGGCCGGTGTTGGGGTGGAGATTGAGGAGCATGGGTGGCCCACAGTGTCTGCCCCACCCCCACCAATGTCCACCCTTTCCCCACCCACTCCCCTCACACCCATCGGACAGAGCACCGAGGCAGGTTGTAACAGTGGTAACAGGTGTTTAATGTGAACAAATATATACCGATTTGTGCCTTAGCCCCTATAACTAAACTGTGCTCTGCACCCATGCCATCTTTAATTGGTGTCTAACTTCCTGGCCTTGGGGGCCCAAAGCTAGGTTCAGGAGGTTCCCCAGGCAGTACAGCAGGAGTTGAGGCGGCCTGCTGTGATTCCAGCCCTGCGATCTGGGTCCCTGTTGGCACACATCTCCTGGGGTAGCTGGGCCTGGATGGGCTGGGTGGGTTGTTGCCGTCCCCTCTTGCCCGCTGCCTGCCAGTTGCGCCAGGAATAGGAGGGAGGGAGTCCGAGTTGTTATGGTACATCTCCTGCGCGAGTCACTGGGACCGGCCCCATCACTTCCTCCTCCCTCGGGGTGCCCGATGGCCCCCGGGCTACTCCATTGGATGGGGGTGCGAGCGGAACCATCTCCTGAGGCTCCCCTGCCAACCGGCACTGCCAGTCTTGGAGGCCCACTCCATTCTCGACCAGGGTCGCGGCCATGAAGTACTGGGAGCGGACCATCGCCACATCACGCTGCAACTGTGCCACCACCTTCTGGTTTTGTGTCACATCAGCCAGTGACTGCGCCATCTCCCTCTGGGACTGGACCGCCTCCCTCTGTGTCTGCGCGACATTGGCCAACGCCTGGGCAATTCTGCCGACGTTCCCAGCTCTGGACCGTTGTATCTGGGCCATGCTCAGGACCGCCACTGTGATTTCCAGGTTGGTCTGGGACATTGTCGCCTGTGAGGCAGTCGCCCTGTCCTGGGCCACTGCCAGCACTTTGCACAGAATGTCCCAGGCCTTGCACATGCTGATCCATGGCCGGAATCATGGTGGGGGGTGTTTGCCACACTTGTCAAGGGGAACCGCAACTCAGCAGGGTTTCACTTCCTTGCCCAGGGCCGAGCTCCAGCTCGGCGACCTAATGTTTCTCTGGGCCGCCGACCATGTCCAGGGCCCTCTGCTCTGCCATGGTGAGGGACCGCAGGTCTGATGGTCCTCCTCCAGCCTCCTCCATCTCCGGCACTCGTGCGCGTTCTTCTCCTGGATAGGTGGGGGGAGAAACAGAAGATGACAGTTTTCGACAGTCTGACACATGCAGCCCAGGGGGTTAGTCGATGATGGCCTCAGTGGCCAGGGTACCCGGCTATGGCAGCCGGTATGGGTGTCGGCATGTGGTTCAGACGTCCTTCGGTTGGGGGGGGTAGGGTTACAGGTATGTGGAATGGGGTTAGTGCCAGGGGCACAGTGCTACATACTCACCCTGGCCATCCTGAGGAGGTCATGAAGTTTCTTCCTGCACTCCTGGCCTCCACCATGTTGCCCACGGCGCTCACGGCCTCTGCTACCTGCTCCAGGCACGGCAAACGGTGAACGGCGGCGACTGGCAGTCTCCTTACTGGGCCGAGGTACAGGATCATCAGACTCTCCTCCATCGAGTCGAAGAGGGTCTTCAGCTCTGCATCGGTAAACCTTGGGGCTGTCTCCTCGCTGCCATCTTGTTGGCTGGGATGGTGTGTGTGGGGAGTGAAGTGTGTATCTGCGGCTGCAGCTTGTCAGCCTCCTGTGTGTCAACCGCGATGGCCGGAGAATTCGGCACCGTTTCCCGTTGGAATCGATTGTACTCCACATGGTGCCGCTAGCCCCTCATCAGGTGCGGAATCGGTCCAGGTGTGACGCCAGTTTTTCTGTCGTGGAAATCCACAAATTCTGCGTTGGCGTCAACACTGAGGGCCAGATTCTCTGCTTTTGGGGCTATGTCCGGAGGATCCGTGGTGTTTTTTGTGGGGAAAAAAATGACGCCGCCCCCTCACCGATCCTCTGACCGGTGAGGGGCTGGTAGCCGCACCACGTAAAACGCCCTGCCTCCGCGAAATAAACTGCCTGAGTATTGCCAGTTCCATGGCCGTACATGCGCAGGGTGCCATACAACATGGCGCCAGCCGTGCACGGTCCCAGCCTGCCAGATAGTGGCCCCTCTCCGGCCCCGCCACCCCCCACCAGTCACCCCCAGGCCTCGTCAAAACCCCCTCCCAGCCAGCAGCACGGCCCCCACCGATAGTGGTGGTGCTGGTCACAGTCCAAAGCCGCCACGCTGGGTTCCCGACCACTGAGACCACACGTCCCCGCGCTGTGATGAACTCGGCCCAACGGGGGCGGAGCATTAGGGGAGAGCCTTCAGGTGACGTCCTCAGGCCATCCCAACGCTGCGATGACGCCGTTTCAGAGGGGGCAGAACCTGGAAAAACAGGCGCCGCTCCGGATACCATCGTAAAAAGGGATTCTCCGCCCGATCGTCGATTATGAAATCAGCGTCGGAAATGGAGAATCTCGCCCTGAGTCTCAGAAATGGAGAATCCTGATAGATAATTCCAGCTAATGGTTTGGAAATGTGCATATATGAAATTTACTCTTGTCGGAAATTGTCCTCATTATCCACCCTCACGGCCTTGTTGCCAATAACTACACATTGGTTGGATTGTGAATGGTCAATAATTCATTTCTCATTGTGGACAGGTGCTTTGCATTCATGAAGAGAATAACATTGCATTCATTCGTAGAGAATTGCCTGTTTGATCCAGTCTTTTATATTCAGTGAGAGTGGTCATTACCAAACTTCCACCACATGTAATCTTTTCAAAGTCAGTCATAAAATACATCCACGCTGATTGTCATTCTGAAACCAAGGGCTGGATTCTCCGCTCCCCCAGCCACGTCTTTCGCATTGCCGAGCCATTCGCTGGCGGTGGGATTCTCTACTCCCACCATTTGTCTTTTTTTTAATATAAATTTACAGTACCCAATTTTTATTTTTCCAATTAAGGGGCAATTTAGCGTGGCCAATCCACCTAGCCTGCACATTTTTGGGTTGTGGGGGTGAAACGCACGCAAACACGGGGAGAATGTGCAAACTTCACACGGACAGTGACCCAGGGCCGGGATTCGAACCCGGGTCCTCAGCGCCGTAGGCTACAGTGCTAACCATTGCGCCACATGCTGCCCTTCCCACCACTGGTCAATGGGATTTCCCATTGAAGCAATCCCATGCCACCCGGAAACCCATGAGCGGGGGTGTGCTGCCAGCGGAAACAGAGAACCCCAATGGTCGGAGAATTCCGGCTCAGAACTTCGGTTAGGTTATCTGGAATTCTTAAGCTGCTGTAGAACTGTAGAACATTACAGCGCAGTACAGGCCCTTCGGCCCTCGATGTTGCGCTGACCTGCGAATCCAATCTAAAGCCCATCTACACTATTCCATTATCATCCATATGTTTATCCAATGACCATTTAAATGCCCTTAATGTTGGCGAGTCCACGACTGTTGCAGGCAGGGCATTCCACGCCCCTACTACTCTCTGAGTTAAGAACCTAGCTCTGACATCTGTCCTATATCTATCTCCCCTCAATTTAAAGCTCTGTCCCCTCGTGCTAGCCATCACAATTCGAGGAAAAAGGCTCTCACTGTCCACCCTATCTAATCCTCTGATCATCTTGTATGCCTCTATTAAGTCACCTCTTAACCTTCTTCTCTCTAACGAAAACAGCCTCAAGTCCCTCAGCCTTTCCACATAAGATCTTCCCTCCATACCAGGCAACATTCTGGTAAATCTCCTCTGCACCCTTTCCAATGCTTCCACATCCTTCCTATAATGCGTTGACCAGAATTGCACGCAATACTGCAAATGCGGCCGCACCAGAGTTTTGTACAGCTGCAACATGACCTCATGGCTCCGAAACTCAATCCCACTACCAATAAAAGCTAACACACCATACGCCTTCTTAACAACCCTCTCAACCTTGGTGGCAACTTTCAGGGATCTATGTACATGGACAACAAGATCTCTCTGCTCATCCACACTACCAAGAATCTTACCATTAGCCCAGTACTCTGTATTCCTGTACTCCTTCCAAAAGATCCCAGGAAATGGGTAAGACTACGATTACTACTAGGAGTAGAAGCCTACCTGCACGTGAAATTTTGATGGCCTCCAATAAATTTGATGAAAAAGGGATCAAAGATGCCAAACATCAAGAAGTGCATAGTAGGAGTGAATTTGACAAAGAGCTCTATCCCAAAGATGGATTTGCACGGAAAAGGTTCTTCCGGATGTAACTTAAAAGGCAGAGGCAAGGCTTGGGGCAAAATGCTTGGAAGAAAACTTAGAATATCAGGATTTCAGAGTAGATTTCCCTACAGCGGAAAAGGTTATTTTAAAGATCTTCTTGGCTCTATTCACCACAAAGGCATGGGAATGCAAATCTATAGATATAAAAGCTGCCTTTTTGCAGGAGCATCAGCTTCAGAGAGACATTTTTCTCCGTCCTCCTAAAGAGAGGCAGCTAACACAGAAGGGGTACTCTGGAAGGTGAACAAATGATGCGTCTAGAGTCTGGTATTTTTCGGTAAGGTCATAGAACATAGAACATAGAAAAATACAGCACAGAACAGGCCCTTCAGCCCACGATGTTGTGCCGAACCTTTGTCCTAGATTAATCAGAGATTATCATTGAATTTACAGTGCAGAAGGAGGCCATTCGGCCCATTGAGTCTGCACCGGCTCTTGGAAAGAGCACCCTACCCAAAGTCAACACATCCACCCAACACTAAGGGCAATTTTGGACACTAAGGGCAATTTATCATGGCCAACCCACCTAACCTGCACATCTTTGGACTGTGGGAGGAAACCGGAGCACCCTGAGGAAACCCACGCAGACACGGGGAGGATGTGCAGACTCCGCACAGACAGTGACCCAGTTTTGTTAAAGTTAGGCTGTTGTCAGTTGAAAGCGGATCTGGCAATGTTTTCCTGGCACTATAAAGGAAATCTTTCTGGCATCTTTATGATGCATGTCGATGATTTTTTGAGGGGTGGGACCAACGATTTTGAAGCTATTGTAATCTGTGGGTTGAGGAAAGAATTCAGGTTTGGAAGTCAGGCTTCCGGTGCATTAAATAAATTGGACAGACTAAGTTAGGTGCAACTTTACGTCAGCAATCTTATTTGGAGAGCATCAGTCCAATAGCCATTAGTCGTGGTCAGGTTTCACAGAAAGACGCAGTGGTTTCAAAGATGGAAAAAGAGCAACTCTGTAGTTTAATTGGGCAACTGAATTGGTTAGGTCGACAGACTAGACCGGATAGTAGTTTTGATGTCTTAGAGTTGAGTACAAAAGTGAATGATCCTAAAGTAAAAGACCTAATGAGAGCAAATAAACCATTGATCGAACTAAAAATACAGGAGTGTGTTTTGAGGTTCCCGGTTTTAGGTAATCTTAGACATTTGAAACTCACAGTTTATAGTGATGTATACTGTGCAAATTTATGTGATCGGGTTTCAAGCACAGGAGGTTTTATAATTTTCTTTTTGTGGAACAATGGTAAATGTTGCCCTCTTGTGTGGGAAACAAAGAAAATAAGGAGTGGTCAAAAGCACTTTGCCCACTGAGACGTTAAGCCTTGTAGAGGCGGTGGATATGGCCTTTTATATATCCCAGATATTGATAGAAATTTGGGGATTTGGGGAAGGTACCCATTGAGTGTCACATTGACAATAAATCCCTGTGGGAAAATGTGCACTCTACTTAAAGTGCAAATGAGAAAAGGTTAAGGATAGACATTGCAAGCTTGAAGCAGATGTTGGACAGATGGGAGATAGCAAAAATTAAATGGGTCAACGGTAGCTATCAATTGTCTGATTGTTTTACGAAAAGAGGGGGTAGTTCATAGAAACTTTTGGATATTATTAATGAAGGGCGCCTGTTCCTGTGACTTTTTCAAAAAGAAAGGGTGGACTTGCATGTGTTTTTGAGTTTCTTGTCATTTAGTTTTTTCTGGGGAAACCTATATATTTACCAAATTATTTTTTTTCTCCAAGGTAGGGGAGACTGTTAAGGAATGTGTTAAGAGACATTCCAATTATATGTCTCATTGATGTTAAGTATTCAATAATTGACACTGATATGTGAAAGGGGTTGCAGGTGGCTCTTGTGGCATGTGATGTGGTGTAAGAGTTTTGTATAGAGTGTGTTCAAGGAAAATAAAGGCGTTTGTGAACTCCGAACTCTTGACTCTTCACTCAACAGCAGCCAGAAGCTAACAAGTATGGTGCTGTTAAAAAATCTGCAGGATAACCAGAGCGGGCTGCAAAACAAAGACTGCGATTTACAAGCTTACTGATAAGAAAGCATGCAAGGAACTATCATCTGAAGCAAAGATTGTTTTCTCTTTCACATATGTTTTTTCCCCTTTTCCACCCCTCTGTCTGGTGTGTGTATGGGTAGAGGGTGAAGAGGCAAATTAAAGTAGGAGTTAGGCAGTAATTAATATTTAACTAACTGTATCAGCCGTGTATTTCATTATAGTTTTCATTATAAATAAACAGTAATTGTGTTTAAACTTACAAACCTGGTGACAGTGATCATTGGGCAGCCTAGGGCCAAAAACCTTGGGTATTTTTATAATAATTCATGGTTAATTTATTTGTGTTGTGACTCCGAGATGAGTGGGGCTAGAACTGACCGTGCACTTGCCCAGGTTTTTATAACAAGGGTAGCTTCCAGATTCGTCAAGTGCTCACTTGAACCGATGATGAGTATATAATCTCAAAAACTTTGCACTCCATTCAGCCCACTTAGAATTTGATCCATGGATCTTTGAAAAAAAGCAGGAGCAGATGTTATTCCAAAAGGAAGTATTCTGTCATGAAACAGATGTTTGTGCGTCACAATGACTCGGCAGCCAAATTCATCTGTAGATATCCCTGGAAAGATTAATTTTACTGAATTTCTGCCCTCCAGAAAGTCCAGTCAGCAAGCCATCAATCAGCGGCATTGGATAGTGATCTGTGTGTAAAACTGGGTTAATAGTTGTTTTAATGTCTCCACAACTGACCCATCCTGTTTTAACATAAGGAATGATTAGTGTTCCCCAATTATTTGTAGTCACAGGTTCAATGACTCCTGTCCATACTAATCTTTCTAGTTCTTCTTCAAATTTAAGCTTGATGGTGTATGGTACGATTCTGGCTTTGAAAATTATAGATGTGCTGTTTGGCTTGGTTTTTAGGTGTAGCTCAACTCGTCATAGCGCCTGGTGAATCTTCAAACACCTTCTCAAACTTCTTCACAAGTTTTTTCAACTGTCTTCCAGTTAAGCCTAATCTAAGCAAACCATGCTCTGTCAAATAGAGCTGGAAAATTTCCACAGACAAGGTGAAGAGGTAACTTCACAGTCTGTCCGTTTGCTTCTACTTACATCATAATGCATCATTTTATTCACTAAAGGACTTGTCTCTGGTTTTGCTGGTGAACTACAATCTGAAGCAGCATAAATGTTTTACACTCAAGCACTGTTGTGACGTTTCAGTCCTCCTCTGTCTGATTATCTATTAAAAACAATTAGAATCATTCTTCCTATGAATTTCATGTATCATAATCCTCATCAAATCTGTCCATGGCACCCATTTATGGATCCCAGCGCCTGAGGTCTACACTTTATCACTTCCAAATGTGTTGGAAATTATGGCACAAACAATCCCTTCAACAAGCAACTGGGAAATCTTTCCCTTTTATACATGCGCGTTTTGACTTTTCTCCCGAGTGGTGCTTTGTGTGGAGTCGGCAGTCCATGTAGCTTCACCAGGTCCCTGCAGTCCAGATCTCACTCACTTCAATGCAAGGAAGTCTTCCCCGACTATCCTTACTCATAGTTACTGTAAAACTTTTGTTAAAACTTCACCACAGTGGCAGTGCTTCGCCTGTCCAGTCCTGTGAATCTTCCATTGCTCCCAATGTCATCCCACAATTAGTCAATTAATGTCTTTCCAGCAATTTTTCTGCACCCATCCTCATTGTCAGTTTTCTCTCCTGTTATATTTCTTTGTTGCTGCAATGAGAAAAGGTTTGGAAGTTCCCACACTTTGGATTCTTGTAAAACACGATGAGAGACTTATTGAGGGTTTTGCTCATTCACTCGATGGCGATCTGCTCAAAGCCCGCACAAACACTCTGCTGACATCACAACACAACACGTGACTCAGAACCTGAAGAATGTATTTCCAGATACATAACACTGTCCAAATGCAAGGCTTTGATCAAACTTTTCAAATTGTTACTGGAGCTGTTGTTAACATGTTGCCAGATGACATTGACTGGCTTCAGCCTCGACTATTGATCCATCTGACGTCAAATTGCTAAGTCCAAGTGGCACCTTCCAAATAAAGACAGGATTATTGCTCCTCTTAGCTACAAGTGGCATCAAATTGTTGATTCTCTCTATGCTGTACAATTAACGTATATCCTTATTGAGTGAGAATGTTGACATACTTCTCGGAATCCTAGCCAAAGAAAATGATGCTCAACATTTGACCGACTCACCATCTTTCATGCAACAATCTTTAACCTTGTATTTAGAACCAATGGAAGTGCAGACGTCAGCAGCTGATGAAATTTATTCAATCAGCAACACGTCCCGTTCTTTCATAGGCACTCCATCCACCAACCCCAGGGTGGACATGGAAGTTATGAATCTCTAATTTGCTCATGAAAAAGCCAGAGATGGTGGATACAGAATGCACTACAGCAGATGGTGACCACCCCAGGAAGACCTGCTGGACCTGAATTGGCTCTTCCTAGAGAGTGAAGAGGAAGAATCCCATGCAACACTGTGTAACCTCTTAAAGGTTGATGTCATAGGTGATGATATGTCTTTCCAGTTGATAGATGCACCCATATGAAATCTCTGCTGTCTTGTTAAAGGAATCAGTTGTGTTTCTAGTGACTGAGCAGCATTAAGATCTGAACCTACCAATGCATTGCCTATTTGATCTCTTGGCATCCATGAAGAGTCTTCCACAGAGAATGCCTTGCCTAAGTTCAAGTTAGAGTCTATAGAGGATCACTCTTCAAAACAACTGATACCTTCCAAGGATGAAGGCTGATTGCTACCCATATTTCAGTCCAAACAGAAATAATAATAACCTATTATTATCACAAGTAGGCTTACATTAACACTGCAATGAAGTTACTGTGAAAAGCCCCTATTCGCCACAATCCGGCGCCTGTTTGAGTACACGGAGGAAGAATTCAGAATGTCCAAATTACCTAACAAGCACATCTTTCTGGGAGGAAACCGGAGCACTCGGAGGAAACCCTTGCAGACATGTGGAGAACGTGCAGACTTCGCACAGACAGTAACCCAAGCCAGGAACCGAACCCAGGTCCCTGGCGCTGTGAAGCAACAGTGCTAACCACTGTGCTACTGTGCCACCCATAAAAGCCTTCTCCCCTCCAGATCTGAAGGTCAGCACAGAAGCTGCGGCACTTCTGAAACTTCAGAATCCTGTGCTTAAATCTTGTATCAGGATTTCCGACAGGAAATTCCTCTCATTTCAGAAGACAAGGCTGTCTTGTCTCCATATCCTGAGCAATCCTCCCCATGGCCCACAGTGGAGCAACCCCGTACAGAAAGAAGCTTGGCTGCCTTATTGCTGCCTCCAGAAAGTAAACTGTCCTCTCGAATTATCATTTTGAAATAATCTCTTCTTCTTTTCATGTTAGTCTTACAGGAATTTGGCTGTGGTTTCCTTTGTCATCTGGCTTCAATGAAATCTAGGATAATCAATACCTGTATCAGTCTCTGATGCAGCAGTGAATGATATAGCTGTGACACTTTTCCTTGGAGTTGAAGACCATTCCTCTTCTGAACTTTCCTTGTTTGCTTAGAGGGAATAAGTTCCTCAGAGTGACCTGACTTCTTCTCTTCTTGCATTGGAAAGCCCAAAAGTTCATGCTTTTTGGTCTTCACTCTTGGATCAGTTGTTTATTGAAAAGTCTTTGTTGTCCTTGCAGTTCAGTCATCCTAAATCCCATGCTGTGCTTCCCAGCTATGTTGCGATTGCTGCCTTATTCTGCAGACGATATCCTGTCAGGCGCAGAAGAAAGCCTTCATGATGCCAAGGGCAGCGAAAACAGTGAGTGAATGAACACTTCAGGACTGTGACTTGGAGAGGGGAAGAGTAGGAGTTGGAGTTGGGGAGAATCAGTGGTCGTAAAAAGGGAGTTACAGAATGTGGTGTAAATAGTTAAAAATTGTTTCATGTTGTTGTCAAAAAGTAGGTTGTATATAGGAAGGAGGCGTAGTGTAAAGGGTTAACAGGTGAGAAATACTAATGTATGATGTAGATGGTGTACCACTGACATCAATCAGACACGTGTTAGATTCCGAAGGAGAGGTTAGAGTCATATCAGGAGCAACGTCCCTACCCTGTGACCTGTTTAGATGTATTACTAATAAACAAATGTTAAGCAGATACCAGATTATGTCCACAGTCTGTCTAAGAACCAAGTACTCCGCCTAGAGTCTAAGATGGATTCAGTTGGGGGGGGGGGGGTGGGGGGGGGGAGGCGGTGACTGCATGGAAGGGCCATCCTCGGGATTCTTGCATTGTGTTAAACCCCTCACTCCCACTTACTCCCCATGACCCAACCATGCCAAACAATGCCTTCTCATTCTCTTTACCCACCCCCATTCCCTGCATGGTCGCTCATACACCAAATGTCAACCTATGCCCTGCACCCACCCTCAAGCCCCTGATTAACTTCATGCTAAGCTATGACCTGTCCACCTGGCCCTTTATAGCCTCCATGCTCACTCAGTGAAAGCTCATGCCACCCTCTTGGCCCTTACACCTACCAGGTCAACTCACTCAGTATCCACAATGGGCAGAGCTCAGGATCAATGCAGAGATGAGATAAAATAAAGCTGCATTTTAGTCCGCTGCAGACTTCACCATATTAACAAAAAGACTTTAAGTCAGAAAACCCCATTTAGTACATTTACATTCATTCAACTATATGAAACCTTATGACAACAAACATTTAATTCAAGGGCACAATCCCTTATAACAACAGACATTGAAGTTCATAGTCCTACTTCAAAGAGTTTGTAGCTCCTTTTAGCTGTCAGTCAAGTTGTTGAATAGCAGGCAGTCAAGTGTGACAACGGATTGTTGTGAAAACAGCCAGACAGCACTAATCCGATAATGGAAACTCTCAGGCTCAACACCAGGACAAAGCAGCTACTTGACTGGTACCCCGACCAACATTCACTCTCACCACCACCAGCACTCAGTGGCAACAGTGTGTGCTATATACCGGATGTACTGCAGGAACTCACAAGGTTTCTTCAACAGCACCTTCCATACCCACAACCTCTACACGGTTGCGAAGGACAAGAGCAGCAGCTGCATAGGGAACACCACCACCTGGAAGTTTCCAACAAACCACACACCATCCTGACTTGGAAATATGTCGCTATTCCTTCACAGTTTCTGAGTCAAATTCTTATCAGCACTGTGGGTGTACCTACAACACATGGACAGCAGCTCACCACCACATTCTCAAGGGAAATTAGGGTTGGACAACAAATATTGCCCAGCCAGCGATGCCCCCAACCCTCCCTCTTCTGTGGACGTAGCTGAATGGCCAGCTGCCTCCGCAAACCACACATGCGCAAAACATGAACCCCCCAATCCACATAAATGGGGAGTGCCATGGTTGGGTGGCAGGGCTTACAATTTTTGGGCACTTCAACCATTTTTACCATGACAGAGAGGTTCCCTGTCCTTGAAAATATCTGGGCCATAGACTGAGAGAAATAGAGAGACTAAGAGAGATATGGGCAACACATAAAGTGGACGGGGGGATGGGCCGACAGGGAGGGGTGGTGCAGACCCGAATTACAGTGGGCATGGAGCCAACTTGTTTTACACCAGCCCACCCTACAGCTCTAGTGCACTGTGGGTGGTTCTGCCCCTCACTGGGATGAAAACCCCACCCTCAAAAGCTGCTGCCGGCCAATCTCTCGCAGTCCTGGCAGCACCAAGTGTGCATTAGTGGGCGCTGCCAGGCCTGCAAGCAGGCACAAGAAGAAGGCCCATGGATCCTGGAACAAGGGTTGCACGGTGGCACAATGATTACCATTGCTGTCTCACAGCTCCAGGGTCCCGTGTTCAATTCCGGTCTCGGGTGACTGTGTGGAGTTTGCACATTCTCCCCATGTCCGCGTGGGTTTATTCTGGGTGCTCCGGTTTACTCCCACAGTCCAAAGATGTGCAGGTTAGGTGGATTGACCATGCTAAATTGCTCCTTAGTGTCCAAAACATTAGGTGGGGTTACTGGGTTGCGGGGATAGGGTGGAGGTATGGGCTTGTGTAGGGTGCTCTTTCCAGGGGCTGGTGCAGACTTGATGGGCCGAACGACCTCCTTCTGCTCTATGATTCTATGAAGGTAAGTCCGGGGTCTTGGATAGGGAGGGTTTGAGCAGTTTAAGGATGTGGGTGGGGGTGTTGTGTTTTACAGAGTAGGCAGTTCAGAAAAAAAAGTGGTTCTATCTGAGGGGAGGGCTTTCCCCCAGTGGGCATTCCCTAAAGATAGTACCCCCTTTCTTCCCACCATTTTTGAAGAATGACCTGCCCCAGTCCTGTGTGCCTGCCAGACATGTCATAGTATGGGCAGCACATATGGGGGCGAATTGACATGTTAACAAGTTCAGCTGGCCCGTGATTATTTATTTAAATATGATGGATGGGCTGATGATTTCTGCACCCGCCCCCCTCTCGTACTATGGGGTTTGATTTCAGGGGTTGGGCAGGAAGATGGTGGGATGGGCGCCTGCCTTCCCCCCCTCCCCCTCCACCACACTGAATCAAGCCCGTAGAGGGCAGGTAAAATTCAGCCCAGAGAGACAGTAAAAGGCACACGATTGTGTGGAAGGAAGTAGACCCTGAAAGACACAGAAACAAAGAGAGGCAGCCACATGACAGAGAGGGAAAGTGAGACATAGCTGGAGAGGAATAGATTAAGGCAGAGAAACAATGCGCAAAAGAGTGTGCTAGAGAGAGAGAGAGATGGAAATGGCAGAGAGAGAAAAAACAAACAAACATTTACAGCAAGAATATTTATATTTTATACATATATCCTCAGATTTGTACATGTGAAAATGTTTTAATTTTTAACATTCCATTTTGGAGTTAATTATTTGGCTGCTAAATTTTCCTGAGGGATTTTTTCCTCATTGAAGCTTGAAGGGGTGATTGCCTCTGATTCATTCTGGCTACACTGAGGCTGAGAAGAACTGTTGTATTAAAAGGAAAAATCCCAGTGCACGGATTCGCTCTAAAGTTGCATCCAACCGTTTAAATTTTTTAATCAAGGGTGGACACAGCTTTCTTTTACGCCTACAAAAGATGGGTTGCATTCATTGTGTGGGCAAAGAATATCTACATTTCCATCCTAATATCTTTTTCTTCATGAGTGGTTTCACATCTATTCATGTCGTGGAATGAAAGATCCTGCGTGGAGCAATCCTCAAAAAAAAAAATAGAAATCACTGACTGAGGCAAGCTTAATCATACAAGGTCTCTTTCAGCCAGGATGATGAAACTAGCTACTCCTGGCACCATCTTCAAACTCATATTTGGTTGCCCGCATTGTGAGAATTCACAGGGACAACTGCTCTGCTTAATAACTATCTTGAACCACACTTGAGAGATTCATTTTTCATCTCGACAAGTGAACTTGAGCATCAGATAAAGATTGAATCAGACATCAGTGCAGAAATTTGCCTATTCAATTGTGCATATGTTTAAACTGCACCACATGTCCCTCACTTCTCTAAACCCATGGGTTTCCAGCCATTCATTTTCACACAGCAGGGAATGTCTCTCTAAGCTCAAAGAGGAAGAAATAAACTTCAAAGCTCTCACACTAAACAGCCAGCAACTTGGGCTTGAATGACGCCTAACACCACCCGTTTCAAAACGTCGTCCAGACAATAATGTACATCAGGGCAGGAATTCTCCAGCCATTGAGATTCAATTTTCTCGCCAGCAGCACATCCTACCCGCGGGTTTCCCATGGTGTGGCGTGGCTTCAATGGGAAATCGCATTGACAAGCAGCGGGAGTATAGAATCCCACCATCAGAGAAGGGCATGCTGCCGCGAAACACGCAGCTGGGAGACTGGACAATCCAGATGCAGATGTCTAAATTGGTTTGTCGACAACAGCAGCATTACCTTGACGTTGGTTGAGTGAAATATTGTCAGGATACATGGCCAACTTCCACAACCCTACACAAGCCCATACCTCCACAAAACAGTGCTGTTGGATCTTTTCTCCCACTTGAGAGGGCTAACAGCTCTGGCAGTTTAACATCTCATTCAAAGTCTGACAGAGCAAGATTCTTTCAGCTTTGTATTGGAGTTTCCGTCTACATTTTTGTGTTCTAGCCTCTGAAGTGAGACTTGAACACGTAACATTGAAACAAGAGTAAACCATTTATTCCCTTCAACCACTTATGCAGTTCATTGAGGTCATGGATTCTCACCAGCTCCTTAAGAGTGCTGAGCGATGGGCGATAAATTCTGCCTTCAAGGAAGTCTGTCTGAATGGGCTTATCAAATAATAGAATTTTATTTTTTTTATACAGTGTAGAAGGAGGCCATTCAGCCAATCGAGTCTGCACCGGCTCTTGGAAAGAGCACCCTACCCAAGGTCAACACCTCCACCCTATCCCCATAACCCAGTAACCCCACCCAACACTAAGGGTAATTTTGGACACTAAGCGCAATTTATCATGGCCAATCCACCTCACCTGCACATCTTTGGACTGTGGACAAATGACTGACTTTGAATTAAGACTGCTACCACTCAGCCTGGATCATATATTACAGCCTCTTTCTTGCAAACTCTTTCAGTACTGATGAATCAGTACTCCTCCATGTTGAAGCACTGAGGGTGGCAAGAGCGCAGAATATGCTCTGGGTGGGTGATTTTAATGTCCAGCATCAAGAGTGGCTCGGCAGTATCACCACAGACCGAGCTGGCTGGGAACTAAAGGACATAGCTGCTAGACTGGGACTGTAGCAGGTGGTGAGGGAACCAAGAGGGAAAAACATACTTGACCTCATCCTCACCAATCTGCCAGCTGCAGATGCATTTGTCCATGACAGTATCGGTAGAAGTGACCAGCGCACAGTCCTTGTGGAGACAAAGTCCAGTCTTCACATTGAGGATACTCTCCATCGTGTTGTGTGGCACTACCACCGTGCTAAATGGGATAGACTTCGAGCAGATCAAGACTGGGCATCCATGAGGTGCTGTGGGCCATCAGCAGCAGCAGAATTGTACTCAACTCCCGGCATATTCCCCACTCAACCATTCCCACCAAGTCAGGGGATCAACCCTGGTTCAGTGAAGTGTGCAGGGGAGCATGCCAGGAATAGCATCAGGCAAACCGAAAAGTGAGGTGTCAACCTGGTGACGCTACAACAGTCTACTTGTGTGCCAAACAGCAGAACCAGCAAGTAATAGACAGCTAAGCAATTCCACAGCCAACACATTAGATCTAAGCTCTGCAGTCCTGCCACATCCAGCAGTGAATGCTGGTAGACAATTATTTTTTTATTTTAAAAAAATACATATTTTATTTAAAACAAATTTGTCACATTTCCAGAGAGAAAACAGGCGTTATGCAAAGAGCCTTAACATAGTGAAAACAAACAGTGGGAAAGAATAAACATGTTATTAAAGCACTTGCCCTGTCAGCTCTGTTTGCCATGCTCCACGTGTTCAACTAAACTATCGTGGCTCTAACCCCCCACCCCCCCCACCCCACCCTCCTCCCCTCCCTCGGGTGCTGCTGCTGTCGATTTCCTGCGCTGTTCCCTGAGAGTCTGCAAGCGACTTTCTCCCCCGGGGGATCCATAGTCCCCCGGCCCACTTAGGTCTCCTCTGCTCTCCTTCCCGGCTGCCCACCCCCACCCCCCTTAACCTCCTACCACCCCGCCCCCCCCTGGCCAGGCCAGCCCTGCGCTTGGCCCTAGCCTGCCCCTCCTCCTACTCTCCCTGGGGCCTCTTGACCTACGCTAGCTACGCTGACCCCTGCCCTTGGTGCCTGTCTGTCTCCCACCCTAGCGCTCAGGCCCTCCCCCCACACACCAAGGACCCATTAACCTGATTGTTTCTCACCGTGCTCTTTCAAGTCCCTTAGCCAGCCCCTAGCCCATCCCCCGCTTCAAGGCCCCGATCTCCTGCCAAAAGGTACCAAGCGCAAGGCCCCCTTGCAGGGCCCCTCTCTCTACCGCCCCCCCCTCGATGCTATCCCCCCAAAACACCCTACACAATGCGCCCTCCAGCGCCCGCTCTCTGTCCCGGCTGAAAACAATCTTGGCTAGAACATTACATTACAGGATAATTTAACAAACCACCGCCACACAAAAGCTCTGAGAGCCCAGAGTCCTTTAGTTCAAGTCCAGCTTCTTCTTTTAATAAAAGTCCACACCTAGTCAGAGCAAATTAGGTTAACAGACCGCCGCCACTGTACAGCACTGAGAAAACTAAGTGCCCGTTATTGCAAGTCCAGCTTCTTTTCTTTAATAAAAGTCCAAACCTGTTCTGGTGTCTCAAAGTAGTAGTGGAGTTCCTCAAACGTAACCCAAAGCTTTGCAGGATACAGCATTCCAAACCTCACCTCCTTTTTGTAGTGGGCTGCCTTTACCTTGATGAATCCTGCCCGCCTCTTGGCCAGCTCGATTCCCAAGTCATGGTAGATGCGCACCTCACAATTCTCCCATTTGCTGCTCCTCTCCGCCTTGGCCCATCGCAGCACACGTTCCCTGTCAGCAAGCCGATGAAAGCGGACCACCAAAGCCCTCAGTCAGTCGCCCGTCCTGTGATTCCTTGCGGGGGCTCTATGCGGCCCATCCACCTCCAGGGGACGGGGGAAGGCCTCCGGCCCCATCAGCGCCTCGAGCATACCTTTCACGTATGCACCCACATCCAACCCCTCGCAGCCCTTGGGGAGGCCAACGATCCTCAAATTCTGCCTCCTGGCTCTGTTCCCCAGCTCTTCAAGTTGCTCCTGCATCCTCCTCTGGAGGGCGTTCAGCTCTTCCACCTCGTGCTCCAGTTCCGCCACCATGTCCGCCTGGCTGGAGAACTTCACCTCGACCTCCCTGAGCGCCTTTTCCTGGACTGCCTGCGCCTCGACCATTCGGTCCATTACTGCCCTCATCGGGTCCAACGTGTCCCTCTTCAATTTGGCGAAGCAGTTCTTAAAAAACTCCATCTGCTGCTCCCTTGGCCAGTGAGCCTCGGCTCCCTGGTCCCTGCCGTCCGCCATGTTTCGCCGCCTGGCCTGGGGTCCCCGCTGGTCCCGCTTCGAGCCCTGCCGCTCCACTCGACCACTTCTGGTCCAGCTGCTCATACCCCAGGGGGGGAAGCCTCTTCCCTATCATCTCCTCAACCTAACCAGGTTGCCAGATCCCGCAAAAGTCCGTTTAAAAGGTCCGTTTGCCCATCGCGGGCGGGAGCGATCTGACCTGCGACCTGCTTCCTGGAGGGCGCCACCGGAAGTGGTGGTAGACAATTAAACATCATCTCACTGGAGGAGGAGGCTCCACAAATATCCCCATCCTCAATGATGGAGGAGCCCAGCACATAAGTGCAAAAGACACGTTTGAAGCATTCGCAACAATCTTCAGCCAGAAGTACTAAGTAGATGATCCATCTCGGTCTCCTCCAGAGATCTGCAGCATCACAGATGTCAGTCTTCAGCCAATGCGATTCACTGCACGTGATGTAAAGAAATTGCTGAAGGTACTTGATACTGTTAAGGCTATGGGTCCTGATAATATTACAGCAATAACACTGAAGACTTGTGCTCCAGAACCTGTCGCACCCCGAACCAAGCTGTCTCAGTACAGCCCCCCCACTAGCATCTACCCAGCAATGTGGAAAATTGCCCAGGTGTGTCCTGTGCACAAGAAACAGGACCAATCCAACCCAGCCAATTACTGCCCTATCAGTCTATTCTCCATTAGCAACAAGGTGATTGAAGGAGTCATCAACAGTGCTGTCAAGCGGCACTTACTCAGCAATAACCTGCTCACAGACACTCAGTTTGGGTTCTGCCAGGGTCACTCAGGTCCTTGTCTCATTATAGCCTTGGTTCAAAAGAATTGAATGCCAGAGGTGAGGTGAGAGTGACTGCTCTTGACATCAAGGCAGCATTTGACTGAGTGTGGCATCAAGGAGCCCTAGCTAAACTGGAGTTAATGGGAGTCAGGGGGAAAATTCTCCGCTGGTTGGAGTAATACCTGGCACAAAGGAAGATGGTTGTGGTTGTTGAAGTTCAATCATCGCAGCTCCAGGACATCACTGCAAAAGTTCATCAGGGTAGTGTCCCAGGCCCAACCATCTTCAGCTGCTTCATCAATAACTTGCCTTCCATCATCAGGTCAGAAATGGGGATGTTTGCAGATGACTGCACAATATTCAGTACCATTCGTGACTCCTCAGATAATGAAGCAGTCCATGTCCAAATGCAGCAAGACCTGGACAATATCCAGGCTTGGGCTGACAAGTGGCAAGTTACATTTGTGCCACACAGGTGCCAGGCAATGACCATCTCCTACAAGAGAAGATCTAACCATCGCCCCATGACCCTTCACAACCCTTTGGGTGAAGACGTTCCTCCTAAACTCAGTCCTAAATCTACTTCCCCTTATTTTGAGGCTATGCCCCCTAGTTCTGCTTCCACCCGCCAGTGGAAACAACCTTCCTGCATCTATCCTATTTATTTCCTTCATAATTTTATACGTTTCCATAAGATCCCCCCGCATCCTTTTAAATTCCAACGAGTACAGTCCCAGTCTACTCAACCTCTCCTCGTAATCCAACCCCTTCAGCTCTGGGATTAACCTAGTGAATCTCCTCTGCACACCCTCCAGCGCCGGTATGACCTTTCTCAGGTAAGGAGACCAAAACTGAACACAATACTCCAGGTGTGACCTCACTAACACCTTATACAATTGCAGCATAACCTCCCTAGTCTTAAACTCCATCCCTCTAGCAATGAAGGACAAAATTCCATTTGCCTTCTTAATCACCTGTTGCATCTGTAAACCAACTTTTTGCGACTCATGCACTAGCACACCCAGGTCTCTCTGCACAGCGGCATGTTTTAATATTTTATCATTTAAATAATAATCCCATTTGCTATTATTCCTACCAAAATGGATAACCTCACATTTGTCAACATTGTATTCCATCTGCCAGACCCTAGCCCATTCACTTAGCCTATCCAAATCCCTCTGCAGACTTCCAGTATCCTCTGCACTTTTTGCTTTACCACTTATCTTAGTGTCGTCTGCAAACTTGGACACATTGCCCTTGGTCCCCAACTCCAAATCATCTATGTAAATTGTGAACAGTTGTGGGCCCAACACTGATCCCTGAGGGACACCACTAGCTACTGATTGCCAACCAGAGAAACACCCATTAATCCCCACTCTTTGCTTTCTATTAATTAACCAAACCTCTATCCATGCTACTTCTTTACCCTTAATGCCATGCATCTTTATCTTATGCAGCAATCTTTTGTGTGGCACCTTGTCAAAAGCTTTCTGGAAATCCAGATTCTTCCTACCAAAGTGCATAACCTCACTTTTCCACATTTCCCGGTTTCATCCCACAGTCCAAAGATGTGCGGGTTAGGTGGATTGGCCATGATAAATTGCCCTTAGTGTCCAAAATTGCCCTTAGTGTTGGGTGGGGTTACTGGGTTATGGGGATAGGGTGGAGGTGTTGACCTTGGGTAGGGTGCTCTTTCCAAGAGCCGGTGCAAACTCGATGGGCCGAATGGCCTCCTTCTGCACTGTAAATTCTATGATCTATGATCTGCCACATCTTTGCCACTCTCCTAGCCTGTCCACGCATTCTGCAATCTCTCTGCTTCTTTAACACTACCTGTTCCTCTACATATCTTTGTATCATCTGCAAACTTAGCGGCAATGCCCTCAGTTCCTTCTTCCAAATTGTTAATGTATATTTTGAATAGCTGTTGTCCCCACACTGACCCCTGCGGAACACCATGAGTCACCGGCTGCCATCCTGAAAAAGATCCATTTATCCTCACTCTCTGGCTTCTGCCAGTCAGCCAATCCTCTATCCATGCCAGTACCTTGCCCCTTACACCATGGGCTCTTATCTTATTTCGCAGAATCTTGAACGGCACCTTGTCAAAGGCCTTCTGGAAATTCAAATAGATCACTGGCTCTCCTTTGTCTAACTTCCTTGTTACCTTCTAAAAGAATTCGAACAGATTTGTCAGACCTCCCCTTGACGAAGCCATGCTGACTCAGCCCTATTTTATCATGCACTTTTAAGTACTCATCCTTAATAATGGACTCTAAAATCTTAGAAACTACCACTGTATCTCGGTACACATGACAATAAACAAATCCAATCCAAGTCAGACTAACCTGCCTATAAATTCCCGTCTTCTGCCCCCCCCTATCAGAAACAGCGGTGTTACATTTGCCATTTTCCAGTCCATGGAAGCCTCCCTGACTCCAGTGATAGCTGAACGATCACCACCAGTGTCCCCACAATCTCCTCAGCTATCTCCTTCAGACCCTTGAGGTGCAGCCCACCCAGTCTGGGTGCTTTATCCAACTTCAGACCTTTCAGTTCCCCAGCACCTTTTCTTTAGTGACGGCCACTTCCCTCACTTCTGTCCCCTGACTGTCTTACCATTCTGGTATGTCACTGGTGTCTTTCACTGATGCAAAGTTCCTTTGCCATTTCTTTGTTCCCTATTACTATGTCTCCAGAATCATTTTCCAGTACTCTAATGCCCATTCTTGCCTCTCTCTCACCTTTTATGTATCTAAAAAAACTCTTGCAATTTTTAAAATATTATTAGCTAGCTTGCATTCATATTTCATCTAAGAATTATAATGATTCTACAGAGAAACCCTACAGTGCAGAAGAAGGCCATTCGGCCCATCGAGTCTGCACCGACCCTCTGAAAGAGCACCTATCCCTGTAACCCCACGTAGCCTGCACAAAGTGGAAATTTGTATCATGACCAATCCACTTAACCTGCATGTCTTTGGACTGTGGGAGGAAACCAGAGCACCCGGAGGAAACATACGCAGACACGGGGAGAACATGCAAACTTCTCACAGTCACCCAAGGCTGGAATTGAACCTGGGTTCCTGGCACTGTGAGGCAGCAGTACTAACCACTGTGCCACCGTCCCACTATGCCTTCCCCCCTCCCCCCGTCCCCCCATTACTCTTTTAGTTGTTCTCTGCTTGCTTTTGAAGGCTTCCCAATCCTCTAGCTTCCCACTAATCCTCACCATATTGTTGTGATGATATGTGAACTATCATCTATGTATATAATCCCTATGTTTATTGGGATTGTTTAAGGGGCACTTGCTGTGAGTGCTGAATTGTTTTGTCCCACTGAGACGAGGAAGGAATGGTAAAGTGAAGGAGCCTTGGATGACAAGAGAAGTGGAGCTTCTAGTCAAGAGGAAGAAGGAAGCTTAAGTAAGGTTGAGGAAGCAAGGATCTGACTCAGCTCTCGAGGGTTACAAGGTAGCCAGAAAGGAACTCAAAAATGGACTGAGGAGAGCTAGAAGGGGGCGTGAAAAAGCCCTGGCGGGAAGGATTAGGGAAAACCCAAAGGCGTTCTACACTTATGTGAGAAATAAGAGGATGATCAGAGTGAGAGTAGGGCCGATCAGGGATAGTGGAGGGGACTTGGGCCTAGAGCCTGAGGAGATGGGGGAGGCCCTAAATGAATACTGTGCTTCAATATTCACTAGCGAGAGGGTCCTTGTTGCTCATGAGAACAGTGTGAACCAGGCTGATAAACCCTAACAGGTTGATATTAAGAAGGAGGATGTGCTGGAAATTTTGAAAAGCATCAGGATAGATAAGTCCCCTGGGCCTGACGAGATATACCCAAGGTTACTAGGGGAAGTGAGGGAGGAGATTGCTGCGCCGTTGGCGATGATCTTTGCATCCTCACTCTCCACTGGAGTAGTACCGGATGATTGGAGGGAGGCGAATGTTGTTCCCCTGTTCAAGAAAGGGAATAAATAAATAAATAAATCGCTTATTGTCACAAGTAGGCTTCAATGAAGTTACTGTGAAAAGCCCCTAGTCGCCACATTCCGATGCCTGTTCGGGGAGGCTGTTACGGGAATTGAACCGTGCTGCTGGCCTGCCTTGATCTGCTTTCAAAGCCAGCGATTTAGCCCTGTGCTAAACAGCCCCTAGCGAAATCCCTGGGAATTACAGACCTTACGTCTAACAGTCTTACGTCTGTGGTGAGCAAAATATTGGAAAGGATTCTGAGAGATAGGATTTATGATTATTTAGAAAAACATAGTTTGATTAAAGATAGTCAGCATGGCTTTGTGAGGGCAGGTCATGCCTCACAAGGCTCATTGAATTCTTTGAGGATGTGACGAGACACATTGATGAAGGTCAGGCAGTGGATGTGGTGTATATGGATTTCAGTAAGGCATTTGATAAGATTCCCCATGGTAGGCTCATTCAGAAAGTTAGGGGGCATGGGATACAGAGAAATTTGGCTGTCTGGATACAGAATTTGTTGGCCGAAAGGTCTGGGACCTCTGCTCTTTGCGGTTTTTATAAATGACTTGGAAGAGGAAGTGGAAGGGTGGGTTAGGAAGTTTGCCGTTGACACGAAGGTTGGGGGAGTTGTAGGTAGTGTTGAGGGTTGTTGCAGGTTACAGCAGGATTGACAGGATGCAGAGCTGGGCTGAGAAGTGGCAGATGGGGTTCAGCCTTGATAAATGTGAAGCGATTCATTTTGGAGGGTCGAATTTGAATGCTGAATACACAGTTAAAGGCAGGATTCTTGGAAGTGTGGAGGAACAGAGGGATCTTGGAGTCCACGTACATAGATCCCTCAAAGTTGCCACCCAGGTTGATAGGGTTGCTAAGAAGGCGTATGGTGTGTTGGCTTTCATTAACAGGGGGATTGAGTTTAAGAGCCGTGAGGTTTTGCTGCAGCTTTATAAAACTTTATAGACCATACTTGGAATATTGTGTCCAGTTCTGGTCGCCTCATTATAGGAAGGATGTGGATGCTTTGGAGAGGGTACAGAGGAGATTTACCAGGATGCTGCCTGGACTGGAGGGCATGTCTTATGAAGAAAGGTTGAAGGTGCTAGGGCTTTTCTCGCTGGAGCGAAGAAGGCAGAGAGGTGAACTGATAGAGGTGTACAAGGTGATGAGAGGCATGGATAGAGTGGATAGTGTTATGGGCCAGGATTTAGAGAACCCCAAAGTATATCATGGAGTTCACCTGACCCACAACTTTTAATAGACTGTGGTATCGGGAGCACACGGCCCACTCTACAGGTATGGTACAGCAGAAATGGAAAAGTATTTTTTTTAAACAAAACAATATTTATTCTATGAACTCAAGTTAACCTTTTTAAAACAAACAGTGAATATCTTAGCAACCATTAATTCAAAGATAACCCCCAAAGAATACAACACTAAGTAATCCTTTAAGCTGTCATTTTAACATCCAAAAGACTTGACAACCTTTAAACAGAAGCACATCAGGGTTTACATTCAATACTGAAAACATTTAAATTTCTGAATTCACCAAATGATTAAGAGATAGTCCTTGAGAGGCAGAGAGATCAACAATACAGCTGCTTTGGTTGACTTCAGTTGCAACACACTGAAAAGCGAAACCAAAAAGACAGACACACCCAAGCTTTTCTCAAAGTGAAACTAAAAAGCAGAACCAGAGCTCAGCTCCACCCACTCTCTGACATCACTGCAGTAACATGAGCAGCCAAACATTTCTTAAAGCGACATTCCCATGACAATAGCCAGAGACTTTTCCCCAGGGTGGAAATGGCTGTCACGAGGGGACATAGTTTTAAGGTGATTGGAGGAAGGTATAGGGGAGATGTCAGAGGTAGGTTCTTTAAACAGAGAGTCATGGGTGTGTGGAATGCACTGCCAGCAGAGGTGGTGGACTCAGAGTCATTTGGGACATTTAAGCGACTCTTAGACAGACACATGGACAGCAGTAAATTGAAGGGTTAGGTTGATCTTAGATTAGGATAAATGGTCGGCACAACATCGTGGGCTGAAGGGCCTGTACTGTGCTGTACTGTTCTATGTTCTATGTTCTATCATATAATAACCAAACTGTATATAAACATCAGTATGTGCATGTATAGATTATTATTCTACCATCCGGCCACAGGTGGCATGGCGACAGGAGTAGGTTACTGGCAGACACGCCACATGGGATGCATTCTAGCATCTGACCACAGGTGGCGTGGCGACAGGTGTAGGTCACTGGAAGCCATCCACATGGGAGACAGGATGTATTATCCTGGACAACAGATAGACACAGAGATCTGGACAGCAAGGACTGAGTACAGTCGCATATCAAGCAGTTCCTGAATCAACAGTAATTAATAATAGTTGTTTGTATTTTGCCAACTGTAATCTTAGTAGACATCATAGAAATCCTTCAGTGTTTTAGTTAATTGATAAACAGTTTTGTTTATTTGCAAAGCTGTATGTTCTCTGAGCCCTTCAACTACAAAGACCTCGCCATCCGTGCATACAGAGAACATTACAATTGTATACCAAAGAGAAAATGCTGGAAAATCTCAGCAGGTCTGGCAGCATCTGTTGGGAGAAAAAAGAGCTAACGTTTCGAGTCCAGGTGATCCTTTGTCAAAGCTGACAAAGGTCATCTGGACTTGAAACGTTAGCTATTTTCTCTCCCTACAGATGCTGCCAGACCTGCTGAGATTTTCCAGCATTTTCTCTTTGGTTTCAGATTCCAGCATCCGCAGTAATTTGCTTTTATTACAATTGTATACTTTTCCTTTGCTTTTATGCTGTCCTTGACTTCCCTCCTCAGCCATGGATGCCTTGTCCTCCCCTTTGCATGTTTCCTTCTCCTTAGATGAATTTCTGTTGTGCCTCCCGAATAACCCATAAAACTCCTGCCATTGCTGTTCCACTGCCTTCCCTCTAGGCTCCACTTCTAATCAACTTTGGCCAGCTCCTCCCTCATGTCTTTGTAGTTCCCTTTACTCAACTGTAAAACTGTTACATCTGATTGCAGCTTCTCCCTCTCAAACTGCAGGGTAGATTCTATGATATTGTGGTCACTGCCTCCTAAAGGTTCCTTCACCTTAAGTTCCCTAATCAGGTCAGCCTCATTACACATCACCAAATCCAGAATTACCTTCCCTTAGTGGGCTCTACCATAATCTGCTCCAAAAAAACATCTAATAGTCATTCCATAAGTTCCTTTTCTTGGGATCCACTACCAACCTGATTTTCCCAGTCCACCTGCATATTGAAATCCTCCATGATCATTGTCTGTCTCATGTGCCTTTTCTATCTCCTGATTTATTTTCTGCCCCACAACCAGACTACTGCTAGGGGGCCTGTACATCTTTTTACCTTTGCAATTCCTCAACTCTACCCGTACAGATTCTATGATTTCTGATTCTATATCCCTACTTGCTATCGCCTTATCTGCCTGTCCTATCGATAGGACATATATCCTTGTATATTTAGACGCCAGCCTTGATCCGCTTGCAGCCATGTCTCTGAGATGCACACAACTATGTACCGGCCAATTTCAGTGTGCACAACAAGCTCATTTACCTTGTTTTGTATACTGCGCACATTTAGGTACAACACCCTCAGGAATGTTTTGACCCCCCCCGCCCTTCTCATTGTTGTCTTCTTTTTTGCTGTGCTTGAAGTTAAATTCCTGCCACTTTCGATACTCTTTGTTCTATTATTTTTTCTGGAATCTTTACCTGCCTCCACCCCCCCATCCCCTCCCATTTAGTTTAAAGCTTCTCTCCAACCACGGACCAGTATCAGGAAGAACTGAAGCTGCAGCACCTGTGTCTAACTTAAACTGCATCTTGCGTCCCACTTATTTGACATACTCTGCTGAGGCATCTGCTGTTGAGACAGGGCCTGCCTTTTTCAATCACAGTTCAATTTTCCTTCCTAATCTTAGCTGGTCTGTTCAGTTGCTAAGGTGAGATCATTTCTTGATTGTGAGTGGTCAGACAAGGTATCATTCAGCACCCCCATAACATTTGTGTCTCTGATCAGCTCATCTTTTAGAGTTTCATAAGTAAAGTTATTTGCAAGTCTAGTCAAGTAATGTATAAATGCATCGACACTGGGTACATTTTTAAAATTGAGCCCACTCAACAATAGTAGTCAGGGGCGAGATTCTCCGACCCCCCGCCGAGTTGGTGGTGGAGGCAGAGACCCAGATGGCAAGTACTCTCATTACCTTATTGTTCATAGATTATCATAGAATTTACGGTGCAGAAGGAGGCCATTCGGCCCATCGAGTCTGCACCGGCTCTTGGAAAGAGCACCCTACCCAAGGTCAACACCTCCACCCCATCCCCATAACCCAGTAACCCCACCCAACACTATGGGCAATTTTGGACACTAAGGGCAATTTATCATGGCCAATCCACCTAACCTGCACATCTTTGGACTGTTGGAGGAAACCGGAGCACCCGGAGGAAACCCACCCACACACAGGGAGAATGTGCAGACTCCGCACAGACAGTGACCCAAGCCGGAATCGAACCTGGGACCCTGGAGCTGTGAAGCAATTGCGCTATCCACAATGCTACCGTGCTGCCCCTGTGTTCATGGCTTTTCCTTCATCAATACCAAAAATGTGCAGGTTAGGTGGATTGGCCACGCTAAATTGCCCTTAGTGTCTGGTTGGGTTAGGTTACTGGGATAGGGAGGAGGTGTGTGCTTAGGTAGGGTGCTCTTTCCAAGGGCCGGTGCAGACTCGATGGGACAAATGGCCTCCTTCTGCGTTGTTGATTTATGAATACCCTGCTTGATGAGGATATTGTCTGCACAGCCACCTCTTGCATATATGAGTGTCCTGACTTACAAGCTTGAGGTACAAGGGGTGGCATGTGGCGCAGTGGTTAGCACTGGGACTGCGGCGCTGAAGACCAGGGTTCGAATCCCAGCCCTGGGTCACTGTCCCTGTGGAGTTTGCACATTCTCCCCATGTCTGCGTGGGTTTCACCCCAAAGATGTGCAGGTTAGGTGGATTGGCCACGCTAAATTGCCCTTAATTGGAAAAAAGTAACAATTGGGTACTCTAAATTTATTTTTTAAAAAGCTTCAGGAGCATTATTTTGAATATACAGTGTAGAAACAAGTCAGTCAGACCATCTATACATGCTGTAAATGATGCTCCATAAAAGCCTCTTCTCAGTTTACTTCATTACGCCTGTTAACATCCTGTTCCTTTCTTCCTCACATGTATTTAGCTTTCCTTTGAATTTATGATAAGCCTGACCAAATGTTTGCTGCAATGCCATTGGATTTGTTTACTCTGCATCAGCTCTTCTGCCTCCTCTGATGTCATCATTGTCTTTAGAAAGTCTGATGGAATTTCCACGCAAAACCTTGTTTGAAAGGAGGAACAGCAGTGATTAGGATTTCAGAACTGGATCGGTCTGTACCCAATTGCTTAAAAGTAGGAGGCCTAAAGAGATTGATGAAAGCTTGACGCAAAAGATTTGAAGTATTTTCTCTTGCTAGATTTGGCAGTTTGCAAATTGGGCCCATTGGACGATGTTGTAATTAGGTGAAATGTGCTCCCAGAATGAGTGATACAAAGATTAGAATTCAGAAAATGAGCCTGTCAGGAGGTAGCAGACATCTCTTTCCTTCATCTGTGTAACTTGTCAATTAAAAAGCTCTGCCACACGCAATGATTTATTTTCCATAATCCGCTTGCTAGCTCCTCTCGTTATCAGTAATTGCTCCGTCCCGAGGGAACTCTGTATTTTGTCACATACTGCTGATCTGTCATTTCACGTTGTAGCCATCTAAGATGGCCACCTGCAAAGGACCATGGGAATTATGGCCAACCCAGGACTCAGACAGATACACAGCCTACGTGTATCTAAAACACAGGTAACCAGACCTGACCGAAACCCCCGCTCTTTTGCATTTTTATGCCCCATTTTCCCAGGACATTGGAACTCCAATCAAGCAACCGGTACAGCGACAGACGGACCGGCGCCACTCCCTAGCTCAGAAAGCACAACTACCAAGGTCAATGACCGCTAAGGACCCGCCCAGCCACCAAGGCACCCGCCCCTTTATTGGCCGAAAGCGAAGATAGTGATCAGAGCCCTGTTGAACTATTGGGTCCAAGGTTAAGGACCGTCCCAAAGAGCGCGAAACCCCAGGGGGATAAAAGAGGGCACAACCATGTGTTCTGTCTCTTTTGGATCCGGCCTGTGCCTAACCCAATTGCAGCAGGAACAGCCAGTTAAGTTCAAGACCAACGATCGCTACCTGACGGATGAGCCCAGCAGAGACGGAGCCACTTTCTTCGGACCAGTCAAGTGAAATCCAGATAAAGGCCTTATCCATTTGCACAGTGCCGGTCGCCCTGAAGTTAAGTATAGGTTATTATAGCTGATAGGTGTAGTTTAACTCGTAGTAGATATTGTGTTTGCATGTTGAGATAACTCTTGTGTATGTAAATAAACCATCTTTTGAACTAACTACCCGGTTGTGTGGTCATTTGATCGATATAAGGAAAGGCTTGTAGTTCACTAAGATAAATAGAAATACCCACAGTATTGGCGACACTGTTGGGACCGAAACATAGCAACATTATTGGCTTCTCCGGTGGAAAAAACACCAACCTTATTGGCAACTCTGACGGGACTCGATTAGAAGTGACTTTGTCACTCCGAGAGAACCCACAAACTTTGAATCCAATGGCGAGAAAGAGAAAGAACCACAAGTGCAAGTCCCATACCGACCAAATAACTGAATTTCGGAAGTGTGTACTAACCCGCATGCGTACCTAACAGGAAAAGTGGTCCTTTAGAGGATGAGAAGGGAGATTTAGTAATGGGAGATGAGAAAATGGCTGAGGAACTGAACAGGTTTTTTGGGTCGGTCTTCACAGTGGAAGACACAAATAGCATGCCAGTGACTGATGGAAATGAGGCTATGACAGGTGAGGACCTTGAGAGGATTGTTATCACCAAGGAGGTAGTGATAGGCAAGCTAATGGGGCTAAAGGTAGACAAGTCTCCTGGACCTGATTGAATGCATCTCAGAGTGCTAAAAGAGATGGCTAGGGAAATTGCAAATGCACTAGTGATAATTTACCAAAATTCACTAGACTCTGGGGTGGTCCCGGCGGATTGGAAATTAGCAAACGTGACACCACTGTTTAAAAAAGGAGGTAGGCAGAAAGCGGGTAATTATAGGCCAGTGAGCTTAACTTCGGTAGTAGGGAAGATGCTGGAATCTATCATCAAGGAAGAAATAGCGAGGCATCTGGATGGAAATTGTCCCATTGGACAGACGCAGCATGGGTTCATAAAGGGCAGGTCGTGCCTAACTAATTTAGTGGAATTTTTTGAGGACATTAACAGTGCGGTAGATAACGGGGAGCCAATGGATGTGGTATATCTGGATTTCCAGAAAGCCTTTGACAAGGTGCCACACAAAAGGTTGTTGCATAAGATAAAGATGCATGGCATTAAGGGGAAAGTAGTAGCATGGATCGAGGATTGGTTAATTAATAGAAAGCAAAGAGTGGGGATTAATGGGTGTTTCTCTGGTTGGTAATCAGTAGCTAGTGGTGTCCCTCAGGGATCAGTGTTGGGCCCACAACTGTTCACAATTTACATAGATGATTTGGAGTTGGGGACCAAGGGCAATGTGTCCAAGTTTGCAGACGACACTAAGATAAGTGGTAAAGCAAAAAGTGCAGAGGATACTGGAAGTCTGCAGAGGGATTTGGATAGGCTAAGTGAATGGGCTAGGGTCTGGCAGATGGAATACAATGTTGACAAATGTGAGGTTATCCATTTTGGTAGGAATAACAGCAAAAGGGATTATTATTTAAATGATAAAATATTAAAACATGCTGCTGTGCAGAGAGACATGGGTGTGCTAGTGCATGAGTCGCAAAAAGTTGGTTTTCAGGTGCAACAGGCGATTAAGAAGGCAAATGGAATTTTGTCCTTCATTGCTAGAGGGATGGAGTTTAAGACTAGGGAGGTTCTGCTGCAATTGTATAAGGTGTTAGTGAGGCCACACCTGGAGTATTGTGTTCAGTTTTGGTCTCCTTACTTGAGAAAGGACGTACTGGCACTGGAGGGTGTGCAGAGGAGATTCACTAGGTTAATCCCAGAGCTGAAGGGGTTGGATTACGAGGAGAGGTTGAGTAGACTGGGACTGTACCCGTTGGAATTTAGAAGGATGAGGGGAGGATGTTATAGAAACATATATAATTATGAAGAGAATAGATAGGATAGATGCGGGCAGGTTGTTTCCACTGACGCGTGAAAGCAGAACTAGGGGGCATAGCCTCAAAATAAGGGGAAGTAGATTTAGGACTGAGTTTAGGAGGAACTTCTTCACCCAAAGGGTTGTGAATCTATGGAATTCCTTGCCCAGTGAAGCAGTAGAGGCTCATTCATTAAATGTTTTTAAGATAAAGATAGATAGTTTTTTGAAGAATAAAGGGATTAAGGGTTATGGTGTTCGGGCCGGAAAGTGGAGCTGAGTCCACAAAAGATCAGCCATGATCTCATTGAATGGTGGAGCAGGTTCGAGGGGCCAGATGGCCTACTCCTGCTCCTAGTTCTTATGTTCTTATGTTCTTATGTTCTAACTCGTTAGAATTGTGTACAACTATTGAGGGATTGTGAGCCGGAAGATAGCTTAAGCCATACACACAGTTCAAATCGCCGCCTTATTCCCCTGTCCCAAATTAAAAGTAGAGAAAGAGATAAGAGAAGTAATGGCCACTAAAGCAATGGACAGATTGATGAATCCACAGGAACCCGAGGTCGCAGCGACCAACCGAGCAGAGCAATGCCCCGTATGGGAGGAAGAGTTAAGGAAATACTTAAAGGGAAAAGGATGGCCCCTTTGGTCGAATTTTTGCGCTAATGATGATTCAGGTCCAGGAAAGATAGGAAAGAATTGGTGGGAGAACCTAAGCGAGGTTCACAAGAAAAATGTAGGGAAAGTCAGAAAGCCGATGGCAATAGTGTCCTGTTTGGCACAGTTGTGAGGCACAGAGGAGGTCGTGAAGACGCTCCGTAGGCAGTTAACTGAGAAGGAAGAAAAGAATGAGGGAAACAGTAACGAAAGCGAGAAGATAATTGAGCAACTCTGGGAACAGTTAGCAGCTAAGGCTAAGGAAATGGCCGATGTAAAACGCACACATCAACCTTGTCTAGTTCACCTTAGTAACTTCCAGACCCAGTATGATAAAGCCTACCAAGATACACAGCGCGCAGTCCTGGTAAGAGAGGAAACAGAACAACAGGTCGCCCAGCTAACTAGCAAATGTGCAGATTTAAAAGCAGCTTTGAGAGCGTTCCACAACTCCACCAAGGAACAGAGGCAGAGTACCGTTGACGATGCTAAATGCCGACAGAAGATAGAAAAGTTACAGTCACTACTCACAGTACAGAATGGCTTCAGGTACACCTTCGGGCAGGATTTAGATGAGGAAGATGCTCCCGATTGGCAAGAATTAAACAAAAGCGCCCAAAAATACGTCGAGGACACGGGAAATCAAAATCAAACCCCCCACACCCCAAAAAGAAAAGCACCCGCAGCACCGACTGCACAGGCAGCACACACCCCCACTCACAATTCAACCTCCATCAATAGGGTTGCCACACAACGTAAGTCATCGGATCAGGAGGAGCCTGATATCGTTTGCACCACCCCACTATCCATAACCCAATTAAGAGAAGCTTGCACAAAAATTATTCCATTCCAGCCCACCGCAGACCCGCACAGCTTCTTTGAGGAGGTGCGCCAACAAAACGTTATGTACGGCCTAGACGAGAGAGAGGAAGTAAAGATAATAGTTATGAGCCTCAGTCAGTCCGTAAGGTCAGCTTTGCCAGAACCCCAAAATATAGCAGGAGGAACCCTACAGGAAATGGAAACAGCCATATTTGATGTCATCAGTTATCACAAAGGAGATCCAGTCAAGGGTTTAAATCACTGCAGGCAAAAGAAGGGAGAACACCCGACTACATTTGCTGGTCGCCTATGGATTCATTTCATGGCAGTCTACGGACAATTGAAACGCGCACACCTAAATGAGGAGGACACCACTAAATGATCCCGCATGCCACGGACGCAGGTCAAAAGGCTTATGTAAACTTTGACCCAGCAGATCACACACACAATGAGGTTTGGGTACTTCAACGACTTTCTGGAACATGGGAACAAACCCTACATCGACGGAGAGATCAGGACGCTATAGAAGCAAACATGCACCCAGTTAGGATTAGCCAGGAGCCAGCATGGATAAACGAGGGTAGACACGAGGGACAGCACCCCAGAGCACAGGAACCACAAGGTTGTTACAATAGTGGCCACATAGGACATTACGCCCGTGATTGCCGACAAAACCCCCCCCAAACCATCAACGATATCAACAACCAAACCCCCCACCTGGGAACAATGTTCGGCCCATTCATAATGTTAGTGCCCGTTCAGCCGACATAGCATTGAACTCCATAGATTGACGGTGTTCGGACTCCCCAACTTGGGTCTATGACACAAGCTGGGACAAATGAGGCAGACCAGTAGTTACAGGCACAGTCCGGGGACATACAGTCGATTTTCTTTGGGACACAGGGGGATCCTGCACCACTTTGAACTCCTCCACCATGTTTCAACAGGACAAATGGCCTACCACAGACACCATCACCCTGAGTGGATTCACAGGCCACATGCAACAAGGATATATCACAGCTCCCGTACCCATCCAGATAGGGAACATTAGCACCAAACATCTCGTCGTTTTAGTTGACTTATCCCAAACTGCAAAGCACATTTTAGGCATAGATTTTATGAGCTCCCATAACCTTTCGTTTGACCCAGTAAACAAATGTGTCTGGCGAATTGCCAAAACAGCTAGGGCTCCCGCTACACTCACAGAAGGGGATTATGAAAACAGGATTTGCTCAGTAGGGGAATATTGGTTTAATCCGCAAAAAATTAGTGCAGACCAGACGATTAGAGAGGTCCTCATAAATCACAAAGCTTTGTTCGCCCAACACAAGCACGATTGTGGGAAAATCCCAGGTAAAGTGAAGATTTCAGGTCCCGATCCAAAGCCGCAAAAGCAATACGGTTTCCCACAGCAAGCCGAGGGTGAGATTTTGAAGGTTATTAACAGTTTGTTAGACCAAGGAGTTATTCGACCCGTAGCTTCCACAAATAATGCCCCATTTGGCCCGTAAAAAAGCCCGATGGTTCATGGCGACTCACGATCGACTACTGAGAAATTAATAAGGTAACCCCATTCGCAGCCCCCACTGTTGCCACGAGTCCCGCGACCATGCTCAAACAGGGAGTACAGACAAAGTATTTCTCAGTGCTGGACATCAGCAATGGTTTTTGGTCCTATGTTATTCTCTAAGTCTGAATAAAGATTGTAGACTTCCAGTTAACACAAATACTTTATTCAGTGGGTTTGTTCTGTTTCCAGAGCTTAACCAGATATAATACAGTCAAGAGGTATGACCAGTGAAGCTAAGGAAAACTGCCTGTGCTGAGAAGTCTCTGTCTGCTGCTGCTCACTAGCACGGTGCTTCTGAAAGAGGAGGATCCTCCCATGGGCTGGACCCTTTATACCCGTCTCTGATGCCCTCTAGTGATGCTGTGGCTGTTACATCTGTCTGTAGTCCCTGGTGTATGTGCAGATGTATGTACAGATGTACAGATCATTACATCCCCCCCCCCTTTTATTTGACATGTTTTCTAGACTGGCCTCAAGAAAACTGTACAAAACAAGTGGTGAGAACATGTAAATCTGCACACTGTGAAAATGATAAAAGTAATACACAAACAATTAACTGTGTCGTGAGTCCATCGTGAGAAATGTCCACATTCGTCTTGTGCGTGTGTTGAAGTGTCGTTACAAAGCTAGCAGGTCGGGTGCCTTACGGCTTCTGCTGGAGCGTCTTAACGGTGGTAGTAGGGATGATGGTTTGATGTCATCAAGAGTACTGTCTGGCGTTGTGTGGCGAGGAACGTCCTGTGGACAAATGGACTCGGTCAAGTCCATTGTGGAAAATACTGGCGTTGTAGTCGAATCTGTAACAGATCCCGGCGGTTACAGTGAAAAAGTACTCCCGCAGACGATTTGACAGTGTAGGACCATGGTGCCTCCTGCCTGATCACCGTGGCTAACTCAGACCATCCGCCTTATGGGTCCCTGATTCTGATGGTGTCACCTATTGTCAGTGGCTTGAGTGGGATCGCATGTTGATCGTAGTATAGTTTTTGTTTGGAGCATAGTGTCCGCATGTCATCAAGAACCGGTGCCTTGCCGGGGTCTCGGAATTGCTTTGCCGGTAGGGTTGTCCAGATGTCTCTGCCGAAGAGCATTTGCGCTGGTGAGTCATGATCTAAATGGGGTTGCTCGGTACGATAACAGAGCTAGGTTGATGTCGGAATATGACTCGGCTGCTTTGCTGATGAGTCGTTTAATGATGTGGACACCTTTTTCCCCTGTTCCATTTGATTGCGGGTAGCGATTCTGTGTCGCACTGTTGTCTGACCTCGACTTTTTCCTGTGTTTGTGGTATTGATTCTGTATGTCATCGTTCGTGAAAGCTGTTTTGCTTGTTTGTTCTGCAGCAGATGTAAATTTGTGAGATTCTTTATTATGCCATGGCATGGTTGTAGTCATGTCATTGTTTTGCAGTGTGCTGTGGCATTGACCTTCACGTGCAGAGTTGTACCATGTTGTACAGGTCGTTGTTTCATTGTTGGTGTTTCTGTTGTTTCTGTCTTTGTTGTTTTCGTTGGCGTTCTTGTTGTTCTTTTTGTCGCGCTTGTTGATTCAGTTTTCGTTGTTTTCGCTTTTATTCTTGTTCTTTTTCTTGTCATGCTTGTTGTTTCTGGGATGCTTCTTGTTGCTTTTGTCGTTCTTGTTGCGCTGCATGTTGTTTTTGTTGTTGCTGTTGTTCTTGTTTCTGCTGTGCTTCTTGCGGATTTTGTTGTTCTTGTTACGCTCAATGAGTGTGCGATGTGGATGATTTGAGTAATTGTCACAGTTATTGGTGTCAGGGTCCTTTGTGGTATCTGCCACATTGAGCATTTCTTCTTGAGAATTGTGAGAATGATCTGATGTTGCATTGATGTTGGTGACATCAGTCATTTGTGGTGGATTCGATTCCTCTTCTTTGCTCACTTGGTACTCCTTTTCTCGAGTCATTTCTGGTTCACTCGAATCATCATTGAGTTCTTGGTGCTCCTCTTTTGGAGTCATTTCAGCTTCATTTGAATCATCTGTGATCTCTTTGTGCTCCTTTTCTGGAGTCAAAATCTTCAGGATTTCTATTG